>NW_027513208.1:932500-1285705 GCF_048772815.1 Callospermophilus lateralis | reverse complement strand
CACCTGGTATTGTCCTTTCCAGCGGCGTTCCAGGGATGATACCTGATGCCGTCTCACTTAGACGAAGACTCCCACTTGATATTGATGTGGGGTTCCCTCGTCTCCAGGCTGATAAGCACTGGCCAACTGTTTCCACAGGTATCGCTGGGTGCTGTGTTTGTTCAAGGGCTTTAAGTCTGTCAATCAAGGGGGTGTGAAAGGAATCATTAAGTCTCAGAGTTGGGGTTAGGTCCCTTACTAAAGGAGGGGCACCATAGAGAATTTCATAAGTGGTGAGTTTACACAAAGAGGCAGAGGGTGTATTTTTGCACGAAACAGTGCTTAAGGTAGGAGCATAGTCCAATTTTTTAATGCAGGTCTCCAAGCTTAATTTCTTTAAATTCTCTTTGATGGTTCTAATCATTTTTTCTACCTGTCCTGAGCTCTGGCATCTATAAGCACAATGTAACTTCCAATTAATCTTCAGGGTCCTGGTGAATCCCTGACTTACCTGGGCAACAAATGCCGGTCCATTATTGGACCCTATTACCTTAGGCAGGCCGAACCTTGGAAAAATGTCTTCTAGAATCTTTTTGAGCACCGTCTGAGCCGTTTCTTTCTTCATGGGGAAGTCTTCAACCAATCCTGAAAGAGTATCTACAAAGACTAGGGGATATTTAAGTCCATACCTTCCTGGCTTAATTTCAGGAAAAGTCCACTTCCCAAAATTGTCCTGGTCTGGTTCCTCATAAGCGCTTCCCTGCAGGAAGCTTGGATGGGTAAGCATTAACTAATTGGCAGACTTGACAAGCTCTAGTCACCTTCTAAGCTATTTCTTTCCTCTGTAAGTCAGTCAATATTAAATCCTTTCTTCGGTCCTTTAAGTGTGCCTATAACTTCTTTGAGCTTAAGTGGGTGAGCTAGTGTACGTCTTTGACATAAAGGTGGGCTTTTTGAAATTGTAAACTTGGCTCTGTAGGGTCAAAGAGTTCTGCATCTGTCTCCTCAGATGATAAGTTGCCTGAATGTTCCAGTGTGGCCAAGTCTCCTGAATGTTGATCCCCCTGGTGTGGAAAAAGTTAACAGAGTCACTCCGTTTAGGGCTGCCAATTAAGCTTCCTCATCTGCCCTTCTGTTTTTAACTGCAACGAGGTCGTTTCCCTTCTGGTGCCCTGGACAGTGCACTATAGCTAGTTCCTTAGTGCCCTTCACTGCTGAGAGAAGGTGGAGAATCTCAACTTTGTTCTTTATTTTTTTCCCAGTGGAGGTTAATAGCCCCCTTTGCTGGTAAATAGCCCTGTGCACATTAGCATTGCCAAATGCATAGTGGCTATCAGTGTATATGGTGGCCCTTTTGCCTGTTGCTAGTTCCAATGCTTTCGTAAGGGCAATCAGTTCTGCCATTTGGACTGATGTCTCTTCTGGGAGACCAGAGGATCAGATGACATTAGTTTTGCTAACTACTGCTGCTCCATCCCACCACATACCATCTTGGAGGAAGCTGCTCTCTTTCGTAAACCATACGACTTCAGGGTGAGGCAGTGGCTGGATCCTTCAAGTCTCGTCCTATACTGGTTTCCTCTGCCAGTATGTGTTGACACTCATGAGCGACAGGTCCTGATGATTCTTCTGGCAGCCAGGTTGAGTGGAGCAGAAGGTCCAAGAGTTATTCTGTCTTTGCTAATCCAGAGGCTCTGGTAGTAGTTTATTCTGGAGTTTGATAGCCACCTATCTGGAGGTTGACAGATGATGCTCTCCAGGGCATGGGGGGCTATAATGGATAGCTTCTGTCCCAACGTTCATTAATGAGCATCTTTTATTAGAAGCACTGCCGCTGCTATAGCTCTTAAGCAACGGGGCCACCCAGTAGCCACTGGGTCCAGTTTTTTTGATAAGAATGCTACCGGCCTTTTCCAAAGTCCCAAAGTCTAAGTGAACACTCCCCATGCTATTCCTTTCTTTTTCTCGATGTAGAGAGTGAAGGGTTTATCTATATCTGGGAGTGCTAAGGCCGGAGCAGATAGCAGCACCTTTTTTTGACATTATCAAAAGCTTGTTGGTGCTCAGGGGTCCATTGGAATTGGGCATTCCACTTTATCAGCGGGTATAAAGGGGCAGCCAGAGAGGCGAACCCAGGAATCCATCACCTGCAAAAGCCAGCAGTCCCAAGAAACTCTCTGAGTTGTCTCTTATTAGATGGGGGTGGTATCTGCACAATGGTTTGTTTTCTGTTCTCAGTTAGTCATCATTTGCCACCCCTAAGAGAATAACCCAGGAAGATTACTTCTTGCTGACAAATTTGGGCCTTTTGGCAGAAGCCCTATATCCAAGCCGAGCAAGCTCGGATAATAGTGCTTGGGTCCCAGACTCATAGTTTTCCTTGGTGTCCGCTGCCAGTAGCAGATCATCCACATATTGGAGTAGTGTGACTTCGGGGTGTGCAGTTCTGAAGTCGTTTATGTCCCTGTGGAGGGCTTCATCAAAGAGAGTGGGGGCGGGTTTGAACCCCTGTGGGAGTCTAGTCCAGGTTACTTGGCCAGATGTTCCAGTTTCTGGGTCTATCCACTCGAAAGCAAACAGCAACTGAATGTCCTTATGTAGGGGCAAGCAGAAGTAAGCATCTTTTAAGTCCAGCACAGTGTAGCATTCCCGGTCCAGATTCAGAGTGCTAAGCAAATTATATGGATTGGGTACTGTGGGGTGAATGTCCTGCACTCTGTTGTTGATCTCTCTTAGGTCTTGAACAGGACTGTAGTCCCTAGTTACTGGCTTTCTTACTGGTAGCAGGGGGGTATTCCAGGCTGATTGACAGGGCCTTAGGACCCCAAGGGCCAATTATTTCTGAATATGGTGACTTATTCCATCCTTAGCTTCTTTGCTTAGAGGATATTGTTTAACACTGATTGGAGAGGCAGAGGCTTTTAATTATACTACTATTGGAGGTTGTCTTATGGCTAGACCTAACCCAGCAGTTTCTACCCAGGCATTAGGATAATCTTTTATCCATTTCTGTTGTAGTTTGCCTCTTTGATCAGTCCTAGGGGGCACGAAGTGTTGATGTTCATCTTCTACGGACATAGTCAATTCTGTGACTATGGGAGTTTTTACTGAAGGTTTTAGAACATCCACTTGGGGACCATCAGGGTTAAAGGTTACTCTAGCCCCGAGTTTGGTAAACAGATCCCTGTGCATCAATGGGGCTGGGCATTCTTGGATTACTAGGAAAGAGTGGTGGACTTTTCATTTTCCTACTTCCATAATCCTCTTAGTTGTCCAAGCCCGATAAGTAGTGCCATTAGCCCCTTGAACTAGGGACCATTTATTTGATATGGGGCCCAGTGAAGCCTTAAAGGCTGAGTATACTGTTCCTGTATCCACTTCAAAGTTCACTGGAGTCCCCTCCACTTCAAATGTTACCCTGAGCTCGGGGAGGGGATCCGAGTCCTGACATTCCTAGTCCTCTTCTAGAGTCAGCATGGCGGGCTGCCGTGGCTTCTTCTTTTTGGGGCACTCTTTGACTCAGTGTCCTTTTTCTCTACAGTAGGCACATTGATCTGAGGCCAGGGACAGCCTTTGGCGTGGGCCCAAGTATCCCTTTCTGACTCCCTGGTTTTTAATTTCTGGCGTATTTGCTGCTGTGAAGAAAATCTTAGCCAATGCTTTTGTCTGCCTTTTGCTCCTTTCATCCTTTTTTTGTTCCCTTTCCTTCTCTCTCCTCTGTTCCGTGTCCTCCTCAGTTTCTCTCTTATAATATACTTATATACTTATAATATATACTTATAATATATATCTTATAATATACTTTCTCAGCTTCTCTGTCTAAATCTCTTAAGGTCGTGTTTTGTAACCCATCTAGACATTGTAACTTTCTCTTTATATCTTGGGCAGCCTGCTCAATAAAGGCCATTGTAACAAATGCCTTTTTGTCATCTGCCTGAGGATCAAAAGGAGTATATTTTCTATATGCTTCCATAATTCTCTCCAGAAACATAGAGGGAGATTCATTAGGCCCTTGGATAATCTCTCTTACCTTGGCTAAATTGGTCGGCTCTCTGGCGGCCACTCTGAGACCCGCTATTAGAGCCCGGTGATAAGTGGACAGATGCTTCCTACCTTCAAAGGTGTTGGGGTCCCAGTTGGGTCGGTTCATGGGCCCATAGGGATGGAGAGAGAGCATCACAGGGGCTTCTGAGTTTTCTATTATCCATCGCCGGTGGGTTCTTTTAGGTTGCCCATCTTCCTCCAGGGGAGGAGGGGTTGCTGCTGCTGTGAGGAAGTCCCCTGGAGGGCTTGGGTCTGGCCCAATTGCCTCTAGCAGTGGAGAGGCTGAGTCAGCGGTGGGAGGATCATCAGGAACTGTGTTGGGGGTTGGGGAGGGAGAGTAGACAATAAGGAGGGGGTGGAGTGTCCAGTCTTGTGACTCAGGAAGAATGGAAGGAAGAGGGAGAGGAGCGGAAAGTTTGAATGATAGGAATGTGGGGGAAGGAGTATATGGCTGTTGATCTGGGTGGCCACGTGGCCCCGGCTGAATGACAATATCTCTGAATTTTCGGATTAGAGGAAAGTGGAAGGATTCTTCTGGGGCCATCTGAATTCGAGGATGGGCCATTCTGAAGCACAGAGAGTCTGCCAGGTACGGTGTTTTACAGAAAAAGAAAGATTCTGGGCCCTTGAGTGGACATCAGTCCAATGATCAAGCGTCAGGGACAGAGAAGAGGAAGTGCTTTGTCCCATAATGGGAGTTACTCAAACAGGGACAGTGAAGACACAAACACAACACAAAGACAAACAGTAAACGTTTAACATGAGTCCAAGACAAAGATTTGAACTGAGTAACTGGAAAATATTGATGGGTTAGACAATAAAAACAGACAGTAAACTCAACATGAGTTCAGAACAATGACCAAAACTGAGTTACCGGCAAAACCTGATGGGCTGGCAAATCAAATCCTGAAGCAAAACATAACCGAGTTGAGGAAACTACTATTCCTTGAATTCCCTAGTCCTCCGGAGTGTCCCTCAGGGACGTGATCTTGGCTCTGTGACACGTCTGTCACACCATAGGAGAGAGCTAATGCTCTTCACCAACAGCCACTTTGCCACGCCCTAGCCTGAAACCCGAAACCAGAAAGAGGCACCTTACTTACCCCGAGAGGACTCCCTTGAGGTCTTCCATTCACCGCTCCCGGATATCTCACCTGGGGCCTCCAGATGAATTGGTGCTGCGAACATCAAAGGAAAAGACAACAAAGAGGATTTCTCATGCATCAGCAAAGGGTTTATTGGGGGTCCAGAATGCTAGGCCTCAGAGCTCCCTTCAGAGGAGCAAAGAACAAAGAGCCCCGAGAACAACTTGAGCAGAGTTTATATACATTCTTTAGAGAGCTCAGGGACTTTACATACATCATAGCCTCCTTTAGGAAATCATCATGTACCACGGGAAAATGAAATAACAACTCTAAAACATGATTAGCACATTCATTGGCGGGAAAAGTTGGGGCAGGGGGTGATTGGTCAGCCCTCAGAAGGGGTATACATTTAAACTGATTGGTTGAAGCCCTGAGATGTATACGTGGTGAGATTCACGGCTTCTGGGAAGGGGTTGTTAAGGACTAGGTGGTCAGGGAAGATTTCAACACACATCTAATGGGCAGTTCCAGGAATTGTCTTAACTGCCACAGGAATTTCAGGTTCTGAGTGCAGCTTGGAAACTTTACAAAACCTGGTTCATTACATTTCGATTTCAATTTCTTTTATTCTTTCAGAACCTTACAGTGGAAGGTGAGAGACTTCATTCACAATGACTGCTCTTTTGGCTATACTGGTTTTGGATGCACACATGGGATCATTTTTTTTGATCCGTCTGTTGCTGATAATCTAAGCCACAGCCTCACACAGGGCCAAGAGCCTGATTAAGACACATCTCTTTCCAAAGCAATTACTTCCCTGAGGTCAGTTTCAGAACTCAGTCTCTGAGGAGAATCACACCAGTGTTCAAAACTAGGTGGACCCAGTCATCTCTTCCAACTGCCACACAAATGACCACAATTAAAACCAAATCACTCTCACATGGCACTCAACTTCTTACATATATACACTCATTATACCCTTTGGCTAGAGGTTTTCATGAATGGCGCAGCCCAAGAGAGTGTCCAAAATAAGCTCCCTTGCCCCTCATTTGCCTAACCTCAGGGTGGCCTGAACACCCTTCCTGTGAACTAGGATTGATCACATAGTTCTTCCTTTAATACTGCTCTGCTTCTCCAATTTGAGGCCTACTGACTGTCAGGTTTAGATTCCTTATGTGATTTGGAGTAATTAGGAAACCAAAGCAACTTTGCAGCGCTTGAAAGAACTTATTTGACCCAAATGATCCCTATTCTCACTTGGTGGAAGTCAGGAAACTTACAGAGGAAGGCGAGAGACTTCATCCACAATGACTGATCTCTTTGCCATTTTGGTTTTGGATGCACACATTGCATCTTTCTTTAGATCCATCAGGAGCTGATAATCTAAGCCACAGCCTCACACAGAGCCACAAGGCTGATTCAGACACATACTTTTCCAAAGCAGTTAAGCAAAGAGCCACAGGTGATGCCCATTCACTTCCATTTGAAAACTTTTTTCTTCAAAATTCACAAAGGGGTGGCCTGAGGCAAAGACCTTCCTGACTTCAGGGTAACAGAACAATAAGTCAGCAAATCCCGATGCAGGGTTTCTCCACTGAGACTTTACTAGTCACAATGATATCTGAGTTTTGTGAGATGCTTGCAATTCCCTTCAGCTATCCAGTACATGGCCATGTCACAGAGCTTGGATGTGGTACATATCTTGGACAAAAAAACATGAGCCTATTCTGGAGAGTGGCCAGAATTCAGGAAGAAAACAGGAACTTAGGAAGATATTAGGTGTTGCCCATCGAAAAGCAACCAAAAGTCCTTTCCTAAAATGGGCAGGATGAATTCTGGGAAGCTTTCTAGTAGACAGGATACATCCATTGATCTATTCTGCTTTCTAATATGTACAACCAAGGACACAGTGGGATACACAGACACAGACACACTCGCCTTGTCAAAGGACTTTCTAGAAACAGTCCACTCTAAACCAAACAAACCACCTTTCCTACCTATTCTCAGAACATGAGACAAAACCCCAAACTCACACCCACAATCAAAAAGTCACCTCCTTCCCCCATGTAAGTCTGTGACTATCCAGAGTGTCCTCTGACTGGTGGTCCATACTATGTTACCCCAAAATGGCCTGTCCTGTCTCAGGTCTGGTCTTCTTGTCCATCTCTGTGAAGTTGTATGGAGCCTGTGCTGACCACTACCTGCTTTCTCATTAAAGGCCCATCTTCAGAGCTCTACTTGCATTTTGTCATCCTCAAACCATTAGGTACCAAGAGAGACAGACTCTCTCCTTGGTAAATCCAAACAAGTAAGTCCACTGGGAATGGGACTGGGACTGGCTCTGTGTGCCTGGCTTCCTGGATCCCAAGTTCAGAGAGTTACATGACCAAATAAGTGAGGTAGGTCAATTCCAACAGGAAGGCAATGAGGTCACTGCCTTGGCAACCACTTTGTCCTAACACTTGTTTCCAAGGGTCCCTTGAGATGGAGGCTGCCCCTACTTCCTGTGACACTTTCAGAAGTTAGAATGGTATATCAACCGTAGACACCAAGGAGAAGCTCTCCACACAGGGTTGGTTTGGTCCATCTTCTTTATATCAGTAGGAGAGAGGCTGATTCAGACACATCACTTCATCCTGAACAGGTGGTTTGCCATGGAAGATGACTTTTGCTCTCTCAGGTCCTTCATAGTTGCTACATCTTCTCTAGGGATCATTTCTCATCAAACTTTGAGGTTCTCAGCAGGTGAAAGATCCCCTACATTCCTGTATTGTAAGACCAACTCTGTCCCTGCTCTTTTGTGAAGTTAGATTGAGGGAACAGTGTATGGTTAGGGTTAATAACATATTCTATTTGGGTTAGGAAACATTCTGCGGGATGAATAATGGTATTGGGAACCTGCGATTTTCACAAGAATATATAGGTGAAATATAAGTATGAAACCTGAAATCTAGGTACGATTTGAAGCTCTGAAGGGCAATGGGCCCTTTAGTGAGATACTTTGATTTGAATTATGTTCTGAACAGATATCTCAGATAAATCGATGTGCAATGGCAAAGGACCTTGTACCTTGGATGATTAAATGTCCTAGAGAACATCCAGTCAAAAAGGAATAGTCGGCAGGATTAGGAAGGTAGTCAGTAGGTTTAGAAAAAAGAGTGAATATAGGATTTGAACGAAAGTTTCATTAGCAATAGGGTTTTGGGTAGAGAGTGAACGTAAATATGAGCACATATGAAGAGTCAGTCACAATGATGAACTGGGGAAAATATGTAGGAAAGCAGATATCAATAGAGACATTAGGAAATCAGGCAAAGTATAATGTAATAGGGTTAGACATTTTCAACATGGTTGAGGTTGAATATATAATCTTAGGAAGAAAGAAATATGTTGCCTCCAATAGGATTGACATTTGAGAGCATTAGGCAACCTGGACATGGTTGCTTTTAGTAATCAATGCTCACTTTCCATTTTGCTTTGGTGAAAGGTTAATAGGCACTTGTCACTTCCTGTTTTTCTGTATGCTTAACAAACCACTGTTGAAATCTTGAGAACTGTTTGCTAATTTTGTTCCCAGGATGTGCTGTCCCCAACTGCCAAACTGCAGAATATACTCCTTCACCCGGGTGCACGCAAACCGCACACTCGCCCTGACCCATCAATAAATTTCCCTTTCTGCCCTCTCCAAGAAAAGTATATAAGCTCTGTTAAAGCTGTTCTCAGGGCTCTCTGCTCTATTCAAGTGAGCTCTGAGCCCCAGCATGCTGGACCCCCAATAACCTCTTTGCTGTGGCCGAGTGAAAATGCTATACTGTTCTGTACTTAAAAGATGCTTTCTTTTGCTTGCCTCTGCATAAAGATAGTCAGTTGCTGTTTGCTTTCGAGTAGGTAGACCCAGAAACCGGAACGTCTTGTCAACTAACTTGGACTAGACTTCCACAGGGGTTCAAAAACTCCCCCACTCTCTTTGATGAAGCCCTTCACAGACATCTCTACAACTTCAGGACTAAGCACCCCGAAGTCATTCTGCTTCAATATGTGGATGTCCAGCTACTGGCAGCCAACACCAAAGAAAACTGTGAGTCTGAGACCCAAGCACTATTATCTGAGCTTGCTCAACTTGGGTAGAGAGCTTTGGACAAAAAGGCCCAAATTTGCAAGCAAGAAGTAATCTTATATTTCCTTAGGCGCGGTAAATGATGGCTCACTGAGCCCAGAAAACAAACCGTTGTGCAGATACCACCCCCATTTAACAGGAGACAACATAGAGAGTTTCTTGGGACTGCTGGCTTTAGCAGGTTATGGACCTGGGTTTGTGTTCTTAGCTGCTCCTTTATACCCGCTGTTAAATGAGAATGCCCAATTCCAATGGACCCTTGAGCACCAGCAAGCTTTTGATAACATCTAAGAACACTGACACTGAACTCCTCAACTTCACTGAGCCCAGCCTGCAATTTCAGAAAGCCCTACACTACATTAAAAATGTACACCAACTCAATCAACTTGGTTCAAAAAAACTGCCGGCATTACTGTAGGATCAAGAACAGAGTTTTAGACTAATTCACTCACAGTGAAAGGAAATAATTGAATGGGTAACAAAAGCCTGTCAGTTCTGTCAATTGGTTAATGCTTACCCTTCCAAGCTTCCTGCAGGAAAGCACCTATGAGGAACCAGACCAGGACAATTCTGGGAAGTGGACGTTACTAAAATTAAGCCAGCAAGGTATGGACTTAAATATCTCCTAGTCTTTGTAGATACATTTTCAGGATGGATTGAAGCCTTTCCCACCAAAAAAAAAAAAAAGAAAAGAAAACCGGCACAAATTGTGGTCAAGAAGATCCTGAAAGATATTTATCAAAGACACGTCCTGCCTAATTTAATATGGTCTGATAATTGAACAGCCTTCATGGGCCAGGTAAATCAGGGGTTAGCCAGGACCCTGGGGATTAATTGGAAGTTACATTGTGCTTATAGACCCCAGAGGTCAGGACACTTAAAAAAAATAAGTAGAACCATTAAAGAGACCTTAACAAAATTAAGCTTAGAGACCGGCATAAAAGATTAGACTATGCTCCTGCCTTATGCACTGTTTCATGCAAGAAATACTCCCTTTCTTTCTTTGTGTAACCTCACCCCCTATGAAATTCTCTATGGGGCCCTTCCTACACTAAGAGACCTAACCCCGACTCTAAGACCTAAGGATCCCTTCCACACACCCTTGCTTGACATACTTAAATCTCTTGTAAGAACTCAGCTATACCTGTGGAAACAGCTGGCCACTGCCTTCCAACCTGGGGACGAGGGGAATCCACATTGATATCAAGAAAGAGACTTCCTCTACATAAGATGACATCAGGTGTCATCCCTGGAACCCCGCGGGAAAGGACCATTCCAGGTGCTACTTATAACACCTACAGCAGTAAAAGTAGAGGGAATCACTTCCTGGATCCATGCCTCTCATCTCAAGCCTGTGCCATGTCCAGACTCTGGCTGAAAACTGGAAAAGACTGTTAAACCTTTCAAATTGCATATTCGCCATGTGGGTAAGGCTATAGACTCTCTCCTTGGCCACCCATAGTCCTAACGCTCATCAGTCCCTTCAGCAGCGATGGCTGATCACAAATACTACTAGACAAGAAGTATGGTCTATCTTGCATACAGCCCCCTTAGGGACCTGGTGGCCATCTCTCCACCCAGACATTTGTCAGCTGGCTATAGGTCTTTCCTATTAGGATATCCCTGATGAAGAGGATCGCACTAAAATTCCATTAAATCCTTTCTGTACCATAGATAATGGAAACAAACATTATGGTTGTAGGGACAGGCAAGCCAGATGCAGGTTGGCTAGCCTATATTAGTATGTTTGCCCGGCAGACAATCAAAGCCACAAACAGCCACGGCTGTGTGGGGGAAAAGCCGACTTCTTCTGTAAGTCATGGGGATTTGAGCATACAGGGGCTGCCTGGTGGAACCCAAAATCCTCATCAAATTCAGTACACAGCATTGGCCATATTACCACTTAGAAAACCCAAACTGATGGCCAACAGAGGAGTCTCTAGATCCTCAAATTCTGTGTGACCTTTTTAACTTCTGCAAGTGCTCAAAAGGGTGAAAGGAAATTCCCCTATGTGAAGGCCTTTTTCCTCTTTCGCTCACATCCTGAACTATGCTTCTCCAATAGTTCCTCAAACTCAGCCTTCTGCTCCAGACTCTCTGCTGTCAGTCCCACCTCAGCAAACCTGATTTCTCTTCTCAAATTACTAGATCAAAAACCGAAACCTCCGCCGGTTCTCAGAGCATTGCCCTCTTGCTGAGGTAGCAGGTACTGAGGTACCCATCCATCCACTCACTTCTCTCTTTTCCTGTCAGTGCCCACACCGGGTCCCACCAGGTCCTCTTACCACTTAACCCAAAGCTCAAACCAGCTTAGGAGAGCCCTCAGACCCCTATCGAAGATGTAATGAAAATGGCCTTTATAGTTGCTTTGTCATCACTGAAAACAGGTTACTAAGAATTTTAAGTCCCTCACAAGCTTTTTGGGATACTCACTCCCATCTTCCTTTCTGCTCTACCGATTCTACTGCTCAATTTATGTTGCTAGGAAAATCCCAAACCCCTTTCCCATTATTCCTTTACATCTCTCCTTCCTTATTCTCAGATCCACGGAGCTGCTCTCACCCCCCGCCTTCCCCGTCTTCCCCCTCTGTACCAGGCCCACAGAAAAATCTTCACTGAACTTCTCCAGAAGTCTTCACCATGGCTGACTTTAGGACTTTCAGCAAAAGAGTCTCTATAAATGAGTTCAGTGTAGATTAACTTCCTCTTTTTCTGTTGCCCTGTTCTACTTGGCTACTGGCTGGAACAATCAGCACTCCTAAGCTAGACACCCCCTTAATAGTTTTTCACAGAATATGTTAACAAGGCCTCTGGCCTTGAGCTGGGGCTTCACAGAGATGGCTACATTTCTAAGATAAAAATTTACAAACTGGGCTCCATGGTAACAGTTGGCAGGGGGATAAAAGAAAAGGAAAAAAAAGCTCTCTGCCTCCCAGGTGTCCTTGAAAAGTTAACTTGCCCACAATAAAGGAAAAAACAGAAAAAAAAAGATTCTTTTTGTGAATTTCTGCAGACTGTGAACTTCTGAGTCCCTTCTCTTTCATGTTGGGTACAAAATTCTGAAACTACCTAAACTTGGGGTTCAGGATGTTAATTGATTACAACATAAGCAATGCCCTCTGAATCCGGTTGCAAGCAAATAGGACTGTTTCCTGTCTTTGGTGCTATCTTAAGTGCCGTGCCTTGTCTGTCCCTACAACAGTATAATTCTATATACTTAAACATTGTTCATGTTTTCATGAAATGGTCAACAGATGTGATTAATAGTGTAATGGTGAAGATGTCTCCCAGATTGCTCTATAATGACCCAGGTTCATTTGAAGTTCAAACACGGGGGCATACAACCCGTTTCCACTGGGAACATATATCCCTCACTTTAGCCACCATATTAGGAATTGGAGTTGCGGCAGTGGTAGTCACAGGAACCACTGCCCTGCTCCATGGTACACAACAAGTGACCCAAATAGAAGCAGCAAGAGACCAAAACTTAAAGATAATAGAAACCTCCATCACAGCTTTGCAGGAATCTTTAACATGTCTCTCTGAAGTTGTTTTACACTCCAGTTGAGAGTTGGACCTCCTCTTCATGAGAGAAGGGGGCCTTTGTGCTGCATTGATGTAAGAATGTTGTTTTGATGCCGACCATACTGAGGTTGTAAAAAAAACCTTTGAGTAAAATAAAAGGATGCCTTGAAAAGCATCAACGAGAGAGAGAGGCCCAAAAAGGGTGGTTTGAGTCTTGGTTCACACAGTCCCCCTGCTTATCTACGCTTTTATCAACCCTGGCCTGTCCAATAATAATCCTCATATTATTGCTAACTATAAAACCCTGTTTGCTCAACCATGTAATTTCTTTTCTCCAAGCTCAAATTGGATAAGTTAACCTTATGGTAATACCCCACTAGCAGACATAGAATGTGACAAGTCCCAATAATCACTTTTATGATTAAAAGTAGCAAGAAGAAGAAGTGGGGAATGAAAGGTTAACAAAAAGGTACTTGTAACTTCCTGTTTTTCTGTATGCTTAACAAAACACTGTTGAAATATTGAGAACTGTTTGTAATCTTGTTCCCAGATTGTGCTGTCCCCAACTGCCAAATTGCAGAATGTATTCCCTCACCCAGTTTCACACTAACCACCCACTCGCTCTGACCCATCAATAAATTTCCATCCCTGCCCTCTCCAAGGAAAGTATATAAGCTCTGCTTAAGCTGTTCTCAGGGCTCTCTGCTCTATTCATGTGAGCTCTGAGCCCCAGCTTGCTGGACCCCCAATTAACCCCTTGCTGTTGCATGAGACACTATCTTGGTGATCTCTTCCACCGACGCTTGCAGGAACATTACTTGGATGTTTGAATGTAGAAGAGAAAATCCAGTCATAAACGGATAGTCGGTAAGATTAAGAAGATAGTCGGTAGGTTTAGTAAGAAGAGTGAGTATAGGATTTGGAAAACAATATCTTTAGCAATAGGGGTTCGGTTAGAGAGTGAATGTAAATGTCAGCACATGTGAACAGTCACAATAATGAAGTGGGAAAATATGTAGGAAAGCAGATATCAATAAAGACATTACGAAATCAGGCAAAGTATAAAGTGCGTGATACGATTAGACATTTTCAACAGAATTGAGTTAGAATATATAATCTTAAGAAGAAACAAATATGTAGTCACCAATAGGATTGACATTTGAGAGCATTAGGCAACTTTGACATGGATGTTTTTTGTAATCCATGCTCACTTTCCATTTAGGCTTTGGTACAATCAAAAGTGTGACCTTTACATTTGTCTCCAGAATACTACTGTGATAAAATGTATATGTAGATGTGGTGACATGAGTGTTTCTTCCACCATTTCTGGGAGCAATATTTTGAAGACATATAAATGGGTATTGGGGGTACAAAGAGGTGTACACTGTGTCATTGAATATAGAGATAATGCATGAATAGACCATAAGTGAATAAATAATATAACTGGTTCCACATTAAATAACGGATTGAATAGATATCTGAAAATATATAAGAAATCTTATATTGATATACAATCATTCATTCCAACCAATGATACATCTAATATTAATATTAGGGTTACGGTTTATCATGAAGATGTTAGTTTTGCTACAAAAGTGATTATGGAAATCGAAAATAATGTGTTTGGAAAGAGTCAGTCATAATGCTGGCAATATGTAAACAAGGCCTCTGGCCTTGAGCTGGGGCTTCACAGAGATGGCTACATTTCTAAGATAAAGAAGTTACCAACTGGGCTCCATGGTAACATCTGGCTGAGAGAAAAAAAAAGAGAAGAAAATAGCTCTGCCCCATTCCCGGTATCCTTAAAATGTTAACTTGCCCAGAACAGAGAAAAAAAAAAAAAAACAGAAACAAAAACTGCTTTTTATAAACTTCTGCAGATTGTGAACTTCTGAGCCCTTCTCATCCATGTTGGGTACAAAATTCTGAAACAATTTAAACTTGGGGTGCAGGGGATTAAATGATTACAACAGAAGCAATGCCCTCTAAATCCGGTTGCAACCAAATAGGACTGTTTCCGTGTCTTCGGTGCTATCTTAGTTGCCTTACCTTGCCTTGTCCATCCCTTTTCTCATGAAAAGACCAGTCGAGAAACATGGAGGAATGCATGTGCTCTGAAGCAGGAAATGATTGATAGTGAAACAAATGCCTATTAATTTTCTAACTTGTGGATGAAATATATATCCTATGATGTGCATAAATTGAAGAAATAGTAATCTACCAGTGTTGAATAAAAATGAACGTCAAAATACACATTATGTCCGATTGAAATCTACTTGCATTGATGTTAAACTGGGTCAGGTACTGTAGAAATATTAGGATTTGTGTGCACCATTCACTCAAGTTACTTTTCAGTATAGGAAAGAAATATGTTTTTATGGTTAATGAATATTTCTAAGAATAATCTTTGGAAAGTTGATTATAAATTTACGTATATGAATATGAATGAATTTCGTGAGTGTAAAATAAGACACATATTTCATATTTTGAAAAATCTGGAGAGTGTATATATATATATATATATATATATATATATATATATATGTGTGTGTGTGTGTGTGTGTGTGTGTGTGTGTGTGTGTGTGTGTGACTAAAGTCACGGTGGCCTGGACACCCTTCTTGTGAACCAGGAGTGATCAAATAAGTCTGCCATTAATACTTTTCCACTTCTCCAATTTGAGGCCTTCTGACTTTGGCATTTAGATTCTTTATGTGAAATGGAGTCAAGAAAAAACCGAAGCACTTATGGATTTGCCTCTGCATGGTTTTGAAGAATTCATTTGACCCAAAGGATCCCTATTCTCCTTGATGGAGGTCAGGAACTTTACAGAGAAAGGCGAGAGACTTCATCTACAATGACTGCGAATTTTTGCCATTTTGAATTTGTATGCACACATGGGATCTTTCTTTACATCCATCAGGTGTTGGTAATCTAAGCCACAGCCTCACACAGGGCCAAGAGACTGATTCAGACACATCCCTTTCCAAAGCAGTTAAGCAAAGAGCCACAGGTGATGCCCACTCATTTCCATTTGAAAACTGGTTTCTTCAGGCTTCAGAAAGGGGTGGCGTGAGGCAAAGCCCTTCCTGACATTCAGGGCAAAAGAACAATAGGTAAGCAAAAGGCCCATAGCAGGGTTCCTCCACTGAGACTTTACTGGTCACACTGATATCTGAGTTTTCTGAGATGCTCGCCATTCCCTTCAGCTATCCAGTACATGGCCATATCACAGAGCTTGGAGGTCGTAAATATCTTGGACACAAAACCATGAGCCTATTCTTGAGTGTAGCCAGAATTCAGGAAGAAAATGGGAACTTAGGAAGTTTGTAGGTGTTGCCCTTCGATAATGCAAGCCACAATCCATTCATAAATTGGGCAGGATTGATGCTGGGAAGCTTTCTACTAGACAGGACACATCCATTGATGCATTCTCTTTTCTAATGTCTACAACAACAGACACATTGGGATACACAGACATAGAAACACTTGCCTTGTCAAACGACTTACTAGAAACAGTTCACTCCAAACCAAACAAACCGCCTTTCTTACCTTTTCTCAGAAGATGAGATAAAACCACAAACACACAACAAAAACCACAAAGGCAACGCCTTCCCCCAAGTAGGTCTGTGACTATTCGGAGTGTACTCTCAGTGGTGAGCCTTACTATGTACCTCCAAAATGGCCTGTCCTGTCTCAGATCTGGACTCTTTGGCCAACTTTGTGAAATTGTCAGGAGCCCGTGGTGAGCCACTACTTGCTTTCTCTGGAAAGGCCAGTCTTCAAAGCTTTCCTGGCATTTGGCCATCTTCACATCAATAGATAACAAGAAAGACTGACTCTGTCCTTACAAAATCCAAACAAATGAGCCCACTGGGACTGGGACTAGGACTGGCTCTGGGTGCCTGGAATCCTGGATCGCAAGTTCAGAGAGTTCCATCACCAAGGAATAGAGATGAGGTCACTTCCTTCAGGAACTGAATGAGGTCACTGCCTTTGCAACCACTTTTTCCTAACAGTTGCTTCCAAGGGTCCCATGAGATAGATGCTGCCCCTATTTCCCGTGACCCTCTCACCAGTTAGAATACTATATAACCCATAGGCACCCGTGAACAGCTCTGCACACAGGCCTGGATTGGTCCATCTTCTGTACATTAGGAACAGAGACACTCAGTCAGACACAACCCCTCTCCAGACAGGGTTGTTTTCCATGGAAGATGACTTCTGCTCTCTCAGGTCCTTAATAGCTGCCTACATCTTCTCCAGAGATTATTTCTGCATGGACCTTTGAGGTTTTCAGCAGGTGGTATATCCCCTACATTCCTATATTGTAAGACCAACACTTTCCCTGCTCTTTTATAAAGTTAGAATGAGGGAATAGTATATGGTTTGGGTTAATTACATGTTCGATTTGGGTTAGGAATCATTTTGCTGGATGAATAATGGTATTGGAAATCTGTGATATTTATAAAAATATAGAGGTGAAATATATGTATGAAAACAGAAATCTAAGTAATATTTGAAGCCCAGAAACGGATTGGGCCCTTGATTGGGAGACTTAGCTTTGAATTATGTCCTGCACAGATGTCTCAGATAAATCAGTACACAATGGCATCAGACCTTGTACCTTGAATGATTGAATGTCGAAGAGAACATCCATTCAAAAAAGGATAGTCAGTAGGATTTGGGAGATAGTTGGTAGATTCAGAAAGAAGAGTGAGTATAGGATTTGGACCAAAAGTTATTTAGCAATTGGGTTTCAGGTAGAGAGTGAATGTAAATGTCAGCACAAATGAACAGTCAAAATGATGAACTGGGAATTTATGAAGGAAAGCCGATATCAATAGAGACATTAGGATATCAGGCAAAGTAAAGTGAGTGATAGGATTAGACATTTTCAACAGGGTTGAGTTTGAATATATAATCTTAGAAAGAAACAAATATGTAGTCAACAATTGGATTGACATTTGAGAGAATTAGGCAACCTGGACATGGATGTTTTTAGAAATCCATGCTCACTTTAAATTTAGGCTTTGGTACAATCATAAGTGTGACCTTTGCTTTATTTTCCAGAATATTACTGTGATAAAATGTATATGTAGATCAGGTGACATGAGTATTTCTTCCACCATTTCTGGGAACAATATTTTGAAGACGTATAAATGAGTATTGGGGGTAGAAAGTGGTGTAGTATCTGTCTAAGAATATAGAGATAATGCAAGAATAGACCATACTGTGAATAAATAATATAATTGGTCCGCTTTAAATAATGGATTGAGTTGATATCTGAAAATATACAGAAAATCTAATGTTGATATAAAATCATTCATTCCAACCAGTTATACTTCTAATGGTAATATTAAGGTGATATTTCATCATGAAGAGTGTGTGAGTTATGCTTCAAAAGTGATTATGGAAATCGAAAATAATGTGTTTAGAAAGAAGTCTTGTTAAAAAACATGGAGGAATACATGTGTTCTGAAGAATGAAGTTATTGAAAGTGAAACAAATGCCAATAAATTTGCTAACTTGTGTATGAAATATATATCTTATGATGTGCATAAACTGAAGAAATAGTAATGTACAAGTGTTGACTAAAAATGAACATCAAAATACACATCACGTTCCATAATTATCTACTTGCATTGGTGTTAAACTGGGTCAGTTACTGTAGAAATATTAGGATTCGTATGCACCATTCACAGAAGTTAGTTTTTATTTCTAGGAAACAAATATGTATTTCAGGTGGATGAATATTTCTGAGAATAATCTTTTGAATATTTGATTATAAATCCACATACATGAATACGAATAAATTTAGGGAGTGTACATTGAGACCCATATATTTCATATTTTGAAAAACTTGGAGAGTGTACACACACACACACACACACACACACACACAGACATTAAAAAGTAGCAATATATATGGAAATCGAAATTCATCATGAAATGTATATCATCCACTGATCCAAAAATATTCATTATACTGAACATGATTTTATTTATCATGTTGTTCATCTACGAAGCTCACCCATAGGTTGAATTTTCAGTTCCAACTGTGTTTAGGTGGAGTGATCTCTTCTCCCAATTTGTATCTGCAAAGTCAGACACCTCACAAGAATGTACATGTGATAACAGGTATGATTCAATATGTGCATATGAAATAACATGTGCTGAATTGGCTACAGAGAAAGGCAGAGAGGAATTCATCTATTTGTTAACTTTAAAAACACATGGAGAACTATTTCAACAAAATATTGACTAGATTTATAAGTCCTACCCTGTATAATGCAAAAGGCAAGTCCAGCAATACACTATGTCTTGTCTAAACTGCTTGTATTTCTATTCGGTTTGGGTTATTTTTCTCCATCATATTAGAATTAGTAGTCAGAGTCTAGTAGGGTATGCGTTAGTGTCAGGCATTCAGCATTTTGAATTGAAAATAGGAAAATGAATCCAATGTGTATGTAAATATGTGCTTCACAAAAATCTTCCCACTCTAATCCAGAACAATGCCTTGACTTTACCTTCACTCCAAGTAAAATACAATTAGAGTGGACGAGTTAGAAAATCTGTGAATACATATGTGGAATGTAATATGCTCAAGAGTTCACAACCTTGAAGGTGGTAGAGGAGTTTCCAAAAGTAAGGGACAGGTAAATACTCCACAAAAATGGAGCTCTTCTGGACTAAAGACTTCTGGTGAAACTGCCTCTGAGTTTGGGCACTTGAAATATTTGTTGTTGTCAGGAGTTTTAGCTTTTTTTGTAGAGAGACCATCAAAGCTAGGTATGTATCTAAGTGACCTGGAGGACATGGTTTCTTATTTTCTAATGAACATGAGGCAGCAGTGCTGAATTCTCTCTTTGTAGGTAAACTGTGGCCACTGCGGGCAAACTCTTTCCGTGTGGACTGTAAAGCCATCTGGCCATCCTCCACTTGTCGATGTGTTTCTTGCTGCTGCAATGTGAGTTTGGTATTTGCTTCACAAAATACAAGGAGTTAAACTGGGACACAGTGCTAAAGGGAGTTCTGTCACGTGTGGTGTGTCAGGTTCTGCAGGATAATGAACCAACCAGGCTTCAATCCCACATAGCTTGCATCCTTAACCATAGCAATCTGATTCTGAACATTGCCCTGAAAACTCTCCACATAACAAGATGCCTTTACATAGAAGGGTCTGCTGGGTGCACCATGTCAGTCACAAGCCATTTGGAAGCCAATGGCAGATCCACATTGCCCCACCACAGATATTTTATCACACAACTGCGCACGACTTTTCTAGGCCCATTTCACATCAGGCTCCAACTTACTGGCATCTCTGTTCTACACCATTTTCATGGTCATGGGAATTTCTAAAATTTCATGGTATTTATCTAGCCATTTTACAAGAATGATGTTGGAGGCACTGTGTGTTTAACTTCATTCAGGAACAATTAAATGGTGAGGAAGCTCATTTCAATGAAAGCTCTCGAGAATTCTCACAGGCAAGGCTTCCAAAGAGTGGCCAAAATTTCACAGGAAGCCAGACCTATTGCTGTCTACAATGTGAGGTACATGTGTGTTTTGACTCTCAACTATGGCTGCCATGTCTTTCAGAATAAAACCATGTGATATCCTGGATTAGATTCCCAGTGCTCTGTGGAAAGCAAACCTGGGCCTAGATCTCGGTTTCCAAAGGTGACTCTCATGCGTGACCAACTAAAATCCCAACATATTTCATGATAACACTTCTCTAAGTCAGCTCTAGAACTCAGTCTCTAAGGGGAATCACACCAGAGTTCAGCCCAGGTATACCCAGTCATATCTTCCAACTACCACACAAATGACCACAATTAAAACCAAAACACTCCCACATGGTCCTCATTTTCTTCCATATATACACTCTCATACTACGCTCTGTCTGGAGGTTTCCATGAGTGGCGAAGTCCAAGACAGTGTCCAAAATAAGCTTTCTTGCCCTTCATTGCCTAAAGTCATGGTGGCCTGGACACCCTTCCTGTGAACCAGGTGTGATCAAATAGGCCTGCCCTTAATACACCTCTGCTTCTCCAATTTGAGGCCTACTGACTGTCAGGTATAGATATTTTTATGTGAATTGGAGTCATGAGAAAACCCAAGAACCTATGTGCTAGACTCTCCAGGGCTTTGAAGAACTCATTTGACACAAAGGATGCGTATTCTCACTTGATGGAGTTCAGTAGACTTACAAAGGAAGGCAAGAGACTTCATCCACAGGGACTGCTCTTTTGGCCATTTTGGGTATGGATTCACACACGGAATGATCCATCAGGTGATGAGAATCTAAGCCACAACCTCACACAGGTCCAAGAGGCTGATTCAGACACATTATCAGGATCAATCACTTGATTTTTTCCTTTGTCTAACTAGCTAGAGAGACCTTCTCTTTTAATTGAATTTTTATCTCTGTCTGACTAGCTCGAGAGACCTTCTCTTTTACTTGAATATTTCTACTATAACTATAATACAACCCAAGAAGATAAAATTATTACTCCATATACTATGAATCAAATTGATGATTTAGATAATTAGTTAAATACTTGGGCAATAATCATGTGCAAATCTAATGTTTCATTTGATAACCACTTACCATCTAATCCTTTATTGTCTTTTTGGTCATCACATCATGTAATTTTTCCAAAAATGACAAGAAAAACACCTATTATAAATGCTACAAATATATTCACTGATGGGTCAAATAATGGTACAGCAGTAATATTTACACCTGATCAAACTTTTACATTTTTAGTACCCAAACAATTATCTCAAAATGTAGAGCTTAATGCAGTATTACAAGCTTTTGTGATGCTTAAAGCATCTGTAATTAATTTATTTTCTGATAATCAGTATATAGTTAGTGCTATAGTATCACTTGAAGATGGTAGAAGGATTTCTCCTTCCTCTACTATTTTCTCTTTGCTTTCGACTATACAAAGTCTAATCTGGGACAGGAAAGATCCGTTTTTTATAGGATATTTCAGGACACATACAGGATTGCCTGGAGCCCTTAGTTTGGGCAATTATTTAGCAGATAAAACAACACATGACATTCATACATATTTTCTATACACTAGAAGAAGCTACAAATTTTCATAAAAAGTTCCATGTCAATGCTAATACTTTACAAAAGCGTTTCAAAGTAACTAAGGAACAAGCTAGACAAATAATAAAACAATGTCAAAATTGTGTGACCTTTTTACCACAAGTTAATCTTGGAGTCAATCCTAGAGGATTGATACCTAACCATATTTGGTAGATGAACGTCACAAACTTGCCAGAATTTGGAAAATTAAAATATTTGCATGTTACAGTTGATACTTCTTCTGGATTTTTGATGGGCTCCATTCTTGCTGGAGAAAAAAACTAAAGATGTTATAGCTCATTGCTTACAAAATTTTGCCACTGTGGGCCTTCCAAAAGAGTTAAAAACAGATAATGCCCCTGCTTATACTTCTACTTCTTTTAAACAATTTTTCTCATCATTTGGCATTACTCATATAACAGGAATCCCATACAATCCACAGGGAGAAGGCATAGTTGAAAGAGCACATGAAACTATTAAAACGTACATATTAAAGCAAAAAGAACAAATTTGGGAGGGGTATATATTCCCCAAAGGTAAACTTAAAATAACCCTTTTACTCTAAACTTTTTAAATTTGGGTTCATCAGGGCTTAGTGCTGCAGAAAGGCATATATGTCCAAAAAATGTACATAAGCCCAAGGTACTTTGGAAGGATATTCTAACAGGACAATGGAAAGGTCCTGACCAAGTAATTGTCTGGAGTCCGGCGTCTGTTTTTGTGTTTCCACAGGGAGAACAGTAGCCAATTTGGATTCCAGAGAGATTAACTAAAGAGATTTCTACAGACCAAAAATAAGATGATTTGGCTCAAATCAATAAGAGCTGATATGCAGAACTCCAGTTTGGCTGTTCTTACATCTGTGACAGAACCAGAAAGTTTTTTTTCAAATCTATTTTATTATTCCCCTTTCTCATATCATGAAGTTTTATTTTGTTTTTTTTAGCTCATACAGAACTAGGTTAATGTTTTGCTGATCAGTTCTATTTTTGGACAATAGAGTTTTAGACATTGCAATGGAGATTTCAGCTGTAAAAAGTCATAAGGCCTTTAATACTATGTCATGTGTTGTATGTATTATATTATGTGTGCACTTGTGTTTTGTGTTATATGTTTGATTTCACATCTTTTCTGTGTTGACTATATTCTTTTCAAGTTGATATACTTTGTCTTCATTATCTGATGTTCTGACTTCTACTTGATCTAGTCTGTTTGTAATATTCTCATTAGCGCTTTTAATATGATTTACGGTTTCTTGCATTTCTATGATTACAACTTGATTATTTTTTAACACCTCTATCTCCTGATAAAGCTCATTCTTTGCGGATTTAATTTGTGTGGTTAGTTCCTCTTCAAAATATACTTTCAATGCTTGGATTTGCTGTCTCATGTCTTCTCTAATATTCCGTTCCATCTGAATTAGGAATGCCTTGATTTCTTTCCCTGTCCATATTTCTGATTCTTCTAGGTCCTCCTGTATATTTAGATTGTCCTGCATTGTTTGTAACCCCTTTTTCCCTTGTTTTTTTCATATTGTTCACGTTGCTTTCCAGCTCTGTTTGACTGCTTTGTAACTGCTTTCTCCTATGCATTTGTTTTGGCTTTGTATATCTCTGTTGTCTCTCTTTTGTGGTGAAAGATTATGCCTAAAAATTTTGGGCTTTGTTATACTTTAAAGCTGATTCATTCAATTCATATAAGGCTTCTAGATTCTGTATGCATATAATGATTTGCTGTTTGTTCTTAGGACTATATGTTTAGGTTGGGTGCTCTGGTGGTACAATGGTTAGTATGTCTCGGCTACTTTAGAAGATTGCTCCACTGAAGGTGGATACTACCAGGCAATTGGATCAGGGTGTTGGTAGTAGCTAGGTATTTAGGAGTCTTATAGACAGCCTCGAGACATTCACCTATTTGCATTTAGACAATTACACACAATGGAAGATGTAATGCTTGGAATGAGAGTTGGGGGGTAGGAGAATGAAGGTGCTCTTAAAAAGAAAAAAAGGATAGAGGGAGAGATAGATTAGAGGGGAATGAAAAGAACAATAAAACTTGAAATGGGATTGAAAGAGAGAAGGAAAAGGGGGGAAAGGAACAGGGAGAGAAGAAGGAGAGAAAAAAATATCAACAACAACAACAAAAAAAAAATTAAAGTCGTAGAGATCCACCTTCTTCTCTTCCAGTAGGCGGAGCTGTGCCTTCCAAGCGGAGTGTCTGCTCTCTACCTGCCGAGAGCTATCCCTGTAGGGCGTCTTCTGGGGGTCTCTCAGACTTGTCAGTCCAGAGCCATTTCACTTCTCCAGCTCTTAACCCCCTTCCTCCTGTCAGCCTGCCAGCCAGGTCCTGTTCCCCAGAAGTGATTCTCCAGAGATCTAGTTACACTTGCAGCCCCACCGAGTGCCCCTTTTAAGCCTCAGTGCTGTGGTAAACTGGTGGATAAGACCTTAGGGGTCACCACTGGTGATATGGGGGCCTTGGGTTCTGGGCTCCCCTCTGCTTCCCTACGGACACGACCCCTGAGAAGTCAATGAAGTTTCCTGGCTGCTTGTATCAGTATGGGGAGTCACACACCTGCTAAAGTGGATTTTGCTGGGAAGGAATTTCGCCGGCCGAACTCCGATGATGTCACCTCTCTGCTATGGTGGGCCCCAGGCTTCTTGCCGGATTGACCGAGGGGAGGCGTGGGACTGGTCCGGCCCGGTTCACCTCAGCTCCTGGCACGTGGAGGCTTGGCTAAAGACTTCTTCCTGCCAAGCTGTGTCTCGGCGTCTAGCAGGACCCAGTCACTTTGGCTGCGGGCCGGTGGACGGATCTGCAGCTGTGCCCACGGAGCGCAGACTGTGGCTGGTGAATCTCGAACTCCGCGTCTAGTGGCAGGGTCCCACTCGTCCGGGTCACACAGACGCTTCAAAAAATTTCTTGTAGCTCCCGGGCAGTCTCCCTTCAGTGGAATTTTGCTAGGAGAATCTCCGTTGGTAGAATCAAAGAGTTATCCTTGCGACTTTATGACCCCATCACTGGGAGTGCATTAAAAGCGCAGCCTCTCTGCCCGCCGCCATGTTGGATCCACCTTTTCTTTTCATTATATTTAATAATTCTCTTCTATACAATGTAAATTGTTAAGAAAATTGTTTTCTTTTAGTGCCTTTTGGAATGTTACATAATTCTTTCTTTAGGCATTGTTGCCAGAATTTCTATCTTCATCCCAGTGCATGTGAAGTCAAAGATAAAACCAATCTACAGCTTCTGCAATAGCCATCACTGAACTGCTTGCAGAACTTGCCTGGACTATGTATCACTTGTATGCATTGTGAACTCACCTGCCTGCATTGTGAACTATCTGTTGGTGCAGTGACGTGTGGTAGTGTTGGGGTATTTCTCTGATGATGTCATCGGTGGTACAATTTTTTCAAAAAGAGCCATCAATTGCCTTGGTGTATCTTCCTCCCTTCTGCTTGTCATGGTTGTTCAGCTAAAATTAGGGGCCAACAGAGATGAGGCAAAGAGCCTCACCCGCCCGCTGGTACAAAGACCTCTCCACAGGTGTGGATGTATACTGGACCTGTAGTCAGTGACGGGTAAGATCCAATTACAATGGTACCAATCTAAGACAGGAGGCTGACACCTTGAGGTCAGCTCATTTGATAATGGGTAAGAACCATATGTACTATTGGACAACCTAAGGCAGGCATGGTCCCTAAGCCACATGCTTGTTGTTTAAACAGAGAGGGTTAGATGTTGAGAGCCACAGCCCAAGGGGCCAAAGCAAACTTTCAGACTGCCAGCTGATGGTTGGCTCACAGCGGCCCCAGCAACATCTAGCTGATTGGCTCCTCTGCGGTGATGCCCATTGAGCTTTTTTCTCCACCCTTTCAAATTATGGAGCTGCTTTTTGGGGGACTTTTTTGGCTCTGCTCAAACAACCCAGCCAATCGACCTCAAGAGCAGGAGGAGAGGGGAGGTTGAGAGCTTGTGGGAAGCCGGTGGTGGCAGTTGTGCTCTGAGTGTTTTTCCCGAGGAGCTATTTTTTGGCCTGTGTGGTTTTAAAAATAAAGTTAGCTTTTGACAAGTGGCTCCTGAATTGTTCCCAGCCAGACTGTGTCAATCCTAAATTGATGGAGCAAAATAACCAAAACAGAATAGAAACACAAGCAGTTCAGAGGAGGCATGGTGTATAGCTGGACTTACCTTTTGTATGATAAAGGGTAGGTGTTATAAATCAAGTCAATATTAAATTGAAGTAGTTCTCCATGTGTTTTAAAGATAACAAATCCGTGAATTCCTGTCGCCCTTTATCTGTATCCTATTCAGCACATGTATTTTTGTATGCACATATGGAATCCTACCTGGTATCACATGTACACTTTTGTGAGGTGGCTGACTTGGCAGATACAAATTGTCAAAAGAGATCACTCCTCCTGAACGTTGTTGGAACTGAAAATTAAAACTACGGGTGAGCTTCCTAGTTGAACAAGATAATACATAAATCCATGTTCAGTAAAATGAATATTTTTGGATCTGTGAAAGATATATATTTCATAATAAATTTCGATTGGCATATATATCGCTACCTTTTAATGTCTGTGTGTGTGTGTGTGTGTGTATATATATATATATATATATATATATATATATATATATATATATATACACACACTCTCCAGATTTTTCAGAATATAAAATATATGTGTCTTATTATACAATCCCTAAATGCATTCATATTCATGTATGTGGATTTATAATCAAATGTTCACAAAATTATTCTCAGAAATATTCATCCACTTCAAATACATATTGTTTCCTAGTACTGAAATCTAAATTCAGTGAATGGTGCATAGAAGTCCTAATTTTTCTACAGTATCTGACCCACTTTAACATCAATGCAAGTAGATTACTATGGTACATGATGTGTATTATGACATTCATTTTTATTCAACAATGTTACATGACTATTTCTTCAGTTTATGCACATCATAGGATATATATTTCATTCACAAGTTTTCAAATTTATAGGCATTTGTTTCACTTTCTATCACTTCCTGCTTCAGTACACATGTATTCCTCCATGTTTTTTGACTGGTCTTTTCATGAGACTACTTTTCATTTTAGATTTCAATAATTGCTTTTGAAGCAAACCTCACACACTCTTCATGACAAACCATAACCTTAATATTACCATTAGATCTATAAATGGTTGTAATGAATGTATGTATATCAATATAAGATTTCCTGTATATTTTCAGATATCAATTCAATCCATAATTTAAAGTTGGAACCAGTTATATTACTTATTCACAGTATGGTCAATTCATTCATTTTATCTATATTTGTAGACACAGGGTAGACCTATTTGTACACCCAATACTAATTTATACATCTTCAAAATATTGACCACAGAATTGGTGGAAGAAATACTCATGTCACCTGATCTACATATACACTTTATCACAGTAATATTCTGGACACAAAATGCAAAGTTCACACTTATGATTATACCAAAACCTAAATGGAAAGTGAGCATGGATTACTAAAAACATCCAAGTCCAGATTGCCTAATGCTCTCAAATGTTAATCCTATTGGTGCTAAATATTTGTTTTTTTCTAAGATTGTATATTCAACATCTACCATGTTGAAAATGTCTAATCCTATCAATCAATTTATACTTTGCCTGATTTCTTCATGTCTCTATTGATATCTGCTTCCCTATATATTTTCCCCAGTTAATCATTGTGACTGACTCATCACATGTTCTGACATTTACATTCATTCTCTATGAGAAACCCTATTGCTAAAGAACTTTTGGACCAAATCCTATACTCACTCTTCTTCCTAAACCTACTGACTATCTTTCCAATCCTACCGACTACCCTTTTTAAGTGGATGTTTTCTTCTACATTCAATCATCCAATTTACAAGGTCCTATGCCATTGTTTATCGATTTATCTGAGACATCTGTGCAGAATGTATTTCAAAGTTAAGTATCCCAATCAAGGACCCAATGCTCTTCTGGGCTTCAAATCTTACCTAGACTTCTGTATTCATACTTATATTTCACCTGTATATTCTTGTAAATATCACAGGTTCCCAATGCCATTATTCATCATGCAGAATGATTCCTAACCCAAATCGAACCTGTTATTACCCTAACCATACACTGTTCCCTCAATCTAACTTCACAGAAAAGCAGGGACAAAGTTGGTCTTACAATCAGGAGTGTAGGGGATCTTCCACCTGCTGAGAACCTCAAAGGTCAATACAGAAATGATCCATGGAGAAGATCTAGGCAGCAATGAAGGACCTGAGGGAGGAAAAGTCAACTTCCATCGCAAACAACCTGGTCAGGGTGAAGGGATGTGTCTGAATCAGCCTCTTTCATCTTAATGTAGAGAAGATGGACCAAACCAAGCCTGTGTGGAGAGCTGTGCCCAGGTGCCTATGGTTGATATACCATTCTAACTTGTGAAAATGTCACAGCAAGTAGGTGCACCCTCCATCTCATGGGACCCTTGGAAGCAACTGTTAGGACAAAGTGGTTGCCAAGGCAGTGACTTCATTCACTTCCTGAAAGAAGTTACCTCACATAACTTCCTTGGTGATGGAACTCTCTAAACTTGGGATTCAGGAAGCCAGGCAACCACAGCCAGTTCCAGTCCAAGTTCCAGTGGTCTCACTTGTTTGGGTAAACCAAGGACAGAGTCAGTCTTTCTTGGTACCTAGTTATGTGAGGATGGCCAAATGCTAGGAAAGCTAAGAAGAGGGGCCTTTCCTGAGAAAGAAGGTAGTGGCTCACCAGTGACTTTTGACAACTTCACAGAGTTGGCCAAGGAGACCAGAACTGAGACAGCACAGTGCATTTCGTGGAAATATAGTATGTCCCACCCATCATAGGACACTCCGGATAGTCACAGACCTACTTTGGGAAAGGTGGTGTCTTTTTGAGTGTGGGTGTGAGTTTGTGGTTTTGTCTCATGTTCTGAGAATATGTAGGAAAGTCGATTTGTTTGGTTTGGAGAGGACTGTATCTAGTATGTCCTCTGACAAGGTGAGTGTTTCTATTACTGTGTATCCCACTCTCTCCGTGGTCTTAGTATTAGAAAAAGAATGCATCATGGATGTGTTCTGTCTAGTAGAAAGCTTCCCAGCATTCATACTGCCAATTTATGAATGGACTGCGACTAGCCTTATCAATGGGCAAAACCTACTATCTTTCTAAGTTCCTGTTTTCTTCCTGAATTCCGGACACTCTCCAGAATAGGCTCAAAGTTTTGTGTCCAAGCTATGTAGCACCTCCAAGCTCTGTCACATAGCCATGTACTGGATAGCTGAAGGGAAGTGGAGCATGTCAGAAAACTCAGATATCAGGAAACTCAGATACCAGGAAAGTCTCAGTGGAGAAACCCTGCTTTGGGCCATTTGCTTACCTATTTTTCTGTTGCCCTGAATGTAAGGAAAGTCTTTGGCTCAGGCCACCCCTTTGTGAAGCCTGAAGAAAACAGTATTCAAATGGAAATGAGTGGGCATCACCTGTGGCTCTTCGCTTAATTGCTTTGGAAATGGATGTGTCTGAATCAGCCTCTTGGCGCTCGGTGAAGCTGGGGCTTAGATTGTCAGCACCTGATGGATCTAAAGAAAGATCCCATGTGTGCATCCATAACCAAAATTCAAAAAGATCAGTCATTGTAGATGAAGTCTCTCACCTTCCTCTGTTAGGTTCCTGACCTCCATCAAGTGTGATTATTGACCCTTGAGTAAAATGAGTTTTTCAAAGCCCTGCAGATGTGCTAGTGTTGTCTCATGACTACAAACCACATAAGAATCTATACCTGACAGTCAGTAGGCCTCAAATAGTAGAAGCAGAGCAGTATTAATGGCAGGCGTATTTGATCACTCCTGGTTGACAGGAAGAGTGTGCAGGCCACACTTACTTTAGGCAAATGAGGGGCAAGGAAGCTTATATTGGACACTGTCTTGAGCTGCGCCACTTATGGAAACCTCTAGCCAGAAGTTATGATGAATATCTATATGGAAGAAAATGAGGGCCATGTGGGCGTGTTTTGGTTATAATTGTGGTCATTTTTGTGGCAGTTGGAAGAGATGACTGGGTCCACCAGGGCTTCACTCTTGGGTGATTCCCCTTATAGACTGAGTTCTGGAACTGACCTCAGAGTAGTATTGCCATGAATTGAGTTGGGATTTTAGGAGGCCACGCATGAGATTCACCCTTGGAATCTGAAATCTAGTCCCAGGTTGGTTTTCCACAGAGCACTGTGAATCTCAGCCAGGGTATCACATGATTTTATTATGAAAAACATGGAATCCATATTTGAGAATCAAAACACACATGGACCTCACATTGTACAGTTCAATGGGCCTGGCTTCATGTGACCTTTTGGCCACTCTTTGGGAAGCCTTTCCTGTGAGTGTTGTCCAGAGATTTCATTGAAATGAACTTCCTCACCATTTAGTGGTTCCTGAATGAATTGAAACCCACAGTGCCTCCAACTTCATCCTTGAAAAATGGCTAGATGAATACCATCAAATTTTTGAAATTCCCATTACCAGGTGGCACTGGAGAAACTTTGGATGTCCTGTTGCTGATCATGATTATACAATACAGTGCCTTGATTGACTGGGTTTCATGAAAATGTTGAAGAACAGTGATGCCAGTAAGTTGGAGCCTCCTGAGTAGTGGGCCTAGAGTAGTGGTGTGCAGGTGTGTGATAAAACATCTGTGGTGGAGTCATGTGGACCTTCCATTGGCTTCCAAATAGCTTGTGACTGACATAGTGTAGCCAGCAGACCCTTATATGTAAATGCATCCTGTTATATGGAGAGTTTTCAGGGCAATGTTCAGAATCAGGTTGCTATGGTCAAGGGGCCAAGCTATGTGGGATAAAGGCCTGGTTGGTGCATTCTCTTGCAGACCCTGACACACCACACGTGACAGAACTCCCTCTAGCACTTTGTCCCAGTTGAAATCTTTGTATTTCACGAAGCAAATACCAAACTCCCAGTACAGCAGCAAGAAACACCACGAAAATTTGAGGATGATCAAATGGTTTCACAGTCCTCACAGGGAGACACATAGCCCCCAGTGGCCACAGTTTACCTACAAAGAGAGAATTCAGCACTGCTGTCTCATGTTCATTGGAAAATAAGAAACAAGATCCTTCAGGTCACATAGATGCAGATCCAGCTTTAATTGTCTCACCACAAATGAAGATTAAGCTCCTGACAACAACATATATTTCAAGTGCCCAACCTCAGAGGCAGTTTCTCAAGAAGTCTTTAGGCCAGCAAAGCTCCATTTTTGTGGAGGGTTTACCCTGTCCATTACTTTTGTAAACTCCTCTACCACCTCCAAGTTTGTGAACAACTGAGCATATTGCATTCCATATATATATGCACAGATTTTCGAACTCTTCTCCTGTAATTGTGTCTTACTTGGGGCAAAGGTAATGTCAAGGCATTGTTCTGGATAAGAGTGGGAAGATTTTTCAAAGCACATAATTACATACACATTGGATACCTTTTCCAATTTTCCATTGGAAATACTGAATCCCTGACACTAATCCTTAGCCTACTAGACTCTGACTACTTATCCTAATATGATGGAGAATAATAATCCAAACAGAATAGAAATACAAGCAGTTCAGAGGAGGCATGGTGTATAGTTGAATTTGCCTTTTGCATTATGTAGTGTAGGAGTTATAAATCTAGTCAACTTTTGTAGAAATTATTCTCCATGTGTTTTTAAAGTTAACAAATATGTGAATTCCTGTCTCCCTTTCTCTGTAGCCTATTTGCACATGTATTTTTATATGCACATATAGAATCCTACAAGGTACAACACGTACATTCTTGTGAGGTGGTTGACTTGGCAGATACACATTGTGAGAAGAGATCACTTCTCCTAAATGCTGTTGGAAGTTAAAATTCGAACTCTGTGTGAGCTTCCTAGTTTAACAACATTATACATAAATCCATGTTCAGTAAAATGAATATTTTTGAATCTGTGGATGATATATATTTCATGGTGAATTTCAATTGGCATATATATTGCTACTTTTTAATGTCTGTGTGCATGTGTGTGTGTATGTGTGTGTGTGTGTGTGTGTGTGTGTGTATATATATATATATATATATATATATATATATACAAACTTTCCAGATTTTTCAAAATATGAAATACATGTGTCTTTTTATACATTTCCTAAATTCATTCATATTCATATATGTGAATTTATAATCAACTTTTCACAAGATTATCGTCAGAAATATTCATCCACCTGAAATATGTATTTGTTTCCTAGTACTGAAAACTATCTTCAGTGAATGGTGCCTACAAATCCTAAAATTAATACAGTAACTGACCCAGGTTAACATCAATGCAAATTGATTCCTATGGGACATGATGTGTATTTTGACGTTCATTTTTATTCAAAACTGGTACATTACTATTTCTTCAGTTTATGCACATAATAGGATATATATTTCATCCACAAGTTCGCTAATTTGGAGGCATTTGTTTCACTTTCAATCACTTCCTGCTTCAGAACACATGTATATTTTCATGGTTCTTGACTGGTCTTTTCATGAGACTTCTTTCGAAACACATTATTTTTGATTTCCATAATCACTTTTGAAGAAAAACTCACACACCTTTCATGATATACCATAACCTTAATTTTACTATTAGATGTATAACTAGTTGGAATGAATGTATGTATATCAATATAAGATTTCTTATATATTTTAAGATATGAATCCAATGCATTATTTAAAGTGGACCAGTTATATTATTTATTAACAGTATGGTCTATTCATGCATTAGCTCTATATTCATAGACACAAGGTACACCTCTTTGTACCCCCAATACTAACTTATTAATCTTCAAAATATTGCTCCCAGAAATGATGGAAAAATTACTCATGTCACCTGATCTACATATACATTTTATCACAGTAATATTCTGCAGACAAAATGCAAGGTTCACACTTATTATTGTACCAAAGCCTAAATTGAAAATGAACATGGATTACTAAACACAGCCATGTCCAGGTTGCCTAATGCTCTCAAATATCAATCCAATTAGTGACTACATATTGGTTTCTTCCTAAGATCATATATTCAAATTCAACCCTGTTGAAAATGTCTAATCCTATCACCCACTTTATATTTTGCCTTATTTCATAATATCTCTATTGATATCTGTTTTCCTACATATTTTCTCCGGTTCACTATTGTGACTGACTCTTCACGTGGGCTAACATTTACATTCACACTCTAAACAAAACCCTATTGATAAAGAATATTTTTTTTCCAAAACCTATACTCATTCCTCTTCCTAAACCTAACAACTATCTTCCTAATCCTACCGACTATCCCTTTTTGACTGAATGTTCTTTTCTACACCCAATCATCAAAGTAAACACTGGGCGAGCTTCGTAGGAAGAGACCACCAAAAGACTATCTCATGCAACAGCAAAGGGTTTATAGGGGGTCAGCATCCAGGGGATCGGAGCTCACTTGAATAGAGCAGAGAGCCCTGAGAAGAGCTTAAGCAGAGCTTATATACTTTCTTTGGGGAGGGCAGGGAGTGAAGTTTATTGATGGGTGAGGGAGAGTGGGCGGTTTGCATTCAACCGGGTGAGGGAGTACATTCTGCAGTTTGGCATTTGGGGACAGGACATTCTGGGAACAAGATTAGCAAACAGTTCTCAAGATTTCAACAGTGTTTTGTTAAGCATACAGAAAAAAAGTGACAAGTACCTATTTTATTAATCTTTCATTCCCCACTTCTTCTTCTAGCTACTTTTAATCATAAAAGTGATCATTGTGGGGTGTCACATTCTATGTCTGCTAGTGGGGTATTACCATGAGTTTAACTTGTCCAATTTGAGCTTAGAGAAAAGAAATTACACGGTTGAGCAAACAGGGTTTTATAGTTAGCAATAATATGGAGATTATTATCGGACAGGCCAGGGTTGATAAAAAAGTAGTCAAAGAGGGGGACTATGTGAACCAAGACTCAAACCACTTTTTTTGGTCCTCTCACTCTCTCATTGACACTCTTCAAGGTGTCTTTTTAATTTAATCATATTTTTTTTTTTTACAACTCCATTATGCTCGGAATAAACACAACATTCTTCCCAGGAAGTGACAAATACCTATTTCATTAACCTTTCACTTCCGACTATCCCTTTTTGACTGGATGTTCTCTTCGACATTCAATCATCCAAGGTACAAGATCCTATGCCATTGTATATTGATTAATCTGACAAATCTGTGCAGAACCTAATTCAAATCTAAGTATTCCAATCAAGGGCAAAATGCTCTTTTGGGCTTCAAATCTTACCTAGATTTCTGTTTTCATACATATTTCACCTATATATTCTCATACATATCGCAGGTTCCCAATACCATTATTCATCCAGCAGAATTATTCCTAACCCAAATCACACATGTTATTAACCCTAACCATACACTGTTCCCTCAATCTAACATTACAGAACAGCAGGGACAGAGTTGGTCTTACAATACAGGAATGTAGTGGATCTTCCACCTGCTGAAAACCTCAAAGGTCCATGCAGAAATGATCCCTGGAGAACATGTAGGCAACTATGAAGAACGTGAGAGAGCAAAAGTCATCTTCCATGGAAAACAACCTGGTAAGGATGAAGGGTTGTGTCTCATTCACCCTCTCTCCTTAATGTAGAAAAGATGGACCAACAAAGGCCTTTGTGGAGAGCTGTTCCCGGGTTCCTATGATTGAGATACCAATCTAACTTGTGAAAGTGTCAGAGGAAGTATGGAAGCAACTGTTCGGAAAAAGTGGTTGCTAAGGCAGTGACCTCATTCAGTTTCTGAAGGAAGTGACCTCACCTCACTTCCTTGGTGATGGAACTCTCTGAACTCGGGATCCAGGAAGCCAGGCATCCAGAACCAGTCCCAGTCCCAGTACAGTGGGATCACTTGTTTGGATTTACCAAGGACAGAGTAAGTCTTTTTTGGTACCTACTGATATGAGGATGGCCAAATGCCAGGAAATTTTGAAGACTGGCCTTTCCAGAGAAAGCAAGAAGTGGCTCACCGCGGGCCCCTGATATTTCACAGAGTTGGCCATGGAGACCAGATCTGAGACAGGACAGGCCATTTCTGGGGAACATAGTATGGCCCACCAGTCAGAGGACACTCTGGATAGTCACAGGCTTACTTTGGGGAAGGAGGTGCCTTTTTCAGTGTGGGTGTGAGTTTGTGGGTTTGTCTTATGTTCTGAGAATAGGTAGAAAAGGCGGCTTGCTTGGTTTGGAGTGGAATGTTTCTAGAAAGTCTTTTGACCAGGCGAGTGTTTCTATGTCTGTGTATCCCACTGTGTCCGTGGTTGTAGACATTAGAAAAGAGAATGCATCAATGGATGTGTCCTGTCTAGTAGAAAGCTTCCCAGCATTCATCCTACCCATTTTAGGAATGGACTGCAGGTTGCCTTATCGATGGACAACATGTACTGTCTTCCTAATTTCCTGTTTTCTTCCTGAATTCTGGCCACTCTCAACAATAGGCTCATGGTTTTGTGTCCAAAATATGTACCACCTCCAAACTCTGTGACGTGGCCATGTAATCCATAGCTGAAGGGAATGGCAAGCATCTCAGAAAACTCAGATATCAGTGTGACCAGGAAAGTCTCAGTAGAGAAACCCTGCTTTGGGCCTTTTGCTTACCTATTGTTCTGTTGCCCTGAATGTCAGGAAGGTCTTTGCCTCAGGCCACCCTTTGTGAAGCCTGAAGAAAACAGTTTTAAAATGGAAAGGAATGGGCATCACCAGTGGCTCTTTGCTTAATTACTTTGGAAAGGGATGTGTCTGAATCAGCCTCTTGGCCCTGTGTGAGGCTGTGGCTTAGATTATCAGCATCGGATGGATCTAAAGAAAGATCCAATGTGTGCATCCAAAACCAAAATGGCAAAAAATCAGTCATTGTGGGTGAAGTCTCTTGCCTTCCTGTGTTTGGTTCTTGACCTCCATCAAGGGAGTATTGGGATTTTTTGTGTCAAATGAGTTCTTCCAATCCCTGCAAAGGTGCTTGGGTTTAATAATGACTCCAAATCACATACTATACCTGATAGTCAGTAGGCCTCAAATTGGAGAAGTAGAGCAGTATTAATGGCAGAACTATGTGATCAATCCTGATTCACAGGAAGGGTGTCCAGGCCACCCTGAATTTAGGTAAATGAGGAGAAGGGAGCTTATTATGGACACTCTATTGGGCTGTGCCATGTAAGGAAACCTCCAGGCAGAGATTATGATGAGTGACTATATGGAAGTAGATGAGGGCCATGTGGGATTTTTTTGATTTTAATTGTGGTAACTTCTGTGGCTTTTGGAAGAGATGACTGTGTTCACCTGGGCTTTAACACTGGCGTGATTCTCCTAGAAGACTGAGTTCTGTAACTGACTTCAGAGTAGTAATTGCTTTGGAAATGGATATGTTTTAATCAGCCTCTTGGCCCTGTTTGAGGCTGTGGCTTAGATTATCAGCACCAGATGGATCTAAAGAAAGATCCCATGTGTGCATCCAAAACCAAAATGGCCAAAAGAGCAGTAATTGTCTATGAACTCTCTCGCCTTCCTCTGTAAGGTTCTGAAAGAATAAAAGAAATTGAAATTGAAATGTAAAGAACCAGGTTTTGTAAAGTTTCCAAGCTGCACTCAGCACCTGAAATTTCAGTGGCAGTTAAGACAATTCCCGGATTTGCACATTAGATGTGTGTTGAAATCTTCCCTGAGGACCTAGTTACTTAACAGCCCCTTCCCAGAAACCATGCAGCTCACCACGTATACATCACAGTGCATCCACCAATCAATTTAAATGTATACCCCTTCTTACGGCTGACCAATCACCCCCTGCCCAACCTGTTCCCGCCAATGAATGTGCTAATCATGTTTTAGAGTTGTTATTTGATTTTCCCGCGGTATATGATGATTTGCTAAAGGAGGCTATGATGTATGTAAAGTCCCTGCCCTCTCTAAAGAATGTATATAAACTCCACTCAAGTGGTTCTCGGGGCTCTTTGTTCTTTGTTCCTCTGAAGTGAGCCCTGAGCTCCAGCACGCTATACCCCCAATAAACCCTTTGGTGTTGCATGAGAAAGCCTGTTGGTGGTCTTTTCCTCCGATGTTCGCCCCACCTTTTAATCTGGAGGCCCCAGGTGAGATATCCGGAGCAGCGGACGAAAGACCCCAAGGGACTCCTCTCGGGGTAAGAAAGGCGCCTCTTTCTGGTTTCGGGTTTCAGGTTAGGGCTTGGCAAAGTGGTTGTCGGTGAAGAGCATTAGCTCTCTCTGACAGTGGGTGGCAGACTTGTCACAGAGCTACTGGCCACGTCCCTGGGGGACACTCCAGAGGACGAGGGAAATCAAGGAGTATTAGTTTCCTCAACTCGGTTATATTTTGCTTCAGGATTCGGTTTGCCAGCCCATCAGGTTTTGCTGGCTACACAGTTTTGTTCATTGTCCCGAACTCATGTTGAGTTTACTGTCTGTCTTTATTGTCTAACCCATCAGGTTTTGCCAGTTACTGAGTTCTAATATTTGTCTTGGACCCATGTTAAACGTTTACTGTTTGTCTTTGTTTGTGTTGCGTTTGTGTCTTCACTGTCTCTTTTTGAGTAACTCCCATTATGGGACAAAGCACTTTCACGCTTCTGTCCCTGACCCTTGATCATTGGACTGATGTCCGCTCAAGGGCCAAGAATCATTATTTTTCAGTTAAATGTCAGACCTGGCAGACTCTCTGTGCTTCAGAATTGCCCATCCTCAAAGTCGGGTGGCCCCCAGAAGGATCCTTCTACTTCAATCTAATCCAAAAAGTCAGAGATATTGTCTTTCAGCCGGGACCACTTGGCCACCCAGATCAACAGCCATATACCCCTTCCCCAGGATCCTATCATTCAAACCTTCCGTTCCCTCCCCATCTTCCCCCCATTCTTCCTGAGTCACAAGACTGGACAATCCTCCCCCTCCTTATCCTCTGCCCTCGCTCCCCAACCCCCAACACATTCCAGATGATTCTCCCACCACTGACTCAGCCTCTCCGCCACTAGAGGCAATTGGGCCAGACCCAAGCCCTCCAAGGGACTTCTCCGCAGCAGCAGCAGCCCCTCCTTTTCTGGTGGAAGCTGGGCCACCTAAAGAAACCCGCCAGCTACGGAAAATAGAAAACTCAGAAGCCACTGTGATGCTCCCTCTTCATCCTTATGGGCCCATGAACCGACCAAACTGGGATCCCAACACCTTTGAAGGTTGGTAGCATCTTTCCACTTATCACAGGGCTCTAATGGCGGGGCTCCGAGTGGCCGCCAGAGGGCCGACTAATTTGGCCATGGTAAGAGAGATAATCCAAGGTCCTAATGAGTCTCCCTCTATGATTCTGGAGAGAATTATGGAAGCATATAGGAAATATACTTCTTTTGATCCTCAGGCAGAGGACGAAAAAACATCTGTTGCAATGGCCTTTATCCAGTTTTGATTCTGACTCCTTAATGTGTTCGACTACATGATTGGTTGCCTTAGGTGGCGTAATCAGGGTGCGGCCAACAGTCATCCACCCTGTGGGTCTTGCTGAGGTTGTCCGAGCATAGAGAGCAAACTCAACATAGCACCAACGTTTGGCCTTGGGGTCAGGTATATCTGAAGTATACGATCCATTGTTATCGGATGAAGAGCCTTCATGCCACTTTAGGTAACTAGAAGTCAACTCTTCAGAGTAGCCAAGTGAGTGGTAAGAACAGCTACCACGTTCATCATGGAACCTGCATGACCAATAGGGACACCCATTTTATATCTCAGGCCACCAATGACAATAGTCTTTGGTTTGATTAAAAAGGAAGCAAATGAAAGGCCAGTTCCAGCTACCAGGGACGAAGGTCCTTGAAGGTGACAATTTTAGGGAAATAGAGGTGCAGTTGTGGATGAAGCAAGTAGTTGCATCCACTGCGTGGACCTTCTGCATGCCATGTTCTGAGTATCGTTCCCGAAGAGTGAATAAATACATGGTAGGTTAGGAGGGTAAAGACAAGTCCCAACAGAGCACAGAAAAAAAGCAGAGCACAAAAAACAAGCAGTTAGAGAAGACTAGGGTGTTGGGAGAGCTCATTGTGCCTTCTTTAAGAGGAATTGGGCTGCAGGGAACACCGTGTGAGCCGCAACGTAAATGGGTGAGATGGGTGTGGAAAGCAGGATTAAAGGGGGAGCTTCAGGAGGTGATTCTTGGAGTTCCTCTGGCATGGTCCTGTCGTCAGCAGGTGGGGCCTCCTGGTGATATGGCTTCAACCTAGAAATGGGAATCCAGGGAGTGAGACGGTTGTCTGGTAAGGAGAGTTTGGCGGCGGTGGGGGTACAGAGAATGAAAGGATAGGGGCTTTCCCATTTTGGTGCAAGAGTCCCTTTCTTCTCTGGGGTATTATAATAGACTAGACTCCCAGGTGTTAAGGGAGGAGTGTTTGGAGAGGAGACTGGGTCCGGAAGAAGCCAGTTCTGACATTTCCAGTGTTCAGAGCAGAGATGAAACAAGAGAGGCAAAGACAAATCTCGGGTGAGAGGTCCTTGTGAAGTGACCAACCCAGAGGGTATAAGAGGTCTTCCATACATTATCTCAAAGGGAGACAGTAAAGATGGTTTCTTAGGGAGAGCTCTGATTCAAAGCAAAGCAAAGGGAAGGATTTTGACCCAGTCTAAGTTTAATTCCATTGTCAATTTGGTAAGGACTTCCTTCAGAGTATGATTTACCCTTTCCACTTTCCCTGAAGCCTGGGGGTAATATGGACAGTGGAAATGCCACTTGAAGGAGAGGGCTTGAGAGACCTTTTGTGTGATCCTAGAAATAATCTCAGGGCCATTGTCATATTGTAGGGAAGTGGGCATACAAAACCTAGGGATGATGTCTGTCAGTTAGATTGAAGGTACAGTGGAAGCCTTTTTATTGGAAGTGGGAAATGCCTCAACCCAAACAGAGAAAGTGTCCACAAAGACAAGGAGGTATTTAGTGTGCCATACTGTGGGCATATTGGTGAAGTCTACTTGCCAGTCAGCAACGGGAATGTGTCCCTGGGCTTGGTGGAAAGGGAAAGGTTTGGGCCTTAAAGGAGTATGAGGTTTGGTCCGCTGACAGATCTGACAATTAGAGGCTATATTCTCTATCATGGCTATGTCAGAAGGGTTGAGGGAGAAGAAGCTCTGTAAAAAAAGGGTCAAAGACTGAGAATTGGAATGGTGTAGAGTATGAAGGAACTTGAAAAGATCCTTGTTCTTACTGGAAGAAGTAGGGGCTTCAGATGAGCTGTCTAAAGTGGCCATAATATGTACCCCATAGGGGCCATAATTGGAAGTGGTAGCATGCATTCGTGGCACCTGGTCAGCTTTGGCATTGCCCTCAGTGATAAGAGAGCCATCCTTCTGATGGGACCTACAATGGACAACTCCCAACTGGGTGGGTAAGGGGGAGGCCTCCATCAGATTGGTTATAAGAGCCGAATTAGTGATCGCATTACCTTTGGTGGTAAGTAGGCGTCGCTCCCTTCATATTGAAGCATGGGATAATAAGATCTGGAAGACATATTTTGAATCAGTATAGAGGGTGAGGGATTTGCCTTGTGCTAGAAGCAGGCACGAGTGGCTGCTATAAGTTCAATCTGCTGGTTGGTAGTTCCTGAAGGCAAAGCTTTGGCGTCTATAATCTCAGTGGCTGAAACTACAGCATATCCAGAGTAATGAGTGCTGTTCTGCCTAAAGGAACTGCTGTCAGTAAACCAGATAAGGTCAGGCTTGGTGAGTGGTTTCTCAGAAATGGAAGAATGACAGGGGAGGAAATCTTCTAAGGTTTCCAAGCAATTATGAGTTGGTGTGTTAGACGTGGGAGTCATTGGGAGCAGTGAGGCAAGGTTCAGTGCAGAGCAGGGGAGGAAAGTAATATTAGGGTTTTCCAGAAAGGAAGTGAGGAGCGACAGAACTCTGGATGGAGGAAGGGTTTGAAGGCCCTTATAAGCTGAAAGATCTTTCAAGTGATGTGGGGAGTGGATAGTTCAAGGTGCCCCAAAACTCAGCTTAGAGGCTTCTTTGTGTAAAATTTGTCCAGCAACCAGAGCTCTTAAGCAAGGGGCTCACCCACGGATGGTAGAGTCTAGTTTCTTGGAAAATATGCCACAGGTGCAAATGTAGGCCCATAGTTTCGACCTAAGACCCTAAGTGCTTGCCCCCCTTTTTCATGGACATATAGATGAAATGGTCTTGAAAGATCAGGAAGGTGAAGGGCAGGTGCCTTTAAGAGGAGTTGCTGAAACCTGCGGAAGTGGTAGATGGGGGAGGAGACAAGAGATTCAGTAGGGGGTCCATTTGCTTGGTCATACAGGGGTTTGGATAGAAGAGAATAATTTGGGATCCAGGCCCTAAAATAACCTGCTAATCCTAGGAATGATAGTATTTTGGCTTTCATATGGGGCACTGGAAGATCAGAGAGGAGTTGCCTCCTATCCAGTGTTATTTCCTTTTTCCCGGGTCTAAGGCAAAAACCAAGAGAGGTGACAGAAGAATGGGAAACCTGGGCCTTGTGGGGAGACTCCCTATATCCCTTGTCTGCTAGGAAATTAAGAAGCTGAGCGGTGTGGGATTGAGAGTGTTCCCAGAGGGACTACATAGAAGAATGTCATTGACATATGGAAGGAGAATAGTGTCAGGACAGGTCGGGTGAAAGGATGTGAGGTCCTGGGCAAGAACTTGGCCAAAGAGATGGGGGCTATCCCTGAATCCCTGTGGGAGGACAGTCCAGGAAAGCTGATGAGAATGGTGGAAATGAGAGTCAGTCCATGTAAAAGCAAAGATATTCTGAGATTCTGAGAACAAGGGAATAGAAAAGAATGCATCTTTTAAACCTAGGACCGAGAAGTGGGTAGTAGTGGCAGGGATCTGAGAGAGGAGGGTGTAAGGGTTGGGCACTAGCGGGTGGATGGGGACCACAGAGGAGTTGACAAGGAGAAGGTCTTGAACCAGCCTGTAGGACACTTTAGGTTTCTTAAGTGCCAGAATGGGGGTGTTGAAAGGAGAGTGTGTAGGCCTAAGATACCCCTTTCGTAATAAATCCTGGATGATGGGTTCTAATTCGAGGAGGGCTGTGGTTGTGAGTGGATATTGTGATTGACTAATATATCTTGAAGGGTCCCGTAAGACAATATGAATAGGACTGCATTTAGCCATAAGGGGTGTAGTTGTGTCCCAAACCTCAGGCTTAACTGGTTTAGAGAGTCATGGGAGAGTGCATTAAGGAGGTGTATCTGCCCCTAGGAACATCATGAGGAAATGAGAGGTAGGAGAGGTGTGGGGTGATATGTGAATGCTGACTTTTAATAGTGAGAGTATGTCCCTTCCCAGAAGGGGAATGGGGCAATGGCTCATAACGAGAAAGAAGTGAGTGAAGGACAAAAGGGATCCCTGCATATAACATGATGGGGGGGTTTGAGGGAAAATCTGTTTACCTCCTACCCTGACAATAGGAGTTTTTGAGGGTGTGGTAGAACCCCATACTCCCTTAAGACCGAAAAAGTGGCACCAGTATCCAAGAGGAAGGTAATGAAGCATCCATCCACCAGGAAGGTAAACCTAGGCTCTTGATTCTTGATGGTAATAGTCTGGAGGGAAAGCCCAGGGATCCGTCAATCCTCCGCTGCTAAGCCCAAGAAAGGCTGTGGTTGCCTGGCGGCTGACCAACCTCCCTTTCGGGTTGTTGGGCACTCTGCCCCCCAGTGTCCCCTTTGATGGCATTTTGGGCAGGGGTTGTAGGGTGTCCTCAGTGAAGGACAATCCCTGGCCCAATGTCCCTCCTTACCACATTTGAAGCAAGCTCCCGGGGGTGTCATATTGGGATGGCGTGGTGATGGCCTTCTCTGAATGACCTGGGCCAACATTTGGAACTTGGCATTTTCAGCCCTCTGCCTACGGCATTCACTTTCATCCTCTCTATCATAAAAAACCTTGAAAGCGACAGCGAGGATTTTAGTCTAAGGAGTAGCAGGGCCCTGTTCAAGCTTTTTAAGCTTGGCTTTAATGTCAGGGTAGCTTTGGGCCAGAACATATTTCATTAAGACATGACGGCCATCAGGGGTTTCTGGGTTGAGGTTTGTGTACTGTTAAAGGGCCTTGGTTAGTGTATCCAGGAATTCTGAAGGTGTTTCCTCCTTCCTTTGAATGACCTCCTGCACCTTTTTAAAGTTAACAGCCTTGCGGATGGCCTTTTTCAGGCCCGCCAAGAGGCAGGATGTAAAAAGGTCATTAGACTGTAAGCCTTCAGGGGTGTTGTAATCCCATAGGGGATCCTGCTCTGGGACAGCATGAGGGCCTGTGGGGTGGTTAGGATTGGTCCTATGATTTTCATCAGCATGGGCTTGGGCTAGCTCCCAGACCCATTGACTTTCCTCAGGGAGAAGTGTATTGGCCAAGAGCTTGTAGATGTCATGATGAGTGAGACTATATGCTTGCAGGACCCATTGAAACTCCCGAATGTAAGTGGTGGGGTCAGTGGTGAATGAGCCTAACTTCCTCTCTAGCTGAGTAATGTCCGACATGGAGAAGGGCACTTGGACTCTGATGACACCCTCGGGACCAGCTACCTCACAAAGGGGTGCGATTGTCTTGGGGGTGGGAAGGAGTCCCTTAGACCTGGTAACAGGAGGACTGAAAGAGGCAGGAGGCGGACAGGAAGGAGAGGGAGGGGCAGGGAGTGTCTCTTTGGAAAAGGAGGAGGTGGAGCAGGCAGAAGAGGGCGGAGGGGAGGAGGATGAAATGGAAGGCTGAGGATCCCTGGAATCAGGCAGAGGAAGAGGAGGGTATAGTGGGAGAGAAGGGGCAGATAGGACTGGGGGATAAGGTTTGGGTTCATCTGCTGGGTTGAATGAGGAAGAATCTGTGAAGTCAGGAGTAGATGTAGGGGAACAGAAGGGTTTGCAAACAAGGAGGACCTGAGAGGGAGGGCAGGAGGAGCAGCGACAGGGTGCTGTGTGAGAAGGCTAAAACCTTAAATGCAGGGAATCTCACTCCACTTTTTCAGATGCTGGCAGTAGTTAAAAAGGTCGCAGATGAAGTTTGGATGTAAGGAGCCTTCTGGAGGCCAATGATTGCCATTATCCAGTGGATATGTAGGCCAATCTTGGGTACAGAATTTGATTAGAAGTTTGGGCTTGATGTCTGGTGTGAGGGAGAGTGTGGACAGATTTTTTATTAGACATTTGAGAGGTGAGGCTTCAGGTACAGATGAAGAGGTGCCCATAGTCACAGGGAGAGAAGGAAGACAGAGAGAGAGAGAGAGAGAGAGAGAGAGAGAGAGAGAGAGAGAGAATAAGAGTAAGCGATAGAGACAAAGAGAAAACCCGGGCTGGAACGGCTTTCAGGAAGCTCAGGGCGAACGGGGGTCAGGTGGGCGTCCCCAAAATGACCAGCCGTCATGAGGAAATACAGAGGGCACTACCTGGGCGTCAACAGTGAAGTGCGATCTGTGAGACCCAATGGGTTCGGAGCCACGGGCAACCTGACGTCAGGAAAGTTTTTGAACGCAGCGGAAAAAGTCAGTAATGAAAACAGAACTCCGGTTCCGGCAGAATGTAGTTCCAGGACGGGAGTTCAGTTTTCCCTGAGCAGAGAGGCAGCTTCAGCCAGACACAGCAGCCCTGCAGCAAACAGCAACTCTAGCCAGCAGCGGCAGCGGCAGCAGAGGAGAAAAAACCACAGAAACTCTTGTGTAAACTCAGAAGCCTCACGCCCCAAAAGGAAAACGGATCACCAGAGGGTCCACTGCGACCAGTAAAGGTCTTAGTGGCAGGAATTTCCTGCCCCCTACAGGGCGTCCAGAGTGTGCCGGAAGATCAAGGTCACAAAACCAGTGGTAGCCCGAAGGGAGTTGCAGAGCCAGGGTCAGGGGAGGCTTACATATATCAGATCTGTGGTGGGTGCAGGAAGCTGGCGTCTGAAAAGAGTGGACCATGGCGGAGTGTCTCCGGGGGAGCAGGGGACGGGGCTCTTGTTAGAAAGAGCTCACCCGTATCCTCACATGGGGCACCAGAATGAAAGAACTTCCCACGCAAAGGCACTTTGCTGGGAGAATTCCAATTTTATTGCAAAAAGCTGTGTGCTTATATAGAACTAAGGGGAAGATGGAAGGGCTTAGATAAATGGCAGGCAAAACGTTTATTGGTAAGTTCTTTCAGATATCAGCTCTGGAGCCCAGGAATTAGTTCTTATTGGGGCTAAGGTTCCCCACCAGCGAGATTTCAAATTGGCGCCAGCGGGAGAGTTCACACGGGTGGGAACATTTGGCACCACTGCAGAAAAAAGAAGGTAGGAAGAAGAAGTCCTTAGGCACCATGTTGGGGTTTTTCTCTGGGGTATGGCTGCCGTTTATACTTTTCCCAACAATGAGTATACCAGACAGTGCCTTGATTGACTGGTTTTCATGAAAATGGTGTTTAACAGAGATGCCAGAAAGTTGGATCCTGCTGAGTAGTGGGCCTAGAGCAATGGTGGGCAGGTGTGTGATAAAACATCTGTGGTGGGGCCATGTAGATCATTCATTGGATTCCAAATGGCTTGTGACTGACATGGTGAAGCCAGCAGACCCTTATATGTAAAGGCACCTTGTTACATAGAGAGGTTTCAGGACATTGTTCAGAATCAGGTTGCTATGGTCAAGGGGGCAAGCTATGTGGGATAGAGGCCTGGTTCTTGTATTCTCCTGCAAACCCTGACCCACTACACGTGACAGAAATCCCTCCTGCACTGTGTCCCCGTTGAACTCCTTGTATTTCGTGAAGCAAATACCAAACTCCCAGTGCAGCAGCAAGAAACACCATGAAAATAGAGGATGACTATATGGATTCAACGTCCACACAGGGAGATATTCAGCCCCCAGGGGCCACAGTTTACCTACAATGGAAAATTCAGCACTGCTGTCTCATGTTCATTGGAAAATAAGAAACCATGTCCTCCAGGTCACATTGATGCAGACCCAGCTTTTATGGTCTCACTAGAAAGGAAGCTAAAGCTCCTGACAACAACATATATTTCAAGTGCCCAACCTCACAGGCAGTTTCTCAAGAAGTCTCTAGGCCAGCAGACCTTCAAGTTTTTGGAGGGTTTACCCTGTCCCTTACTTTTGGAAACTCCTCTACCACTTCCAAGGTTGTGAACTTCTGATCATATTCCATTCTAGATATGTATTCACGGATTTTCTAACTTTTCTCCTCTGATTGTGTCATACTTGGGCCGTAGGTGTTGTCAAGGCATTGTTCTGGATGAGAGTGGGAAGATTTTGGTGTAGCACATATTTACATACACATTGGATTCATTTTTCAATTTTCCATTCAAAATACTGAATCCCTGACACTAACACATACCCTACTAGACTCTGACTACTAATCCTAATATGATGGAGAAAAATAGCCCAAACAGAATAGAAATACAAGCGGTTGAGAGGAGGCATGGCGTATAGTTGGTCTTGCCTTTTGCATGATATAGGGTAAGAGTTATAAATCTTGTTAATTTTTTGTTGAAATGGTTCTCCATGTGTTTTTAAAGTTAACACATATGTGAATTTCTGTCTCCCTTTTTCTGTAGCCAATTCAGCACATGTATTTTTATATGCACATATAAAATCCTACCTGGTATCACATGTACATTTTTGTGAGGTGGCTAACTTGGGAGATACAAAGTATGAGAAGAGATGACTCCTCCTAAATGTTTTTGGAACTAAAAATTCAAACTATGAGTGAGCTTCTTAGTTGAAAAACATTATACATAAATCCATGTTCAGTAAAATTAATATTTTTGGATCTGTGAATGATATATATTTCATGATAATTTTGATTGGCATATATATTGCTACTTTCTAATGTATCTGTGTGATATATATATTTTCAAAATATGAAATATATGTGTCTTATTATACACTCCCTAAATAATTCACTCATGTTCATGTATGTGCTTTTATAATCAACTTTTCATAAGATTGTTTTTAGAAATATTCATCCACCTGAAATACATATTTGTTTCCTAGTACTGAAAACTCACTTCAGTGAATGGTGCAAACAAAGCCTTATATTTCTACAGTAACTGACCCAATTTAACATCAATGAAAGTAGATTTCTATGGGACATGATGTGTATTTTGATGTTCATTTTAATTCAACACTGGTACATTACTATTTCTTCAGTTTTTATACATCGTAGAATATACATTTCATCCACAAGTTCACAAATTGAAAGACATTTGTAACACATTCAATCACTTCCTGCTTCAGAACACATGTATTCCTTCTTGTTTTTGACTGGTTTTTTCATGAGACTTCTTTCCAAACACATTATTTTTGATTTCCATAATCAATTTTGAAGCAAAACTCACACACATTTTATGATAAACTACAACCCTAATATTACCATTAGATATATAACTGGTTGGAATGAATGTATGTATATCAATATAAGATTTCCTGTGTATTTTGGGATATCAATTTATTCCAATTTCTAAATTTGGAAACACTTATATTATTTATTCACAGTATGGTCTATTCATGCATTCTCTCTATATTCATACACACATGGTACACCTATTTGTGCCCCCAATACTAATTTATATCTCTTCAAAATATTGCTCTCAGAAATGGTGCAACAAATACTCATGTCACCTGATCTACATATACATTTTATCACAGTAATATTCTGGCAACCAAATGCAAAGTCACACTTACGACTGTACCAAAGCCTAAATGGAATATGAGTATGGATTATGAAAATCACCCATGTCCAGGTTGCCTAATGCTCTCAAATGTCAATCCTATTGGTGACTACATATTTGTTTCTTCCTAAGATTATTTATTCAAACTCAAGCCTGTCGAAAATGTCTAATCCTATCAATCACTTTATCATTTGCTGATTTTCTAATGTCTCTATTGATATCTGCTTTCCTACATATTTTCCCCAGTTCATCATTGTGACTGACTCTTCACATGTGCTGACATTTACATTTTCTCTCTACCCAAAACCCTATTGCTAAAGAACTTTTTGTCCAAATCATATACTCACTCTTTTTCCTAATCCTACCAACTATCTTCCTAATCCTACCAACTATCCTTTTTTGACTGGATGTTCTCTTTGACATTCAATCATCCAAGGTAAAAGGTCCTATGCCATTGTGTATAGATTTATCTGAGACACATGTGCAGAACATAATTCAAACCTAAGTATCCCAATCAAGGATCCAAAGCCCTTCTGGGCTTCAAATCTTACCTAGATTTCTGTTTTCATAAATATATTTCCCCTCTATATATTCTAATAAATATTGCAGGTTCCCAATAACATTATTCATCCAGCAGAATGATTCCTAAGCCAAATCAAGCATGTTATTAACCCTAACCATACTCTGTTCCCTCAATCTAACTTTACAGAAAAGCAGGGACAGAGTTGGTCTTACAATACAGGAATGTAAGAAATCTTCCACCTGCTGAGAAATGAAAAGGTCCATGCAGAAATGAACCCTGGGGAAGCTATAGGAAGCTATGAAGGACCTGAGAGAGCAAAAGTCATCTTCCACGACAAACAACCTGGTCAGGATGAAGGGGTGTGTCTGAAGCAGTCTCTCTTTTCTTAATGTAGAGAAGATGGACAATACCAGGCCTGTGTGGAGAGCTGTTCCCGGGTGCCTATGTTTGATATACCATTCAAACTTGTGAAAGTGTCACAGGAAGTAGGGGCAGCCTCCATCAATTGGGACACTTGGAAGCAACTATTAGGACAAAGTGGTTGCCAAGGCAGTGACCTCATTCAGTTCCTGAAGGAAGTGACCTACATCACTTTCTTGGTGATGGAACTCTCTGAACTAGGGATCCAGGAAGACAGGCATCCAGAGACAGTCCCAGTCCCAGTCCCAGTGGCCTCACATATTTGGATTTACCAAGGACAGAATCAGTCTTTCTTGGTAACTACTGATGTGAGGATGGCCAAATGCCAGGAAGGTCTGAAGAGGGGCCTTTCCTGAGTAAGCAGGTAGTGTCTCACCACTGGCACCTGACAACTTCATAGTGTTGGCCAAGGAGTCCACATCTGACATAGGACAGTCCATTTTGGAGTAACATACTATGGCCCATGAGTCAGAGGACACTCCGGATAGTCATAGACCTACTTGGGGGAAGGAGGTGACTTTTTGGGTGTGGGTGTGAGTTTGTGGTTTTGTCTCATGATCTGAGAATAGGTAGGAAAGTCGGTTTGTTAGGATTGGAGTGGACTGTTTCTAGTAAGTCTTTTGACAATGCGAGTGTTTCTATGTCTGTTTATCCCACTGTGTCCGTGGTTGTAGACATTAGAAAAGAGAATGCATCAATGGATGTGTCCTGAATAGAAGAAAGCATCACAACATTCATCCTGCCCAATTTATGAATGGATTTTGTCTTGCCTAATGGATGGGCAACAACCACTGTCTTCCTAAATTCCTGTTTTCTTCTTGAATTCTGGCCACTCTCCAGAATAGGCTCATGGTTTTGTTTCCAAGACATGAACCACCTCCAAGCTCTGTGACATGGCTATGTACTGGATAGCTGAAGGGAATGGGATCATCTCAGAAAACTCAGATATCATTTTAGAAACCCTGCCTTGGGCCATTTGCTTACCTATTGTTCTGTTGCCCTGAATGTCAGAAAGGTCTTTGCCTCAGGCCACCCCTTTTTGAAGCCTGAAGAAAACGGTTTTCAATGGAAATTAATGGGCATCACCTGTAGATCTTTGCTTAATTGCTTTGGAAAGGGATGTGTCTGCATCAGACTCTTGGCCATGTTTGAGGTTGTTGAATAGATTTTCAGCACCTGATGGATCTAACGAACAATTACATGTGTGCTTCCAAAACCAAAATGGCCAAAAAAGCAGTCATTGTGGACGAAGTCTCTCGCCTTCCTCTGTAAGATTACTGATCTCCATCAAGTGAAAATAGGGATCCTTTTTGTCAAATGAGTTCTTCAAACCCTGCAGAGGATAGCCCATAGGTGCTTGGGTTTTCTCATGATTCCAATTCACATAAAGAATCTATACCCGAGAGTCAGTAGGCCTCAAATTGGAGAATCAGAGCAGTATTTACGGCAGGCTCATTTGAAAACTCCTGGTTCTCAGAAAGGGTGTCCAGGCAACCCTGACTTTAGGCAAATGACGGGCAAGGGAGGTTATTTTGTACACTGTCTTGGGCTGAGCCCCTCATGGAAACCTCCAGCCACAGGTTATGATGAGTGTCTATATGGAAGAAGATGAGGGCCTTGTGGGAGTGCTTTGGTTTTAATTGTGGTCATTTGTTTGGTGGTTGGAAGTGATGACTGGGTCTATCTGGGCTTGAACTCTGGTGTGATTCCACTTATAGTCTGAGTTCTCGAACTGATCTCAGAAAAATATTGCCATAAACTGTGTTCAGATTTTAGGAGGCCACGCATGGGATTCTCCCTTGGAAACTGAGATCAAATACAAGGGTGGCTTTCCACAGAGCCTTGGAATATCAGCTAGAATATCACATTATTTTATTCTGAAAGATTTGGCAGCCATAGTTGACAGTCAGAACACCCATGGAAGTCACATTAAAGACCTCAATGGGCCTGGCTTCATGTGACCTTTTGACCACTCTATGGGAAGACTTGCCTGTGAGATTTCTCCAGAGAATTCATTGGAAATAGCTTCCTCACCATTTAATATTTCCTGAATGAACTGAAACCCACAGTGCCTCCAACTTCATCCATGAAAAATGGCTAGATAAATACAATGAAATCTTTGAAATTCCCTTAACCAGGTGGCACTGGAGAACCTTTAGATGTCTTGTTGCTGATCATGAGTGTACCAGAGAATGCCATGATTGACCGGGTTTCATGAAAATGGTGTAGAACAAAGATGCCAGTAAGTTGGAGCCTGCTGAGAAGTGGGCCTATTGCAGTGGTGGGTGGGTGTGTGATAATACATCTGTGGTGTGGCCATGAGGATTTGCCATTGCCTTCCAAATGGTTTGTGACTGACATGGTGCAGCCAGCAGACCCTTCTATGTAAAGGCATCATTTTATATGGAGAGGTTTCTGGGCTAAGTTCAGAGTCAGATTTCTATGGACAAGGGGGCAAGCTCTGTGAGATAAAAGCCTGGTTGGTGCATTCTCCTTCAGACCCTGACCCACCACAAGTGACAGAACTTTCTTCAACACTGGGTTTCAGTTGAACTCGTTGTATTTCATAAAGCATATACCAAACTCCCAGTACAGCAGCAAGAAACACCCAAAAAGTGGAGGATGACCAAATGGCTTCACAGTCCAAACGGGGAGACACTTAGTATCCAGTGGCCACAGTTTACCTACAAAGAGAAAATTCAGCACTGCTGCCTCATGTTCATTAGAATACAAGAAACCATGTCCTCCAGGTCACATAGATGCAGACTCAGCTTTGATGGTATCACTAGAAAGGAAGCTAAATCTCCTTACAACAACATATATTTCAAGTGCCCAAACTCAGAGGAAGTTTCTCAAGAAGTGTTTAGGCTGGCAGAGCTCCATGTTTTTGGAGTGTTTACCTGTTAGACCAGGACACAAGAAAAGACCACTGACTCTAATTAAAATCAAATTAAATTAAGCTTATTATTTCCACTGGCTGTGCTACCTCTCCCTCACAAAACGGCGGGAAAAAGACAGCAACCCCAGCTTTCCTACAGGCAGCTTAATAGCCCAGAAAATTACACAAAAGGGGGTTTACAGATAACAGAACTCTGACAAACATCACACTAATGGCAGTCTACATTTTTTTTGCTGTCCCTACATCAGAGTTCATGAAGACCATTAGAGCCTCAGAGAGGGTTGTTGTCTGGCCAGAGAAGGCAAATATTTATGATGTGTCACTAAAGTTTCAGAGAGGGCTGCTATCTGGTCAGAGAGCCGGGCATGGGTGAGTTCAAGGCGTGGGCAGGCATTCCAAGCAGGTTTAGAATTTGAAGTAATTTATGGTAAAGCCAAAATTATCTTTTCATGGCTTTTTGGGAAGATGGCTCCCAATTTAAATTAAAGATCAGGTTGGGTCTATCATTCCCGCCTTTTCTTTGTGTCCCTTTCAAATCTTTGATAGATTATGGGAAGAGCACTGAGGAAATTTTAATCCCTCAGGTAAGAGTCTCCAAATTTTTAGAACTCACCCAAAACCGATCTCCCTGATTTTACCTGACTTAATTAATTACTTATATTGATAGTCTATTTATCTTTCTCTCCATTGTTATAAGAAGAGTGGTGTCACTCATTTTTTCTTCTTCTGACCTGAGACAGGGTGACGTGAGTGGGCATGGGATGAGGGACATGAGTTGCCTTTTAGAAGTCAGTTGAGGGACATGAGTTGCCTTTTAGAAGTCAGTTCGGTTTGAAGTCTGATTGGGGAAGAACAGGTTGTAAAGTCATCTGGCAATGGGTTCTTCTATGAGAGAAACAAAAACCATGAGTACTGAATAAATGTTGCAGCACCTGGAACATGTCACTGTATAGAAGTTCCCTCACCAGTCTTTAATATCCCCAGTTATCAGGACTTTCAATTTAATATTTAAGTTTTACTGTTACACTTGTCCCTCCCCATAAGATACAGTTTAATTATTTAATGTCATCTGATCTTGTAAAATCCTTTTACTAGTATGACCTCTGTGTCTCTTTGAGAAACCTTTAATTCTGTTACTCAGGGCTGGATAATTGTACTAGCAAACACCAAGCCAACCTGTGTAGGTTAGGAATATCTGTAGGCCTTAAACTGAAAACTTCTCCCTGTGGCAGGTCTTCTTGATAGTCTCTTTTTATAAGTATCAGGCATTCCTGTCTGAGAATTCTTCTTTGTAGCCACCAGTCTTACTTATTTTGGGAGGCAAACATAAAGTGCATACCTTAACATTATATTATTATTATTATTATTATTATTATTATTATTATTATTATAATTTAAAATGGCCAGGAATGGATGTATTTTGTTCTTAACTGTCTTTGCTAAGTGTTTAAGATGAAGCAGTCAAACTGACTTTTGTTTCCATCTATTGTTAACAGTCAGCTGACCTTTTATGGGAGTCAATTCTGGGGAAACTTGAGAGCAGATTCTCAGTTCTGCTAGTGCTATTTGCGCTAGGTGGGTCCAGATCTTGCTTGACCATTTGGCTTCCCTCGGAAGCATCAGGGATGTCTCCTTTCTTTGATGACTCTCCTCTTCGTAACAAATACACTGATTGGCTTTCTGTTCTCCAGTGGTCTCATTAATCTCCCTGATCAGGAGGAGGTTATGTGGCTCAGAGTTTCAAAGCTCTTTAGAGAAGTCCCCTGTTCCCTGGATTCAGACTGACTCATAGGGCAAAATCCAAATATTGGTTTTCTTGGCTCTTTTCATTTAACTTTAATTTTAAATCCTAATCTTAAACATCCAGCAAATAAATTTTAACAGCCTTATATTAAGAGTACTGGGCTTTAATGTCTATAACTATATAATTATCTTTTTATTAATTGGGATCTGTATTATTCTGTCTGTATTGTAAGTAATGACTTATTATATTGAATAAACCCATGTTGTGTTCTTAAAGCAACACGTTTGTAAAACAGTAACAGAGAATCTTTAGATCACTTATAAGAAAATTTCAAAATAAAATTAACAAAAGTAAAAATACTTAGCTTGTGTAACAGCTACCCTGAATTTTTTGGCTGAGTTATACATTATATCCCCTGTTTGAGATCCTAGGAATATTGACCTTAAAAAAAACCAACTTTTTAACATAACTTTAAAGAAATATTATCTAACCTACTGGTTTCGTAGTCATTCTCACATGTAGTAAGATGGGACACAGAGCCTTATCTCAGCTAAGGCAGGGCTCTTTATTAATCTTAAGTATTTTAGTTCTAAAGCTAATCCTTATTTTTAAATATCATTTGACAAAGTTTACATAAATTGTTTGAGGTCACATGAACATTAGCTAACACCATATGATATCACATTTAAAACATGAATTAAAGAAAGGCTGAAAGTTTTTAACCTTTACATCGATTAGGCTCTCATTAACTAAAAAATACATTTAAATTGTTCCCCAATGTAAAAAGTAACATAAAAGTTTACATATCTTATTGATAACAGGTAAATAAATCCCCAATATATTTTTTACCATACAACTTCAGAGCACCAGCTTGATATAATGCTCTTTTAAAGTTTCTACCTTACAGACTTGCATACCTATAAGATATGAAAACATTGATAGCATCACAATTACATTGATGTTTCTACATTAACCAAGTTTAGCTTTTAAAGCAATGGCAGTACAGTGCTCTAAAATAACAGTTCTTATTTAATCAGTTGTTTAATTTTTATGGTTGCTTGCTCTGGAGAAAATAAAACTTAATAAACACAACGTTATTGGTAAACTTATGTTTTAAGAAATTTTTGTCTCATTAACACATGACTTATTTTTATATTCTTATACAGACTTTAATAAGAACTTATTCAGACCTTAGTAAATCAATCAGATATCTAAGAAAAGTACTCATGAATGAGCAATCCCATATCAAATTTACTTTACTTATATATCAAAATATTAGAGAAATGTATTGACAGTGTAAACCATTTTTATGTTGAAGGAAAGGTCCTAGAACCAAGGCATATTAGACATTTTGTAGATATTAATATTTTATTAGATTTTTGAACACCTCAAAAAATTGTAAGCTTAAATTTAAAGACATTGATTTTTATCTGTTTATCCAATTTAAATTGAAACATTTAAATCACGTGAATTAAAAATCTTTGGATCTCCTATTTAAATTTGTTTTAATGAGCGCTTTTTTATGAGCGCTCCTTGTATATGTTAATTTGTGTATCATATATATGATATACGGACATATGTATATGTAGACATACAACACATAACAAAAGTGTGCACACATAATAATAGTAAAGGCCTTGTAGCTTTTCTCAGGTGAAATCTCCATTGCAATGTTTCAAAAAGTCTACAGTTGGTCAAAGATAGAACTGATCTGAAAAACATTAACCTAGGTCTGTATGCTCAAAATCATGAGCTCAAAAAAAAAAGTATCTAAGGAAAAAAAAAAAAGAGTCCTAGAAAAAGTGACTGGCTAGTAATTAGTAAATACCATACAATTTACCTTTTTTTTCCCTTAGGCCTCAAATCAGTCTCCTACTAAGCTTTCAGGCTTCTTTCATTTACATTTCAATATAAATCATGGCTGAGGTCTGGAAGGAGCAGGAAAAACTGCTATTCTGAGCAGACACCTCAGGCCTAAGGCATTTTAACCGTAATTTTGAGGTTCGGATGTTGAAAATTATGATACAAATTTAAGACACAATTCACAAAATTTTATATCTTTACATCTTGTTTTGTCAACAGATACCATTCTATGATTTACTATCCTTGTCCAAATTAATGCAGTGGTACACACAGTGACATTTTCCGAGGCTATCCAATTCAAAATTGGTGAAAAAAAGACTGTATGATTGGGAATTTACTTGACAACTTGGAAGTAGAGTTCTTCAGTTTTCCATACTAAGTATTTAAGTTCTCTGGCATGAATTATCTGAAATCATAAACTAAACAATTACCTAAACCCGACTTTTAACTGCAAGATTCTGCAATGCTTCAAAAACCCATTCAGATACCAGATTGTTAAAATAAAACATCATCATTTAGACACACATTCAGCTAAGATCATTCCCAAGAAACAATTTATAATATCAACACATTATTGCACATGTCTTAAAGGGCCAGATACAAAGACACAAGACAGACAGAAAGGAGGTTCAGACTATGGCTGTCAGAGAGAACCGTTTAAACCAGAGCAGATAAGAGAAAAAATCTCCTACACCAGTGTGCACCATAGATATCCACGGGGGGGGACCACATGTTTTAACAGAGGGGAAACCTGAAATGTAAAATAAAGTGTCTCCATGGTGACTTCACTGCATTTAGTGTCCCCTTTTTCTTTTTCTCTTTTTTAACAAGACAGAGGTGGCATAATTCTTACAGTGCGGGGAGGAAGGAGGTAATTCCCTTAATCAACAGGGCTTTGGCAGCTGCTGGGAGTCCCTCAGTCCCTCCTTTTACTTACAGGATTAGCTCCTCTTGTTCAGTTCCACACCAAGCATGCTTCATCTCCTAATATTTCAGTAGACAGCTCTCACAAAGATCGGGGGTGGAGGGCGGGTACCAAATTTGTAAATTAAAGTTCGATTCCTCAACTTGACGCCAATTAATACCAATTTAATAATGAGGACTGAGTTTTGAGAAAAAGAAAAAGGGAGGTTTATTGCTTTGCGAACAAAGGAGAAACACAGGGGAATCTGCCAAAGGTTGTGACTCTCTTGATCTGGAGTGACAAGGGGTTTTAAAGAAGTTTCACTTGTTAACCTGGGAGATGCTCAGTTCTTAGGTCCCCACCAAGCATTGCCCTCTGCAATGGGTGTGCTCCAGGCAGCCAGCTAGGAGCTTCTATCATCCTGCTTAACAAAGGCGAGTAAAGTTCATCACAGTTCCCTAAAACACAGTCCAAAGGGGTGTCAGGCTTACTCTCTTTATTACCTATTTTTACGTCCAAAATCCTTAAGTTTTTACCACTGAAATCACACAACAAAATGAACAAAAACAAAGAAACAATCAAAAAAATAGAAGACAAAACAAAACACAAAAAACAGAAACCATGCACCTAAACAGAAAAACAGTGGAACAGTGCAACATCTTGCTATAGCTCCAGGGTAGGAGTGCATGCGTGCCCGTCGGCCCCTCTCTACAGTTCCAGAGGAATTCCCTACAGAACAGAACAGAGGACAGAACGATTCTGGTTACTCTCCTGGAAAGGAGTATATGTGAGCCTCCCCAGGCCACATCTCTGTCATCAGAAGAGATCTCCCTTAACCGGATATCAGATGTTATAAAAGCCCCACTTACCTATGGAGGACTCCTCCACCAGGTGCTTGGTAATAGTTTTAGTGCAGAGGTTCACTGCAGTGCTCCCCGGACTAAAGGCTCTCTTCCTAATATAGAGAAGATGGACCAAATCAGGCCTGTGTGGAGAGCTGTTTCTTGGTGCCTATGGTTGATATACCATTCTAATTTGTGAAAGTGCCACAGAAAGTAGGGTAAGCCTCCTTCTCATGGTACGCTTGAAAGCAACTGTTTGGAAAAAGTGGTTGCCAAGGCAGTGACCTCATTCAGTTCCTGAAGGATGCAACCTCACCTCACTTCCTTGGTAATGAAACTCTCTGAACTTGGGATGCAGGAAGCCAGGCACACAGAGTCAGTCCCAGTCCCAGTCCTAGTGGTCTCACTTGCTTCAATTTAACAAGGACAGAGTCAGTCTTTCTTGGTACCTACTGATGTGAGGATGGCCAAATGCCAGGAGTACTCTGAAGAGGGTCCTTTCCTAAAAAAGCAGGTAGTGGCTCACAGCTGGCTCCTGACCACTTCACAGAGTTGGATATGGAGACCAGATCTGAGACAGGATAGGCCATATCTGGGGAACATAGTATGGCCCAGCAGTCAGAGGACACTCCGGATAGTGAGAGACCTATTTGGGGGAAGGAGGTGCCTTTTTGGGTGTGGATGTGTGTTTGTGGTTTTGCCCCATGTTCTGAGAAGAGGTAGGAAAGTCGGTTTGTTTGGTTTGGAGTGAACTGTTTCTAGTAAGTTGTTTGACAAGGCGAGTGTTTCTATGTCTGTGTATCCCACTGTGTCCGTGGTTGTAGACATTAGAAAAAGAGAATGCATCAATGGATGTTTCCTGTCTAGTAGAAAGTTTCCCAGCATTCATCCTGCCCAATTTATGAATGCACTAGGGCTTGCCATATCGATGGGCAACACCTGCTATCTTCCTAAGTTCCTGTTTTCTTCCTGAAATCTAGCCACTCTCCAAAATAGGCTCATGCTTTTGAGTCCACGATATGTACCACCTCCAAGCACTGTGACATGGACATGTACTGGATAGCTGAAGGGATTGTCAAGCATCTCAGAAAACTCAGATATTGATGTGACCAGGAAAGTCTCAGTGGAGAACCCCTGCAATGGGCCTTTTGATTGCCTATTTTTCTGTTGCCCTGAATGTCAGTAAGTTCTTTGCCTGAGGCCACGCCTTTGTGAATCCTGAAGAAAACAGTTTTCAAACGGAAATGAATGGGCACCACCTGTGGCTCTTTGCTTAATTGCTTTGTAAAGGGATGTGTCTGAATCATCCTCTTGGTCCTGTGTGAGCCTGTGGCTTAGATTCTCAGCACCTGATGGATCTAAAGAACGATCCCATGTGTGGATCCAAAATCAAAATGGCCAAAAATCAGTCACTGTGGATGAAGTGCCTCACATTCTTCTGTAAGGTTCCTTACCTACATCAAGTGAGAATAGGGATCCTTTGAGTCAAATGAGTTCTTCAAAGCCCTGCAGATGCTAGCCCATAGGTTCTTGGGTTTTCTTATGAATCCAATTCAAATAAAGAATCTAAACCCCACAGTCAGTAGGCCTCAAATTGGAGAACAGAGCTGTATTAATGGCAGACATATTTGATAACTCCTGGTTCACAGGTAGGGTGTCCAGGCCACCCTGACTATTGGCAAATGAGGGGAAAGGGAGCTTATTTGGGACACTGTCTTGTGCTGCACCTCTCATGGAATCCTCTTGCCAGAAGTTATGGTGAGTGTCTATATGGAAGAAGATGAGTGCCATGTGGGAGTGTTTTGGTTTTAATTGTGGTCATTTGTGTGGCGGTTGGAAGAGATAATTGGGTCCACCTTGGCTTGAACTTCGGTGTGATTCCCCTTAGAGTCTGTGTTTTGGAATTGACCTCCGAGAAGGTATAAGGTCCTATGCCATTGTATATCCATATTTCTGGGACATCACTACAGAATGTAATTCAACGCTAAGTATACCAATCAAGGGCCCAATGAACTTCTGGGCTTCAAATCTTACCTAGACTTCTGTTTTCATACTTATATTGAAAGGTTAATAAAATAGGTACTTGTCACTTCTTGATTTTCTGTATGCTCAACAAAACACTGTTGAAATCTTGAGAACTGTTTGCTATTCTTGTTCCCAGAATGTGCTGTCCCCAAATGCCAAACTGCAGAATGTACTCGGTCAACCAGTTGCACGAAAACCGCGCACTCGCACTTACCCATCAATAAACTTTCCTTCCTGCCCTCTCCAAGGAAAATATATAAGCACTTCTTAAGCTGTTCTCAGGGCTCTCTGCTCTATTCAAGTGAGCTCTGAGCCCGTGCATGCCGGACTCCCAATAAAGCCTTTGCTGTTGCATGAGACAGTCTCTTGGTGGTCTCTTCCACCCACCCTCGCCCGATCTTTACCTCTTGTGGCCCCAGTGAGATCCGGCAGCCGCAGATGAGAGACCCCCAACGGGCTCCTCTGGGGATAAATAAGGCCCCTCTTTCTGGTTTCAGGATTCAGGTTAGGGTTTCACAAAATGGCTATTGGTAAAGAGCGTGAGCTCTCTCCCATGGTGGCTGACACACATGTAACAGAGCCACAGGCCATGTCCCTGGGGGATGAACTCATGAAATCGAGGAACAATAGTCTCCTTTATTCAGTGATATTTTGTTTCGGATTCGGTATTGCCAGCCCATCATGTTTTGCCGGCTACTCAGTCATGGTCTCAGTATTGGACGTCCATTGCCTGTTTTTATTGTCTTGTCTTGTCTGTGTCTTGTATCATTGCTTTTATTGTCTGTGTATATTTCATTATGGGACAGAGCACTTCAATGCCTCTGTTCATGACCCTTGATCACTAGACCAAAGTCTGCTTAAGGGCTCAGAATCTTTCTTTTTCAGTAAAACGCCGGATCTTGCAGATTCTGTGTCTCAGAATGACCCAACTTTGTAGTCAGATGGCCCCTAGAAGGATCTTTCTACTTTGCACTAATTTGAAAAGTTCGAGATATTGTCTTTTAGCCGGGGCCACATAGACGTCCAGATCAACAGCCATATATCTTAACTTGTCAGGAACTCTGCAAATCTCCTCCTCCAAGGGTGAAGGCTTTCCTTGTCCCTGCACGGACTCCTACTCCTTCCCCCATGATTCTATCTCTTTAACTCTCTGCTCCTCCTCCTGCACCCTCTGTTCTCCCTGAGTCTCAAGACTCTACTGGACTCTCCTCCCTCTCCTTATCCTCTGCCTTCATCCCCCAACTGCCAACACCCTCTAAGTGATTCCCCTGCTGCTGACTCAGCCTCTCCACCATTCAAAGAAGCTAGGATGGCCCAGCGCCATCCAGATGACAGTCCCGTGGCACACAGAGCCCCTCCTTCCCTGGAGGAAGCTGGCCTGGCTAAAAGAACTCAGAGAACTCGCCAACGTTTTTACACCTGCCTACTTGGGATAACTGCCAACAACTCCTAGGGACTTTCTTTATGACAGAGGAATAAGAGAAAAACCTCCAAGAAGCTAAAAAAAAAAAATCCTCGGACCTGATTGGCGACCAACACAACTTCCCAACATAATCAAAGCCAGCTTACCCTTAAACCAACCCAACTGGAACCCCAACACCTTTGAAGATAAAGAGCATCTGTCCAATTATTGCCTGGCTCTAATAGCAGGTCTCCAAGGGGCTGCTAAGTGACCAACTAATTTGGCCATGGTAAGAGAAATTATTCAAAGGCCTGATGAATCTCCCTCTTTGTTTCTAGAAAGAATTATGGAGGCATATAAAAGATATACTCCTTTCGATCCTCAGGCAGCGGATCAAAATTCATCTGTAACAATGACCTTAATTGGGCAAGCTGCCATGGATATTAAAAAAATTTAAAAGAGAGATTTAGTCAGAGAAGCTGAGAAAGTATACTATAAGAGAGAAACAGGGAGAAAGAAAGGGAGCAAAGGAAGGATGAGAGAAGCAAAAGACAGACTAAGGGATTGACCAAGATCCTTGTCACAACAAGAAAGAGGCCAGAAATTAAGACGTAAGGTGACAGTAAGGGTTACCTGGGGCCATGCCAGAGGCCACCCCTGGCCTCAGATCAATGTGCCTACTGTAAAAAAAAAAAGGACACTGGGCCAAAAAGTGCCCTATAAAGAGACAGCCACGCCAGCCAGCCATTGTGACTCTGGTGCATGACTAAGAAAGTTGGGGCTCAGATCACTTCCCCTAGCTCAGGGTAACTTTTGAAGTGTAGCGGACCCCAGTAAACTTTGAAATGAATACAGGAGCAGTATACGAAGCCCTTAAGGCCCCATTGGGCCCTCTATCAAATAAAAGGTCTGTAGTTCAAAGGGCTAATGGCAGTAAATATCGGGCTTAGACTACTAAGAGGACCATGGACCTAGGTAAAGGAAAAATCCATCACTCCTTCCTAGTAATCCAGGAATGCCTGGACCCATTGATGGGCAGAGATCTGCTCACCAAGCTCTTGGCCTAAATAACTTTTAACCCTGAAGGCTACCAAATGAAATTTCTAAATCCTTTAGTATAAACTCCTATAGTCACGGCTTTAACTAAATTAGTAGAAGATGAACATCCACTCTTCACACCCCCCAAGCCTGATCAAACAGGCAAGCCACGCCAGAAATGGATAACAGATTACGCAGATGCCTGGGCAAAAACTGCTGGGTTAGGCCTGGCCGTGAAACAACCTCCAATAACAGTGGAGTTAAAAACCTCAGCCTCCCCAATTAATGTCAAATAATATCCTCTAAGCAAAAAAAGCTAAAGATGAGATAAGGCCCCATATTCAGAAATATCTGACGTTAGGCGTCCTAAGGCCCTGTCAATTGGCCATGAACACTCCCCTGCTACTAGAAAAAAAAGCCAGGAACCGGGACAATCGCCCTGTTAAATACCTAAGAGAGATCAACAACAGAGTGCAGGACATTCACCCCACGGTACCTAATCCGTACAATCTTCTTAGCACTCTGAACCCTGAGCGGAAATGGTATACTATTCTGGACTTAAAAGATGCTTTCTTTTGCTTGCCTCTGCATAAAGATAGTCAGTTGCTGTTTGCTTTCGGGTGGGTAGACCCAGAAACCTGAACGTCTGGTCAACTAACTTGGATTAGACTCCCACTGGGGTTCAAAAACTCCCCCACTCTCTTTGATGAAGCCCTCCACAGAGATCTCAGCAATTTCAGGACTACGCACCCCAAAGTCACCCAGATTCAATACGTGAATGACCTGCTACTGGCAGCCAACACCAAGGAAAACTGTGAGTCTGGGACCCAAGCACTATTATATGAGCTTGCTCAACTCGGGTATAGAGTTTCGGCCAAAAAGGCCCAAATTTCCTGGCATGAAGTAATCTTCCTGGGCTGTTTCCTTAGGGGCAGTAAACGAAGGCTCACTGAGCCCAGAAAACAAACCATTGCCTAGATACCACCCCCATCTAACAGGAGACAACTCAGAGAGTTTCTTGGGACTGCTGGCTTTTGCAGGTTATGGATACCTTGGTTTGCGTTTTTAGCTGCTCCTTTATACCCGGTGTTAGAGGGAGATGCCCAATTCCAATGGACCCCTGATCACCAGGAAGTTTTTTATAATATCTATGGACACTGACACTGAACACCTCAACTTCACTGAGCTCAGGCTGCAATTACAGAGAGCCCTACACTACGTTAAAAATGTACACCAACTCACTCACCTTGGTTCAATGAAACTGCAGGCATTCCTGTAGGATTAAGAACAGAGTTTTCCACTAACCGACTCACAGCGAAAGAAAATAACTGAATGGGTAACAAAAGCCTGTCGAGTCCGTCAATTGGTTAATGCTTACCCTTCCAGTTTCCTAGAGGAAAGCACCTATGAGGAACCAGAAAACGACAATTTTGGGAAGTGGACAATAGTGAAATTAAGCCAGCAAGGTATGGACTTAAATACCTCCTAGTCTTTGTAGATACATTTTCAGGATGGACTGAAGCCTTCCACACATACACACACACAAAAAAAAAAAAAAAAAACTGCACAAATGATTTTCAAGAAGATTCTGAAAGATATTTTTCCAAGATACGGTCTGCCTAAGGTAATAGGGTCTGATAATGGACTGGTGTTCATGGCCCAGGTAAGTCAGGTGTTAACTGGGACCCTGTGGATTAATTTTAAGTTACATTATGCTTATATACACCAGAGCTCAGGACAGGTAGAAAAAATAAATAGAACCATTAAAGAGACCTTCACAAAATTAAGCTTAGAGCCCGGCATAAAAGATTGGATTATGCTCCTGCCTTATGCACTGTTTCATGCGAGAAATATTCCCTCTCTTTCTTTGTGTAACCTCACCCCCTATGAAATTCTCTATGATTCCCATCATCCAGTAAGGGACCTAACCCCAACTCTAAGGCCTAACGATCACTTCCACACCCCCTTGCTTGACAGACTTAAAGTCATTGAAAGAACTCAGGGATAACTGTGGAAACAGCTGGCCACTGCCTACCAACCAGGGGAGGAGGGGACTCTAAATCAATATCAAGTAAGAGACTTCGTCTACATAAGACAACATCAGGTGTCATCCCTGGAACCCCACTGGAAAGGAACATACCAGGTGCTACTTATAAAACCTAAAGCGGTAAAAGTAGACGGAATCACTTTTTGGATCCATGCCTCTATCTCAAGCCTTCGCTGTGTCCAGACTCTTGTTGGAAACTGGAAAAGCGTGGTAACCATTTCAAATTGCGTATTCGCTATGTGGATAAGACTATAGACTCTCCCCTTGGCCACCAGTAGTTCTAACCCTCATCACCCCGTTCAGCAGCAATGGCTGATCACAAATCCTACTAGACAAGAAGTATAGTCTATCTCGCATACAGGCCCCATAGAGACCTGGTGGCCATCTCTCCACCCAGACATTTGTCAGGTCGGTATAGGTCTTTCCTATTGAGATATCCCTGATGAAGAGGATCCCACTAAAATCCCATTAAATCTCTTCTGTACCATAGATAATGGAAACAAACATTATGGATGCAGGGACACGCGAGACAGATTCAGGTTGGCTAGCCTAGATTACTATGTTTGCCTGGCGGACTATCAAAGCCACAAACAGCCACGGCTGTGTGGGGGAGAAGCCGACTTCTTGTGTAAGTCAAGGGAATGTGAGCATACAGGGGCTGCCTGGTGGAACCCAAACTCCTCATCAAATTCAGTACACAGCATTGGCCATATTACCAATTAGACAACCAAATACTATGGCCCCCAGAGGGTTCTCTAGATCCTCAAATTCTGAGTGACATTTTTAACTTCGGCAAGTTCTCAAAAGGGGGAAATTTCCCTATGTGGAATCATTTTTCCTCTTTTTCTCACATCCTGTACAATGCTTCTCCAATAGTTCCTCACCCTCAGCCTTCTGCTCTAGACTCTCTGCTATCACTCCCATCTTAGCAACCTGATTTCTCCTCTCCAATTACTAAATCAAAAACCCAAACCTCCGCTGGTTCTCAGAACATTGCCCCGTTGCTGAGGTAGCAGGTACCTAGGTACCCCTTCACCCACTCACTCCTCTCTTTTCCTGTCAGGGCCTGCACTAGGTCCCACCAAGTCCTCTAGCAAGCTAACCCAAAGCTCAAACCAGCTGAGAAGAGCCCTCAGACCCCTATCCACGATGTAATGAAAATGGCATTTAAAGTTGCTTTGTCATCACTGAAAAGAGGTTTCTAAGAATTTAAAGTCCCTCAAAGGCTTTTTGGAATATTTACTCCCATCTTCCCCTCTGCTATACCTGTTCTAATGCTCAAGTTTTGTTCTAGGAAAATCCCAAACCCCTTTACCATTTTTCTTTTACATCTCTCTTTTCTCATTCTTAGATCCACGGAGCTGCTCTCAGCCTCGACTACCCCGTCTTCCCCCTCTGTACCAGGTCCACAGAAATGTCTTAAATGACCTTCTCCAGAAGTCTTCACCAAGGCTTACTTTAGGTCTTTCAGCAAAAGATTCCCTCTGAAAGAGTTCAATGTACATAAACTTCCACTTTTCGTGTTGCCCTGTTCTACTTGGCCACTGGCTGGAAAAATCACCACCCCTAAGCTAGACACTGCCTTTCCAGTTTTTCACAAAATATGTGAACAAGGCCTCTGGCCTTGAGCTGGGACTTCACCGAGATGCCTACATTTCTAAGATAAAAAAGTTAGCAACTGATCTCCATGGTGACAGCTGGCAGGGAGAAAAAAAAGAGACAAAAAAGCTCTCCCCTTCCAAGGTGTCCTTGAAAAGTTAACTTGCCCAGAACAGAGGAAAAAAAAAAAAACAGAAACAAAAACTAATTTTTGTGAATTTCTGCAGACTGTGAACTTCTGAGCCCCTTCCCTTACATGTTGGGTACAAATTCTAAAACTACCAAAACTTGGGGTTTAGGGGATTAATTGATTACAACAGAAGCAATGCCCTCTAAATCCGGATGCAACCAAATAAGAATGTTTTCCTCACTTTGGTGCTATCTTAGGTGCATTTTCTTGTCCATTCCTAAAACAGTATAATTCTATACACTTTCACATTATTTATGTTTACATAAAATGGTCAATAGATGTGATTAATTATGTAATGATGCAGATGTTTTTCAGAGTGCTCTATCATGACGTAGGTTCATTTAAAGTTCAAATAGGGGGGCATACAACCCGGTTCCACCGGGAACCTGTATCCCTCACTTTGGCCATCCTATGAGGAATAATAATTGCTGAAGGGGTGGGCATAGGAACAACTGCCCTAGTCCATGAGACACAACAAAGACACAATTAGAAGCAGAAATAGACCAAATCTTAAAGACATTAAAAACCGACATCACAGCTTTACAGGAATTTTAACCTCTCTCTCTCTGAAGTTGTTTTACAGAGCAGGCGAGTGTTGGACCTCCTCTTCATGAGAGAAAGTTGCCTTTTTGCTTGCATTGAGGGAAGAATGTTGTTTTTATGCCGACAATACTGGAGTTGTAAAAGAATCTATGAGTAAATTAAGAAAACGACTTGAAGAGCGTCAAAGAGAGACAGAGGCCCCAGAAGGGAGGTTTGATTCTTTGTTCACATAGTCAACCTGGTTAACTATGCTTTTATCTGCCATGGCTGGTCCATTTATAATCCTCATATTATTGCTAACGGTAGGACCCTGTTTGCTCAACCGTGTAGTTTCCTTTCTAAACCAAATCGAACATGTTATTAAACCTAACCATACACTGTTCTCTCAATCTCATTTTACAGAAAAGTGGGAACAGAGTTGGTCTTAAAATACAGGAATATAGAGGATCTTCCACCTGCTGAGAAACTCAAAGGTCCATGCAGAAATGATCCCTGGAGAAGATGTAGGCAACTATGAAGGACATGAGACAGCAAAAGTCTTCCATGGCAAACAACCTGCTCAGGATGAAGGGATGTGTCTGAATCAGCCACTCTCTTCTTAATGTATAGAAGATGGACCAAAGCAGGCATTTGTTGAGCTGTTCCTGCATGCCTATGGTTGACATACCACTGTAACTTGTGAAAGTGTCACAGTAAGTAGGGGCAGCCTCCTTCTCATGGGAACCTTGGAAGCAACTGTTAGGACAAAGTTGTTGCCAAGGCAGTGACCTCATTCCGTTCCTAAAGGAAGTGACCTCACCTAACTTCCTTGGTGATGGAACTCTCTGAACTTGGAATCCAGGAAGCCAGGCACAAAGAGCCAGTCCCAGTCCAAGTCCCAGTGGTCAAACTTATTTTGATTTACCAAGGACAGACTCAGTCTTTCTTGGAACCTACTGATGTGAGGATGGCCAAATGCAAGGAAAGCTATGAATAGGGGCATTTCCTGAGAAAGCAGGCAGTGGCTCACCGCTGGCCCCTGACAACTTCACAGAGTTGGCCAAGGAGACCAGATTTGAGACAGAACAGGCCATTTCCAGAGAACATAGTATGGCCCACCAGTCAGAGGACACTCCGGATAGTCACAGACCTACATGGGGGAAGGAGGTGCCTTTGTGGTGTGGGTGTGGGTTTGTGGTTTTGTCTCATGTTCTGAGAATAGGTATGAAAGGTGGTTTGTTTTGTTTGGAGTGAACTGTTTCTACTAAGTCGTTTGACAAGGTGAGTGTTTCTATGTCTGTGTATCCCACTATGTTCGTGGTTGTAGACATTAGAAAGGAGAATGCTTCAATGAATATGTCCTATCTAGTAGAAAGCTTCCCAGCATTCATCCTGCCCTATTTATGAATGGACTGCAGCTTGCCTTATTGATGTGCAACACCTGCTATCTACCTAAGTTCCTGTTTTCTTCCTGAATTCTCGCCACTCTCCAGAATAGGCTCATGGTTTTGTGTTTAAGATATGTACAACCTTGAAGCTCTGTGACATGACCATGTACTGAATAGCTGAAGGGAATGGCGAGCATCTAAGAAAACTCAGATATTAGTGTGACCAGGAAAGTCTCAGTGAAGAAACCCTGCTTGGGGCCTTTTGTTTACCAATTCTTCTGTTGCCCTGAATGTCAGGAAGGTCTTTTCCTCAGTCCACCACTTTGTGAAGCCTTAAGAAAACAGTTTCCAAATGGAAATGAATGGGCATTACCTGTGGCTCTTTGCTTAATTGCTTTGGAATGGATGTGTCTGAATCAGCCTATTTGCCTTGTGTGAGGGTGTGGCTTAGATTCTCAGCTCCTGATGGATCTAAAGAAAGATCCCAGGTGTACATCCAAAACCAAAATGGCCAAAAAAGCAGTCCTTGTGGATGAAGTCTTTCGCCTCTTCTGTAACTTTCCTGACCTCCATCAAGTCAGAATAGGGATCCTTTGGTTCAAATGAGTTCTTCAAAGCCCTGCAGAGGCTAGCCCATAGTTGCTTGGGTTTTCTCAAGACTCCAATTCACATAAGGAATCCAAACCCCTCAGTCAGTTGGCCTCAAATTGAAGAAGCGAAGCAGTATTAATGGGAGGCCTATTTGATCTCTCCTGGATCACAAAAGGGTGTCCAGGCCACCCTGACTTTAGGCAAATTAGGTGCAAGAGAGCTTATTTTGGACACGGTCTTGGGCTGTGCCCCTCATGGAAAACTTTTGCCAGAGGTCATTATGAGTGTCTATATGGAAAAAGATGAGCGCCACGTTGGAGTGTTTTGTTTTAAATTGTGGTTATTTGGGTGGCGGTTGGAAGAAATGACTTGGTCCACATGTTCTTGAACTCTGGTGTGATTCCCTTAGAATCTGAGTTCTCAAACTGACCTCAGAGAAGTATTGCCATGAATAGTGTTGAGATTTAAGGAAGCCAGGCATGAGTGTCGCCCTTGGAAACTAAGTTCTAGGCCCAGGATGGCTTTCCACAGAGCACTAGGCCTCTCAGCCAGGATACCACATGATTTTATTCTGAAAGATTTGGGACCCAGAGTTGAGAGTCAAAACTCATATGGACCTCACATTGTAGACCTCAATGGGAATAATATCATGTGATCTTTTGGCCACTCTTTGGGAAGCCTTACCTGTGAGTGTTCTCCAGAGCTTTCATTGAAATTAGCTTCCTAAAAATTTAATGGTTCCTGAAAGAATTGAAACTCACAGTGCCTCCAACTTCATCCTTGAAAAATGGCTAGAAAAATACCATAAAATTTTTGAAATTCCCATCACCAGGTGGCACTGGAGAACATTTGGATGTCCTGTTACTGATCATGAATATACCAGACAGTGCCTTGATTGACTGGGTTTCATGTAAATGGTGTAGAACAGAGATGCCAGTAAGTTGGACTCGGTTGAGTAGTTGGCCTAGAGCAGTGGTGGGCAGGTATGTGATAAAACATCTGTGGTGGGGCCATGTGGATCTTCCATTGGCATCCAAATGGCTTGTGACTGACATGGTGCAGCCAGCAGAACCTTCCATGTAAAGGCAACTTGTTATATGGAGAGTTTTCAGGACATTGTTCAGAATCAGGTTGCTATGGTCAAGGGGGCAAGCTATGTGGGATAGAATCCTGGTTCTTGTATCCTCCTGCAGAACCTGACCCACCACACATGACAGAACTCCCTCTTTCACTGTGACCCAATTGAACTTCTTTTATTTCGTGAAGCAAATACCAAACTCCCAGTGCAGCAGGAAGAAACACCATGAAAATGGAGGATGACCATATGGCTTCACAGTGCACATGGGGAGACCTTTAGCCCCCAGTGGCCACAGTTTACCTAAAAAGAGAATTTAGCACTGCTGCCTCATGTTCATTGGGAAATAAGAAAGCATGTCCTCCAGGTCTCATAGATGCAGACCAAGCTTTTATGGTCTCACTAGAAAGGAAGCTAAAGCTCCTGACAACAACATATTTTTCAAGTGCCCAACCTCACAGGCAGTTTCTCAAGAAGTCTCTATGCCAGCAGACCTCCATGTTTGTGGAGTGTTTACCCTTTCCCTTACCTTTGGAAACTCCTCTGCCACTTCCAAGGTTGTGGGCTCCTTAGCATATTCCATTCCAGATATTTGTTCACAGGTTTTCTAAATCTTCTCCTCTAATTGTGTCTTACTTGGGGCGAAGGTATTGTCAAGGCATTGTTCTGAATGAGAGTGGGAAGATTTTTGTGTAGCACATATTTACATACACATTGGATTCATTTTTCAATTTTCCATTCGAAATACTGAATCCTTGACACTAACCCATACCCTACTAGATTCTGACTACTAATTCTAATATAATGGAGAAAAATAACCCAAACAGAATAGAAATACTAGCACTTCAGAGGAGGCATGGTGTATAGTTGGTCTTCCTATTTCCATGATATAGGGTTGGAGTTGTAAATCTTGTCAATTTTTTGTTGAAAGAGTTCTGCATGTGTTTTTAAAGTTAACACATATGTGAATTCCTGTCTCCCTTTTTCTGTAGCCAATTCAGCACATGTATTTTTATATGAACATATAGAATCCTACCTGGTATCACACCTGTATTCTTGAGAGGTGGCTAACTTGGCAGATACAAAGTGTGAGAAGAAATCACTCTTCCTAAACGCTTTTGGAATTGATAATTCAAATTATGAGTGAGCTTCTTAGTTAAAAAACATTATACATAAATCCATGTTCAGTAAAATTAATATTTTTTTATCTGTGGATGATATATATTTCACGATGAATTTTAATTGGCATATATATTGCTACTTTTTAATGTCTCTGTGTGTATTTTGTGTATATATATATATATATATATATATATATATATATATATATATATAAACACTCTAGATTTGTCAAAATATGAAATATATGTATCTTATTATACACTCCCTAAATTCATTCATGTTCATGTATGTGGTTTTATATTCAACTTTTCATAAGATTATTTTCAGAAATATTCATCCATCTGAAATACATATTTGTTTTATAGTATTGAAAACTCACTTCAGTAAATGGTGCAAACAAATCCTTATATTTTTACAGTAACTGACCCACTTTAACATCAATGCAAGTAGATTCCTATGGGACATGATGTGTATTTTGGCGTTCATTTTTATACAACACTGGTACATTACTATTTCTTCAGTTTTTGTACATCATAGAATATACATTTCAGCCACAACTTCATAAATTTAAAGAAATTTGTAACACATTCTATCACTTCCTGCTTCAGAACATATGTATTCCTCTTTGTTTTTGACTGGTCATTTCATGAGACTTCTTTCCACACACATTACTGTCGATTTCCATAATCAATTTTGAAGCAAAATTCACACACTCTTTATGATGAACCACAACCGTAATATTACCATTGGATGTATAAATGGTTGGAATGAATGTATGTATATCAATATATGATTCCCTGTGTATTTTCAGATGCAATTTATTCCAATTTCTAAAGTTTGAACCAGTTGTATTATTTATTCGCAGTATGGACTATTCATGCATTATGTCTATATTCATACACACATGGTACACCTCTATGTACCCCCAATACTAATTTACACCTCTTCAAAATATTGCTCCAAGAAATGGTGGTAGAAATACTCATGTCACCTGATCTACATATACATTTTATCACAGTAATATTCTGGCCACAAAATACAAAGTCACACTTACGATTGTACCAAAGCCTAAATGGAATGTGAGTATGGATTATGAAAATCACCCATGTCCAGGTTGCCTAATGCTCTCAAATGTCAATCCTATTGGTGACTACATATTTGTTTCTTCCTAAGATTATATATTCAATCTCAAGCCTGTTGAAAATGTCTATTGGTATCACTCATTTTATACTTTGCCTGATTTCCTTATGTCTCTATTGATATCTGCTTTCCTACATATTTTCCCCAGTTCATCATTGTGACTGACTCTTCACATGTGCTGACATTTACATTTTCTCTCTACCCAAAACCCTATTGCTAAAGAACTTTTTGTCCAAATCCTATACTCACACTTTTTTCTAATCTTACCAACTCTCTTCGTAATCTTACCAACTCTCTCTTTTTGAATGAATGTTCTCCTCAACATTCAATCATCTAAGGTACAAGATCCTATGCCATTGTGTATAGATTTATCTGAGACATCTGCAGAGAACATAATTCAAAGCTAACTATCCCAATCAAGGACCCAATGACCTTCTGGGCTTTAAATCTTACTGAGATTTCTGTTTTCATTCATATATTTCACCTCTATAATCTTATAAATATCGCAGGTTTCCAATACCATTATTCATCCAGCAGAATGATCCTAACCCAAATCAAACATGTTATTAACCCTAAACATATACGATTCCCTCAATCTACCTTTATAGAAGAGCAGGGACAGAGTTGGTCTTACAATACAGGAATGTAGGAGATCTTCAACCTGCAGAGAACCTCAAAGGTCCATGCAGAAATTATCCCTGGAGAAGATATAGGCAGCTATGAAGGACCTGAGAGAGCAAAAGTCATCTTCCATGACAAACAACCAGGTAAGGATGAAGGGATGTGTCTGAAGCAGTCTCTCTCTTCTTAATGTAGAGAAGATGGACCAAACCAGGCCTGTGTGGAGAGCTGTTCCCGGGTGCCTATGGTTGATATTCCATTTTAACTTGTGAAAGTGTCAAAGGAAGTAGGGGCAGCCTCCATCTCATGGACCCTTCGAAGCAACTGTTAGGACAAAGTGGTTGCCAAGGCAGTGACCTCATTCAGTTCTAGAGGAAGTGACCTACGTCACTTTCTTGTTGATGTAACACTCTGAACTTTGGATCCAGGAAGCCAGGCACCCTGAGGCAGGCCCAGTCCCAGTTGCAGTGGTCTCACATGTTTGGATTAACCAAGGACAGAGTCAGTCTTTCTTGGCTACTACTGAATTGAAGATGGACAAATGCCAGGAAAGCTCTGAAGAGGGGCTTTTTTTTGATAAAGCAGGCAGTGGCTCACCGCTGGCTCCTGACAACTTCACAGTTTTGGCCAAGGAGACCAGATCTGACATACGACAGCCCATTTCAGAGGAACATAGTATGGTCCACCAGTCAGAGGATGCTCCGGATAGTCACAGACCTACTTGGGGAAAGAAGGTGCCTTTTTGGGTGTGTTTGTGTGTTAGTGATTTTGTCTCATCTTCTAAGAATATGTAGGAAAGTCGGTTTGTTTAATTTGGAGTGGCCTGTTTCTAGTAAGTGCTTTGAGAAGGTGAGTGATTCTGTGTATCCCACTGTGTCCGTGGTTGTAGACAATAGAAAAGAGAATGCATCAAAGGATGTGTCCTGTCTAGTAGAAATCTTCGCAGCATTCATCTTGTCCAATTTATGAATGGACTGCAGCTTACCTTATAGATGGGCAACACCTACTACCTTTCTACATTCCTGATTTCTTCCTGAATTCTGGCCACTCTCCCATAGGCTCATGGTTTTGTGTTCAAGATATGTTTCTCCTCCACAATCTGGGACATGGCCATGTACTGGATAGCTGAAGGGAATGGTGAGTATCACAGAAAACTCAGATATCAGTGTGACCAGGAAAGTCTCAGTGGAGAAACTCTGCTTTGGGAATTTGCTCTTCTATTGTTCTGTTGCCCTGAATGTAAGGAAGGTCTTTGCCTAAGGCCACACCTTTCCAAAGCCTGAAAATATCAGTTTTCAAATGGAAATAAATGGGCATCACCTGTGGATCTTTGCTTAATTGCTTTGCAAAGGGATATGTCTGAATCCACCTCTTAGTGCAGTGTGAGTCCATGGCTCAGATTCTCAGCCCTGATGGATCTAAAGAAAGATCCCATGTGTGCATTCAATTCCAAAATGGCCAAAAGAGCAATCATTGTGGATGAAGTCTCTTGCTTTCCTCTGTAAGGTTCCTGATCTCCATCAAGTGAGAAGAGGGATCCTTTGGGTCAACTGAGTCCTTCAAGCCCTGCAGAGGCTAGCCCATAGGTGCTTGGGTTTTCTCATGACTCCAAATCACATAAAGAAACTATACCTGACAGTCACTATGCCTCAAATTGGAGAAGCGGAACAGTATTAATGGCTGGCATCTTTGATCAGCCCTGGTTCACAGGAACAGTGTCCAGAAACACTGACTTTAGACAAATGAAGGGCAAGGGAGTTTATTTTGACATTGTCTTGTGCTGTGTGCCTCATGGAAACTTCCAGCCAAGGTTATGATTAGTGTCTATATGGAAGAAGATGAGGGGCATGTGTGAGTGTTTTGGTTTTAATTCTGGTCATTTGTGTGGCGGTTGGAAGAGATGACTGGGTCACCAGGGAGTGAACCCTGGTGTGTTTCCCCTTAGAGACTGAGTTCTGAAAATGACCTCAGAGAAGTATTGCCATGAATTGTGTTGGGATTTTAGGAGGCCACACATGAGAGTCGCCCTTGGAACCTGATATCTAGGACCAGGGTGGCTTTCCACAAATAACTGGGAATCTCAGCCTGGATATCACATGATTTTATTCTGAAAGACTTGGCAGCCATAGTTGAGAGTCAAAACACATAGGACCTCACATTGTAGACCTCAATGGTCCTGGCTTCAAGTGACCTTTTGTCCACTCTTTGGAAAGCCTTGCCTGTGAGAGTTCTCCAGAATTTTCTTTGAATTGAGCTTTCTCAACATTTAATGGTTCCTGAATAATTGAAATTCACAGTGCATCCAATGTGATCCTTGAAAAATGGCTAGATAAATACCATGAAATTTTTGAAATTCCCATGACCAGGTGGCACTCCAGAAACATTCGATGTCCTATTGCTTATTATGAGTGTACCAGACAGTTCCTTGATTGACAGGGTTTTCTGAAAATTGTTTAGAACAGAGATGCCAGTAATTTGTAGCCTGCTGAGTAGTGGGCGTAGAGCAGTGGTGGGCAGGTGTGTGATAAAATATCATGGTGGGTCCATGTGGATCTGCCATTGGCTTCCAAATGGCTTTTGACTGACATAGTGCAGACTTCAGACCCTTATATGTAAAGGCATCTTGTTCTATGGCGAGGTTTCAGGGCAATGTTCAGAATCAGGTTGCTATGGACAAGGGAGCAATCTTTGAGAGATAGAAGCCTGGTTTGTCCATTTTCTTGCAGACCATAACCCACCACACGTGACAGAACTCTCTCCAGCACTGTTTCCCAGTTGAACTCCTTGTATTTCGTGAAGCATGTACCAAACTCCAAGTGCAGCAGCAAGAAACACCACGAAAAGTGGAGGATGACCAAATTGTTTCACAGTCCACACGGGGAGAAAATAAACCCCCAGGGGCTACAGTTTATCTACAAAGAGAGAATTCAGCAGTGCTGCCTTGTGTTCATTGGAAAATAAGAAACTTTGTCCTCCAGGTCACATAGATGCAGACCCAGCTTTGAGGGTATCACTACAAAGGAAGCTTAACTCCTGACAAAAACCTATATATCATTGCCCAACCTCAGTGGCAGTTTCTCTAAAAGTTTGAGGCATGCAGAGCTCCATGTTTGTGGAGTGTGTACCCTGTTCTTACTTTTGGAAACTCCTATACCACCTCCAAGTTTGTGCACTCCTGAGCATTTTCCATTCCAGAAATGTAATCACAGATTTTGCAACGTTTCTTCTCTAATTGTGTCTTACTTGGGGTGAAGATAATTTCAAGGCATTGTTCTGGATGAGAGTCAGAAGATTTGTTTTAGCACATATTTGCATACACATTGGATTAATTTTCCTATTTTTCCATTCGAAATTCTGAATCCCTGACACTAACCCATATTCTAATAGACTCTTATTACTAATTCTAATATGATGGAGAAAAATAACCCAAACAGTACGTAAATACATGCAGTTCAGGGTTGGACTTGCCTTTTGCATGATAAAGGGTAGGTATTATGAATCTAGTCAATTTTTAATTGAAATAGTTCTCCATGTGTTTTGAAAGTTAACAAATATGTGAATTACTGTCTTCCATTTTCTGGAGCCTATTCAGCACATGTATTTTTATATGGACAAATAGAATCCTACACGGTATCACACGTACATTCTTTTGAGTTACATGACTTGGCAGATACAAATTGTGAGAAGTGATCACTCGTCCTAAACGCTGTTAGAACTGAAAATTCAACCTATGGGTGAGCTTCCCAGTGGAAGAACATTATACATAAACCCATGTTCAGTAAAATGAATGTTTTTGCATCTTTATGATATATATTTCATGATGAATTTCGATTGGCATATATATTGCTATTTTTTAATTTCTGTGTTTGTGTGTGTGTGTGTGTGTGTGTGTGTGTATATACTCTCCAGATTTTTAAAAATATGAAAATTATGTGTCTTATATACACTCCCTAAATTCATTCATGTTCATGTATGTGGATTAATAATCAACTTTTCACAAGATTATTCTTAGAAATACTCAAACACCTGAAATACATATTTGTTTCCTAGTACTGAGAACTAACTTCAGTGAAAGGTGCATACAAATTCTAATATGTCTACATTAACTGACCCAGTTGAACATCAATGCATGTTGGTTCCTATGGGACACGATGTGTATTTTGACGTTAATTTTTATTCCACACTGGTACATTACTATTTCTTCAGTTTATGCACATCTTAGCATAAATATTTCATTCACTAGTTAGCAAATTTATAGGCATTTGTTTCACTTTCAGTCACTTCCTGCTCCAGAACACATGTATTTCTCTATGTTTCTTGACTGGTCTATTCATGAGACTTTTTTTCCAAATATATTGTTTTCGATTTCCATAATCAATTTTGAAGAAAAACTCACACACCCTTCATGATTAACCATAACCATAAGATAATCATTAGATATATAACTGGTTGGAATTCATGATTGTATATCAATATAACATTTCTTATATATTTTCAGATATCCATTCAATCCATTATTTAAAGTGGATCCAGTTATATTATTTATTCACAGTATTGTCTATTCATGCATTATGTCTATATTAATAGAAACAGGGTACACCTATTTGTACCCCCATACGAATTTATAAATCTTCAAAATATTGCTCTCAGAAATGGTGGAAGAAATACTCATGTCACCTGATCTACATACACATTTTATAACAGAAATATTCCGGACACAAAAAGCAAAGGTCACACTTACAATTGTACCAAAGCCTAAATGGAAAGATAGCATCCATTACTAAAATCATCCATGTCCAGGTTGCCTAATGCTCTCAAATATCAATCCTATTGGTGACTACATATTTGTTTCTTCCTAAGATTATATATTCAACTTCAAACCTGTTGAAAATGTCTAACCCTATCACACACTTTATACTTTGCTTGATTTCCTAATGACTCTATTGATATCTGCTTTCCTACATGTTTTCCCCAGTTCATCATTGTGACTGACTCTTCACATGTGCTGACATTTACATACACTCTCTACCCGAAACCCTATTGCTGAAGAACTTTTGGTCCAAATCCTATGCTCACTCTTCTTTCTAAATCTACCAACTACCTTCCTAATCCTACCGACTATCGGTTTTTGACTGGATGCTCTCTTCAACATTCAATCATCCAAGGTACAAGGTCCGATGCCAGTGTATATTGATTTATCTGAGACATCTGTGCAGCACATAACTCAAAGTTAAGTATCCCATCAAGTCCCCAATGCCCTTCTGGGCTTCAAATCTTACCTAGATTTCTGCTTTCATACTTATATTTCACATGTATACTCTTGTAAATATCGCAGGTTGCCAATACCATTATTCATCCCGCAGAATGATTCGTAACCCAAATCGAACTTGTTATTAACCCTAACCATACACTGTTCCCTCAATATAACTAACTTAAGAGCAGCGACAGAGTGGGTCTTACAATATAGAAATGTAGAAGATCTTCCACCTCCTTAGAACCTCAAAGATCCATGAAGAAATGATCCTTGGAGAAGATGTAGGCAGCTATGTAGGACCTGAGAGAGCAATAGTCATCTTCCATGCAAACAACCTGGTCAGGATGAATTGATGTGTCTGAATCAGCCTCTCTCTTCTTAATGTAGAGAAGATGGACCAAACCAGGCCTCTGTGGAGAGCTGTTCCAGGGTGCCTATGGTTGATATACCATTATATCTTCTGAATGTGTCACAGGATGTTGGGGCAGCCTCTATCTCATGGGAACCTTGGAAGCAACTGTTAGGACAAAGTGGTTACCAAGCCAGTGACCATATTCAGTTCCTGAAAGAAGTGACCTCACTTCACTTCCTTGGTGATGGAATTCTCTGAACTTGGGATCCAGGAAGCCAGGCACCCAGAGCCAGTCCCACTCCAGACCCAGTGGGCTAACTTGTTTGCTTTTCCCAAAGACATAGTCAGTCTTTCTTGGTACCTGCTGATGTGAGGATGGCCAAATGCCAGCAGAGCTCTGAAGAGAGGTCTTTCCTGAGAAAGCAGGCAGTGGCTCACTGCTGGCTCCTTACAACTTCACGGAGTTGGACATTGAGACCAGATGTGAAATAGGACAAGCCATTTTGGGGGAACATAATATGGCCCACCAGTCAGAAGACACTCCGGGAAGTCACAGACCTATTTGGGGGAAGGAAGTGCCTTTGCCGTTGTAGGTGTGAGTTTGTGGTTTTTTCTCATGTTCTGAGAATAGGTAGGAAAGGTGGTTTGTTCGGTTTGGAGTGGACTGTTTCTAGTAAGTCTTTTTACATTGTGAGTGTTTCTATGTGTGTGTATCCCACTGTATCCATGGTTGTAGACATTAGAAAAGAGAATGCACCAATGGATGTGTTGTCTCTAGTTGAAAGCTTCCGCAATTCATACTGCGCAATTGATGAATGCACTGCAGCTTGCCTTATGGATGGGCAACATCTACTATCTTCTAAAGTTCCTGTTTTCTACGTGAATTCTGGCCACTCTCCAGAATAGACTCATGGTTTTGTTTCCCAGATATGTAACACCACAAGGCTCTGTGACATGGCCATGTTCTGGATAGCTGAAGGGAATGAGATCATCTCTGAAAACTCAGATATCAGTGTGTGCAGTAAAGTCTCAGTGGAGAAACCCTTCTTTTGGCCATTTGCTTAATTCTATTTCTATTACCCTAAATGTCTTCACTATTTTCTATTTTATTGGAATATAGGTTTTCAAAATAATTTCTAATTGTCTTCTGTATTTATGTAGCATCTGTTGTGATATTGCCTTTTTCATCCCGTATGTTAGTAATTGGAGTTCTCTCTCTTCTTCTCCTCGTTACCATGGCTAAGGGTCTGTCCATCTTATTTATTTTTTTGAAGAACCAACTATTAGTTTTGTTAATTTTTTAATAGTTTATTTTGTTTCAATTTCGTGATTTACTCTCTGATTTTAATAATTTCTTGCCTTCTGCTACATTTGCTGTTGTTTTGCTCTTCCTTTTCTAGGGCTTTGAGATTAAGTGAGAGCTCATTTATTTGTTGTTTTTGTTTTTTTCTTTTTTTGAGGAATGACCTCCAGGCGATGAATTTGCCTCTTGAATCTTGTTTCATTGTGTCCCATTGAATCTGATATGTTGTGTCTGTATTTTCATTTATCTCTAAGAATTTTTTGATTTCCTCCTTTATGTCTTCTGTAACCCATTGATCATTCAGTAACATATTGTTCATTTTCCATGTGATGTTGGATTTTTCCTTCCTTCTTTTACCGTTGGTTTCCAGTTTCATTCCATTGTGATCAGAAAAAAATTCATGGTATTATCTCCACCCCTTTATATTTACTGAGTGTTGCCCTATGGCATAATATATGGTCTATTTTTGAGAAGGATACATGTGCTGGTGAGAAAAAAGTATATCCACTTGATGATGGTTGATATATTCTATATATGTCAGTTAAGTCTAGGGTATTGATTGTGATATTGAATTCTATATTTTCTTTATTCAACTTTTGTTTGGAGGATCTGTCCAATGGTGAGAGAGGTGAGTTGAAGTCTCCCATTATTATTGTGTTGTGGTCTATTTGATTCTTGAACTTGAGGAGAATTTGTTTTATAAATGTTGCAGCACCATTATTTGCTGCATAAATATTGATAATTGTTATGTCTTGTTGGTGAATGGTTCCTTTCAACAGTATATAATGTCCTTCCTTATCCCTTTTGATTAAATTAGTCTTGAAGTCGATTTTATTCCATATGAGGATGGCCACCCCTGCTTGCTTACAAGGACCGTGTGCATGGTATAAATTTTCCCAACCTTTCACCTTCAGCCTGTGTATGTCTTTTCCATTCAGATGTGTCTCCTGGAAGCAACATATTGTTGGATTTGTTTTTTTTAATCCACGTTACAAGCCTATGTCACTTTATTGGAGAGTTTAAGCCATTAAAGTGTAGAGTTAGTATTGATATATGGTTTGTATTGCCACCCGTCTTTGATTATTTATCTTTTTTTTTTTAATTTAGTTTGTTTATCCATGATTAACTTTTCCCCCGCCCTCTGTCATTAATGAGGCACTTCCCACTGATGGTTTTCTTTGTTGATATTCATTTTTTCCTCGTGTAGTGTTTTCCTTAAGATGCTTTGAAATGCTGGTTTTCTGGCTGCAAGTTCTTTTAGCTTTTTTTTATCACGAAATGTTTTTATTTCGTTGTCTTACCTGAAGCTTAATTTTGCTGAATACAGATTTCTCGGTTGGCATCCATTGTTTTTAAGTGTTTGAAATACGTTGTTCCAGGATCTTCTCACTTTCAGCGTCTGTGATGAAAAATCTGTTGTTAACATTTTTGGTTTACCCCTGATTGTAATCTGCCTCCTTTCTCTTGTAGCTTTTAATATTTTCTCTTTGTTCTGTATATTGGATATCTTCATAACAATGTGTCTTGGCATTGGTCTACTGTGATTTTGTGTGCTCGGTGTCCTGTAAGCATCTACAATTTTTTTTATCCGTTTCCATTTTTATTTCTGGAAAGTTTTCTGTAATTATTTCATACAGCAGGTTACTCATTCCCTTGGTTTGAATCTCTGTACCTTCCTCTATCCAGATGACTCATTAGTTTTTTTTTCTTATGTTATCCCATATCTCTTGGATGTTTTTCTCATGACTTTTTACCACCATTTCTTTGTTGGCTAGACTTTTTTCAAGATGATATATTTTGTCTTCATTATCTGACATTCTGTCTTCTACTTGCTCCACTCTGTTAGTGATACCCTCAATTGAGTTTTTAATTTGGTTTATCATTTCCTTCATTTCTAGAATTATTGTTTGATTTTTTTTTATAATCTCTATCTCCTAATTAAGATGCTTAATTTCTTTTTATATCTGTTTATGTAATTCGTTTTCAATGTGTTCTTTCACTGTTTGGTTTTGATGTCTCGTATCCTCTTTAAGGTTCCATTCTATCTGTCTAAGGTATTTCTTGAGTTCTTTATATGACCATTTTTCTGATGACTCTAGGTCCTTCTGAATATTTAGGCTGTCCATCATTGTTTGTACTCCTTTTCTTCCCTGCTTTTTTATGCTGCTCATGTTACTTCTTGTTTTGTTTGACTGCTGAGTTACTGCTTACTCTTATAAATTTATTTGATGCTTGGGAGGAAAGATATTAGAAGGGAAGGGAAGAAGTCACTAAAGAGAATGAGAGTAGACAGGTAGAATTCAAGGAAGGGAGAATAAGAAAATTGAAAAGAAATGAAAAGACAAAAGAAAAAAATAGAAAATAAATAAAGAAAAAAAATTTAAATAATAATTATAATTAAAAAATGAAAATTAAAATTTAAAATAATATTAATAATAATAATGATAAAATAAAAAATAAAAAAATAAAAACATTAAAAAAGTTAAAGAACAACAACAACAAAAATGAAAATGAAAGAAATATAAAAAATATAAATTAAAAAAATAATAATAATACATGCAGTCATAGAGTTCAATTAACTTCTCTTTCAGTATGTGGAGCTGTGTGCACTGGGCCAAGCTTCTCCTCTGAATAAGTGGGAACCAATCACTGTGCAGCAGCTCTTCCTCCCAGACTTGGCGGATCTCCAATTCTGAGTGCCTAGGGCCTTCTCTTGTGCTTCCTCAAGCCATGCCCTGATCACCTGTGACGCTCACCACAATAGTGGTTACAAGCCAGAACTCTACTCCTGGCAGCCCTGTTTTCATGAACGCCTGTGCACACTCTCCCTGTTTGCCTCCCTCAGACCCTAAGTTTGTAGAGCTTGGGGCTGAGGACCCCCAGCGAATTTTCTTGCCCTCTGGGAGCCATGCCACCGGTACGTGGTGTAAGAGACCTCAATTGTCAGCACTTGTGGGATCAGGAGCCCGGAATTCCACATCGCTAGTCCCGAGCCAATCCTGATTCCCTAGGTCTGGCTATCGCGCTCACGGGAGAGCTGGGAGAGGCCCTTACGGCAGAGCTGGGAGGGGCCTTTAAGGTTTCCCCGCTGTGTTGAGAGAGATGGCTAGGGGATTACACACCTGTCACGCTGGTTTCAATGAAGTTATCTCCTCTGCCCGTGACATCATTTCTATGCTATGGTGGTATCCCATGCAAATGGTGACCGTTTGTTCCCTTTGCAAGGTAACCAACGCAACGGGTGGGTCCTGACTGTCTCTCCCAAGCGCCGTTTCAATCCTGTGGCCACTGCCTTTGAAGGCTTGTTTGGCTTTTACCTCTGAAAGTTCAGAAGGGCAGAACAGTTATTTCAGAGGGATCTTAGTGCTGAGTCACGAGAACCAGGCAAACCGGAGGTTGAATGCAGCCGATCCAGGCTCGGTGTGTGTTTTGAGGGGCCCAGAATGTTCGCACCAGATCCACATTAGGTCAACATTGCCTAGTGATTCTGAGCAAACAGCATTTAGACAGTTTACAACTCCCGATGCCCGCGCAGCTGAAGAGGTCAGAGACTTGATTTTTCCATGCCTGCCTTCATGATGGATTTCCTGTATTGCTACTTTTTTATATCTGTGCATGTGAGTGTGTATGTATGAGAGTGTATATATATATATATACACTCTCCAGATTTTTTAAAATATGAAATATATGTGTCTTATTATACACTCCCTAAATTCATTCATATTCATATATGTGTATTTATAATCAACTTTCCACAAGATTATTCTCAGAAATAATCATCCACCTGAAATACATATTTGTTTTCTAGTACTGAAAACTAAATTCAGTGAAAGGTGCAAACAAAACCTAATATTTCTACAGTTACTGAGCTAGTTTAACATCAATGCAAGTATATTCTTAGGGGACATGATGTGTATTTTGATTTTCATTTTTATTCAACACTTATACGTTACGATGTCTTCAGTTTATGCACATCATAGGATATATATTTCATTCAAAAGTTAGAAAATTTATAGGCATTTGTTTCACGATCAATCACTTTCTGATTCAGAACACATGATTCTTCTATGTTTCTTGACTGGTCTTTTCATGAGACTTCTTTCCAAACACATTATTTTCGTTTAACATCATCACTTATAAAGCAAAACTCAAACACCCTTCATGATAAACCATAATCCTAATATTACCATTAGATATATAACTGGTTGAAATGAATGATTATATATCAATATAAGATTTCTTATATATTTTCAGATTTCAATTCAATCCATTATTTAAAGTGGAACCAGATACATTATTTATTCATATTATCATCTATTCATGCATTATCTCTATATTCATAGACACAGGGTACACCTCTTTGTACGCCTAATACTAATGTATATGTCTTCAAAATATTGCTCCCAGACATGGTGAAAGAAATATTCATGTTACCTGATCTACATATACATATTACCACCGAAATATTCTGAACAAAAAAAAATGTAAAGGTCACACTTATGATTGTACCAAAGCCTAAAAGGAAAGTGAACATGGATAAGTAATAACATCCGTGTCCAGGTTGCCTAATGCTTTCAAATGTCAATCCCATTGGTGACAACATATTTGTTTTTTCCTATGATTATATATTCAAACTCAACCCTGTTGAAAATGTCTAATCCTATCACTCATTTATACTTTGCCTGATTTCGTTATGTCTCTATTGATACCTGCTTTTCTACATAATTTCCCCAGTTCATCATTGTGAAAGACTCTTCACATGTACTGACATTTACATTCACTCTCTAAACGAAACCCTATTGCTAAAGAAGCTTTTTATTCCAAATCATATTCTCACTCTTCTTCCTAAACCTACCGACTATCTTTCTAATCCTACCGACTATCCCTTTTTAACTGGATGTTCTCTTCTACATTCAATCATCCAAGGTACAAGGTCCTATGCCATTGTATATCGATTTAACTGAGACAATTGTACAGAACGTAATTCAACACTATGTATCCCAATCAAGGGCCCAATGCCCTTCTGGGCTTCAAATCTTTCTTAGATTTCCGTTTTCATACATATATTTCACTTATATATTCTTATAAATATCGCAGGTACCCAATCCCTTTATTCATCCTGCAGAATGATTCCTAACCCAAATCAAACATATAATGAACCCTAACCATACACTAACTTTACCGAAGATCAGGGACAGAGTTGGTTTTAAAATACAGGAATGTAGGTTATCTTCACCTGCTGAGAACCTCAAATGTTCATGCAGAAATGATCCCTGGTGAAGATGAAGGCAGCTATGAAATACCTCAGAAAGCAAAAGTCATCTTCCATGGCAGTCATCCTGGTCGGGTTGAAGGGTTGTGTTTGAATCACTCTCTCTTCTTAATGTATACAAGATGGACCAAACCAGTTCTGTGTGGAGAGCTGTTCCGGGGTGCTTATGATTGATATAACATTCTAACTTGTGAAAGTGTTACAGGAAAACAGGGGCAGCCTCCACCTAATGGGACTTTTGGAAGCAACTGTTAGGGCAAAGTGGTTGCCAAGGCATTGATGTAATTCAGATCCTGAAGGAAGTGACCTCACCTCACTTCCTTGGTGATGAAACTCTCTGAACTTGGGATCCAGGAAGCCAGGAACCCAGACACAGTCCCTGTCCCAGTCCCAGTGGTCTCATATGTTTGGATTTACCAAGGACAGAGTCAGTCTTTCTTTGAACCTACAGATGTGAGGATGGCCAAATGCCAGGAAACCTTTGAAGAGGGGCTTTTCCACAGAAAGCAGGTAGTGTCTCATCACTGGCTCTTGACAACTTCACAGAGTTGGCCAAGCAGACCAGAACTGAGACAGGAGAGGTCATTTTGGGGAAACATAGTATGGCCCACCAGTCAGAGGACACTCCGGAGAGTCACAGACCTACTTGGGGGAAGGAGGTGCCTTTGTGGGTGTGGGTGTGATTTTGTGGTTTTGTCTCAAGTTCTCAGAATAGGTGGGAAAGGCAGTTTGTTTGGTTTGGAGTGGACTACTTTTAGTAAGTCCTTTGACAAGGCGAGTGTCTGTGTATCCCACTGTGTTCATGATTGTAGACATTAGAAGAGAGAAGTCATCAATGGATGTTTCCTGTCTACTAGAAAGCTTGCCAGCATTCATTTTGCCCAATATATGACTGGAATCAGGCTTGCCTTATGGATGGGCAACACCTACTAGCTTCATAATTTCCTGTTTTCTCCTTCAATTCTGGCAACACTCCAGAATAGTATCATGGTTTTGTGTCCAAGATATGTACCACCTCCAATATCTGTGACATGGCCATGTACTAGATAGTTGAAGGGAATGGCTAGCATCTCAGAAATCTCAGATATCAGTTGACCAGGAAAGTCTCAGTGGAGAAACCCTGCTTTGGTCCTTTTGATTACCTATTGTTCTGTTGCCCTGAATGTCAGGAAGAACTTTGCCTCAAGCCACCACTTTGTGAAGCCTGAAGAAAACAGTTTTCAAATGCAAATGAATGGGCATCACGTGTGGATCCATGCTTAATTGCTTTGAAAAGGGATATGTCTGAATCAGTCTCTTGGCCCTGTGTGAGGCTGAGGCTTAGATTCTCAGCACCTGATGGATCTAAAGATACATCCCATGCATGCATCGAAAACCAAAATGGCAAAAAGATCAGATATTGTTGATTAACTCTCTTGCCTTCCTCTGGTAGGTTCCTGACATCCATCAAGTGAGAACAGGGATCCTTTGGGTCAAATGAGTTCTTCAAAACCCAGCAGAGGCTAGCCTATAGGTGCTTGTTTTTCTCATGACTCCAATTCACTTAAAGAATCTAAACCTCAAAGTCAGTAGGCCTCAAGTTGGAGAAGCTAAGCAGTATTAAAGGAAGGCCTATTTGATCACTCCTGGTTTACAGGAAGGGTGTCCATGCCACCCTGACTTTAGGCAAATGAGGTGCAGGAAGCTTATTTTGGACACTGACGTGGGCTGCTCCCCTCATGGAAACCTCCAGCCACAGGTTATGATGAGTGTATATATGGAAGAAGATTTGGGCCATGTGAGAGTGTTTGGGTTTTAATTGTGGACATTTGAATGGTGGTTTGAAGAGATGACTGGGTCCACGTGGGCTTGCACCCTGGGGTGATTCCCCTTAGAGACTGAGTTGTGGTACTGATCTCAGAGAAGTATTGCCATGAATTGTGTTGGGATTTTAGATGGCCATGCATGAGAGTTGCCCTTGGAAAGACATCTAGGCCCAAGTTGACTTTCCACAGAACACAGGGAATCTCAGCCAGGATATCACATTATTTTATTCTTAAAGACTTGGCAGCCATTTTTGAGAGTCAAAACACACATGGACCTCACATTGTAGACCTCAATGGGCCTGGCTTAATCTGACATTTTGGCCACTCTTTGGGAAGCCTTGCCTGTGAGAATTCTCCAGAGTTTTCATTGAAATGAACTTACTCACCATTTAATGGTTCCTGAATAAATTGAAACCCACAGTGCCTCCAACTTCTTCCTTGAAAATTGGCTAGATAAATACCATAAAAATTTTTGAAATTCCCATGACTGGGTGGCACTGGAGAACATTTGGATGTCCTGTTGCTGATCATGAGTATGTAAGACAGTGCCTTGATTGACTTGGTTTTATGAAAATGGTGTAGAACAGAGATGCCAGTAAGTTGGATCCTGTTGAGTAGTTGTCCTAGAGCAGTGGTTGGCAGGTGTGTGATAAAACATCTGTGTTGGGCCATGTGGATCTGCCATTGGCTTCCAAATGGATTGTGACTGACATTTTGAAGCCAGTAGACTCTTATATGTAAAAGCATATTGTTATATGGAGAGGTTTCAGGGCAATGTTCAGAATCAGGTTGCTATGGTCAATGGGGCAAGCAATGTGGGATAGAAGCCTGGTTGGTGCATTCTCCTGCAGAACCCGACCCACCACAATTGACAGAACTCACTTCAGCACTGTGTCCCTGTTGAACTCCTTGTATTTCATGAAGCAAATTCCAAACTCCCAGTGCAGCAGCAAGAAACACCACGAATAGTGGAGGATGACCAAATGGATTTACAGTCCACACGGGGAGACACTTAGACCCCAGTGGCCACAAGTTACATACAAATAGAAAATTCAGCACTGATGCCTCATGTTCATTGGAAAATAAGAAACAATGTCATTCATGTCACATAGATGAAGACCCAGCTTTGATGGTCTCACTCCAAATGAAGCTAATGCTCCTGACAACAGCATATATTTCATTGCCCAACCTTAGAGGCAGTTTCTCCAGATGTCAGGCTGGCAGAACTTCATGTTTGTGGAGTGTTTACCCTGTCCCTTACTTTTGGAAACTCCTCTACCCCCTCCAAATTTGTGAACTCCTGAGCATTTTCCATTCCACATATGTATTCACAGATTTTCTAACTCCTCTTCTCTAATTGTGTCTTATGTGGGGCGAAGGTAATGTCAAGGCATTGTTATGAATGAGAGTGGGAAGTTTTTTGTGTAGCACATATTTGCATATACATTGGATACATTTTCAAATTTTCCTATCGAAATACTGAATCCCTGACACTAACACATACCCTAATAGACTTTGACTTCTAATCCTAATATTATGGAGAAAAATAACCCAAACAGAATAGAAATACAAGAGGTTCACAGGAGGCATGGTGTATAGTTGGACTTGCCTTTCGTATGATAAATGGTAGGTGTTATAAATCTAGCGAATTTTAATTGAAATAGTCCTCCATGTGTTTTAAAAGTTAACAAATATGTGAATAACTGTCTCCCTTTCTCTGTAGCCTATTCATCACATGTATTTTTATATGCACATATCGAATTCTACCTGGTATAACTCGTACATTTTGTGAGGTGGCTGGCTTGGCAGATACAAATTGTGAGAAGAGATCACTCCTACTAAATGCTGTTGGAACCGAAAATTCAAGATACGGGTGAGCTTCTTAGTTGAACGACATAAATCCATGTTCATTAAAATGAATATTTTTGGATCTGTGGATGATATATATTTCATGGTGAATTTCGATTGGCATACATAATGCTACTTTTTTAATGTCTCTGTGTGTATGTATATATATACATATATATATATATTTTTTTCACTCTGCAGATTTTTCAAAATATGAAGTATATTTTTCTTATTATACACTCCCTAAATTCATTCATATTCATGTATGTGGATTTATAATCAACTTTTCAAAAGATTTTTCTCAGAAATATTCATCCACCTGAAATACTTATTTGTTTCCTAGTAGTGAAAACTAACTTCAGGGGATCATATGATGGCTGTGAAGGGAGTGCATCACCCCCATATACCGCGTCACTGTGCGGGAGAATGACGAGTTAGAATGGCTAAAACCTATCTTGTTAGGAATTTCCAGAAAAATTGTGGTTCTCCAAAACCTAGTGTACATATTTCCATCTCACGAGGATCAGCTATGGGAACTCAAACGCGAGTGATTTGTCCTCACAGAAGGTCATGTGACTTATTCAGGAAATCGCTCCGTGGCTAGAGTCTGTGGTGCGTGCTGGGAAACGACGAGATAGCAACGCAAATATACAGTGGTGCAGATACTGTGGTCTCCTGCCAGGTATGCAATCACTGTGCTCAGTGCTGAATTCTGGGTTTGAGACGGGGAAGCATGCAGTCCAACTCGTTTCTCCGCACCAGTCAGACCACAGAGGAACCCAGCGGCCACCATCTTGGAGAGGTGACGTCACCATCCCTGTTTTCGACTGATCGCAGCTTATTCAGCTATAGAACCGGTAATTTCAGGATGCCATTCACCTTTGTCTTGCAGACAAATTACTCAGGCTCAGTGCTAAAGAACCCGCAGAAACTGCGTCTTGGAGCCTGCTTCTATTAGAACATACACCGAGCCCAGAGCGGCCGAATTCCGCCTCCCGGAACTGATCTGGCCCTGGGCTAAAGAACCCGCGGAAACTGCTTCTTGGTCCGGGTCTTGCTGAATACTGTGGAGGTAAATATCAACCGAGCCTTCATAGGGAGTGCAACAGGATTGAGACGGGGCTTGTGAGTGCTGGTCAGAACTCACCCATTGCTTTAGTCACCCAGCAAAGGGAACAAAATGCTGCCTTTTGCATGGGATACCAACATGGCAGAGATCTGATGTCATCAGAAAGCAGCAGAGGAGATAACTTCATTGATACCAGCGGTGACAGAAACAGTTGGTCTCCTGGTAAAGAAAGTGAGTCACAAACACCCGGGTCTCTCTCACTTTGTCATCAAGCCAGAGGGGCAGAGCAGAGCCGCCGCCCACGCCCGGAACAGGCCCAGCGACACACCTGCATGGTAGTCACGTCACCCCAATTGGAATAGAGGCAGAGCAGAGCCGCCGCCCTTGCCCAGAACAGGCCCAGTGACCCGCAGGCGTGGTAGTCAAATCACCCGAATTGGAATAGTTGCAGAGCAGAGCCTTCTCCCTCACCTAGTACAATCCCAGTGGCCCACCGGCATGGTAGTCAGGTCACCCCAATATTAGTAGGGGCAGAGCAGAGCCTTCGCCCGCACCCAGAACAGGCCCAACAACCTGCCGGCATGGTAGTCACGACCCCCCAAATGGAGTAGTGGCAGAGCAGAGCCATCACCCGCACCCGCAAGGTAGGCACACCTGCACCTGACTGGCAGAAGAGGCCCATCGCCCTGCCGGAGGGGCAGACACTTCACCCCATTTGGAATAGGAGCAGAGCAGATCCGTTGCCCGTGCCCGCAAGGTAGGCAGACCTGCGACAAACTGGCGGAACAGGCCCAGCAACACACCTGCATGGTAGTCACGTCACCCCAATTGGAGTAGGGGCAGAGCAGAGCCGCCGCCAGCACCTACAAGGTAGGCAGACCTGCGACTGATCGGCAGAACACCCCAGGGGTCCACGGGCCTGGTAGACACGTGACACCAATTGGAGGAGGGGCAGAGCAGAGCCGCCTCCCGCGCCTGCATGGTAGGCAGACCTGCAACCGATCAGGAAAACAAGCCCAGCGGCCCGTCAGCAAGGTAGTTAGATCACCCTAATTGGAGGAGCAGCACAGCCCCCCTGCGCCCATGCAAGGGAGACCTTGCAACTATACAAGAGCAATATAAATATATAGGAGGAAAATTTCAAAATCACAACAGTTTCACCAAGCAGAAAGAAAAGCGAGCAGTATGATAAGACAAGGAAAAAAGAACCACAAGCAATGCAGATCACTACAACTTTAGAAGAGGTAATAGCTGCAGTAAATGGAATGTCAGATAAAGAACTCAGGATATACATGCTTCAGATGATCTGGAGTCTCAAGGAAGACATTAGACAGCAAAATCAGACAATGAAAAATCACTTCCACAATGAATTACATAAACAAATCCAAGAAGCAAAAGATCAGCTATACAGGGAGATAGAGGTTGTAAAAAATAACAAACAGAAATCCTAGAAATGCAGAAAGCAATAAACCAACTTAAAAACTCAATTGAGAATACTACCAGCAGAGTAGAACACTTAGAAGATAGAACATCAGACAATGAAGACAAAGTATTCCAACTTGAAAAGAACATAGACAGCTCAGCAAGACTGTTAAGAAACCATGAACAGAATATCCAAGAAATACGGGATAACATAAAGAGACCAAACTTAAGAGTCATTGGAATACAGGAAGGTATAGAGGTCCAAACCAAAGCAATGAGCAATGTATTCAATGAAATAATACGAGAAAACTTCCCAGACTTGAAGAATCAGACAGACTCCCAAGTCCTAGAAGCCTACAGGACGCCGAATGTGCAAAATCATAAGAGATCCACACCTAGACACATTATAATGAAGATGCCCAACGTACACAATAAGGAGAGAATTTTAAATGCTACAAGAGAAAAAAAAGCAGATTACATTTAGGGGTAAACCAATCAGGATAACAGCTGATCTTTCAACACAGACTCTGAAAGCTAGAAGATCCTGGATTAACATTTTTCAAACACTGAAAGAAAATGGATTCCAACCAAGAATTGTGTATCCAGCGAAATTAAGCATCAGGATGGAAGATAAAATCATAACCTTCCATGTTAAAAAAAAAAGTTAAAATAAATTGTAGCTAGAAAACCATCTCTTCAAAACATCATCGGCAAAATATTACAGGAAGAGGAAATGGAAAATAACAATAAAAACCAAAAGTGGGAGGTAGTACAGTAAAAGGGGGAAATAATCAATGTAGAAAACAATCCATGTTTAATAACATAAATAAACAAATAGGGCTGGAAAAACAACCATTATCTCAATAATAACCGTAAATGTTAATGGCTTAAACTCACCAATTAAGAGACACAGGCTAGTAGAATGGATCACAACACAAGACCCAATAATATGCTGCCTACAGGAGACGCATTTGATAGGAAAAGACATACATAGACTGAAGGTGAAAGGTTGGGAAAAATCATATCACTTATATGGACTTCGGAAACAAGCAGGAGTGTCCATACTCATATCAAATAAAATAGATTTCAAGCCAAAGTTAATCAAAAGGGATAAAGAGGGACACTACATACTGCTCAAGAGAACCATACACCAACAAGACATAACCATTATAAATATATATATGCCCCAAACAATGGTGCAGCTATGTCCATCAAACAAACTTTTCTCAAGATCAAGAGTCTAATAGACCACCATACAATAATCATGGGAGACTTCAACACACCTCTCTCACCACTGGACAGGTCTTCCAAACAAAAGTTGAAATAGAAAACTATAGAACTCAATAACACAATTAATAACCTAGACTTAATTGACATATATCGAATATACTCCTCAACATCAAGCAGTTACATTTTTCCTCAGCAGCACATGGATCCTTCTCAAAAATAGATCATATATTATGTCACAGGGCAATTCTTAGACAATATAAAGAAGTAGAGATAATACCATGCATCTTATCTGATCATAATCTAATATAAACTAAAAATCAATGATAAACGAAGGAAGGAAAAATCATGCATCACTTGGAGAATGAACAATAGGTTACTGAATGATCAATGGGTTATAGAAGACATCAAGGAGGAAATTAAAAAATTCTTAGAGATAAATGAAAACACAGGCACAACATATCAGAATCTATGGGACACACTGAAATCCGTTCTAAGAGGAAAATTCATTGCTTGGATTTCATTCCTTAAAAAAAGAAAAAAAAAAAAAAACAAATAAATGATGTCATACTTCATCTCAGAATCCTAGAAAAAGAAGAGGAAAACAACAGCAAAATAAGTAGAAGGTAAGATTTAATTAAAATCAAAGCTGAAATTAATGAAATCGAAACAAAAGAAACAATTGAAAAAATTGAGAAAACTAAAAGTTTGTTCTTTGAAAAAATAAATAAAATCGACAGACCCTTAGCCATGCTAATGAAGAGAAGAAGAGAGAAAACTCAAATTACTAGCATACGGGATGAAAAGGGCAACATCACATGTTAAGGTATATAAACAAGTCAGGATGGCACCTGGTATTTTGCCAGAGAAATGTTAGGGTCTGTAAACAAGTCTGGATGGCGCCTGGAAAAATGCCATAGAGAGTGGTTTGTGAAGTAACCAAAGCAAGCCATTAAGTGTGGAGATTCCTTATTGGTTGACTGCTGGATCTATTTTATGCTAATTAGATAAGCTATATAAAATGTATAAATATCGCTCAGATGCTACAATAAACGGCTTCCATTCCTGCTGTATCAATCTACACAAGTTATTTTTCACCCCCTGGCAATCACAGCAGATATTTCTGAAATACAGAAGATAATCAGAAATTAATTTGATTCGTTATACTCCAATATAATAGAAGATAGTGAAAGCATTGAAAAATTTCTTAAGTCATATGATCTGTCCAGATTGAGTCAGGAGGATATAGACAACCTAAACAGACCAGTATCAATTGAGGAAATAGAAGAAACCATCCAAAGATTACCAACTAAGAAAAGACCAGGACAGTATGGGTATACAGCAGAGTTTTACAAACCCTTTAAATATGAACTAATTCCAATACTTTTCAAGCTATTTCAGGAAATTGAAAAAGAGGGAGATCTTCCAAATTCATTCTAGCAGGCCAATTTCACCCTGATTTCTACACCAGACATAAACACTTCAAACAAAGAAAACTACAGACCAATATCCCTAAGGAATCTAAATGCAAAAATCCCTAATTAAATTCTGGCGAATCAGATACAAAAACATATTAAAAACATTGTGCACCATGATCAAGTAGGATTCATCCATGGAATGCAAGGCTTGTTCAATATACGAAAATCAATAAATGTTATTCACCACATCAATAGACTTAAAAATAAGAACCATATGATCATCTCGATAGATGCACAAAAAGCATTCGACAAAGTACAGCATCCCTTTATCTTCAAAACTCTAGAAAAACTAGGAATAACAGGATCAAACCTCAATATTGTAAAAGCAATCTATGCTAATCCTCAAGCTAGCATCATTCTGAATCTAGAAAAATTGAAGGCATTCCCTCTAAAATCTGGAACAAGAATGGGATGCCCTCTCTCACCACTTCTGTTCAATACAGTTCTCGAAACACTGGCCAGAGCAATTAGACAGACGGAAGAAATTAAAGGCATAAAAATAGGAAAAGAACAACTTAAATTATTACTATTGCAGATGACATGATTCTATACCTAGCAGACCCAAAAGGGTCTACAAAGAAACTAATAGAGCTAGTAAATGAATGCAGCAATGTGGCAGGATATAAAATCAACACGCATAAATCAAAGGCATTCCTCTATATCAGGGACAAATCCTCTGAAATGGAAATGAGAACAACCACTCCATTCACAATATCCTAAAAAAAAAAAAGATGGGAATCAACCTAACAAAAGAGGGGAAAGTCTCATACAATGAAAACTACACAACCCTAAAGAGAGAAATATAAGAAGATCTTAGAAGATGTAAAAATATACCCTGTTCATGGAAAGGCAGAACTAACATCATCAAAATGGTGATATTACCAAAATTTCTCTATAGGTTTAATGCAATGCCAATCAAATCCCAAAGGCATTTCTTGTAGAAATAAAGAAAGCAATCATGAAATACATATGGAAAAATAAAAGTCCCAGAATAGCAAAAACAATGCTAGGCAGGAAGTGTGAATCAGGCGGTAGAGTGATACCAGACTTCAAACTATACTACAGAGCAATAGTAACAACAATAGCATGGTACTGGTACCAAAACAGGCTTGTGGACCAATGGTACTGAATAGGGGACACAGAAACCAATCCACAAAACTACAACTATCTTATATTTGATAAAGGGGCTAAAAGCATGCAATGGAGGAAGGATAGCATCTTCAACAAATGGTGTTGGGAAAACTGGAAATCCATATGTAACAAATTGAAACTGAATCCCTTTCTCTTGCCATGCACAAAAGTTAACTCAAAATGGATCAAGGAGCTTGATATCAAATCAGAGACACAGTGTCTGATAGAAGAAAAATTTGCTTACGATGTACATACTGTGGGGTCGGGCTCCAAATTCCACAATAGGACACCCATAGCACAAGAGTTAATAACTAGAATCAACAAATGGGACTTACTCAAACTAAAAAGTTTTTTCTCAGCAAAAGAAACAATAAGAGAGGTAAATAGGGAGCCTACATCCTGGGAAGAAATCTTTACTCCTCACACTTCAGATAGAGCCCTAATATCCAGAGTATACAAAAAACTCAAAAAATTAGACAATAAGATAACAAATAACCCAATCAACAAATGGGCTGAGGACCTCAACAGACACTTATCAGATGAGGACTTACAATCAATCAACAAGTACATGAAAAAATGCTCACCATCTCCACCAGTCAGAGAAATGCAAATCGAAACCACCCTAAGATACCATCTCACTCCAGTAAGATTGGCAGCCATTATTAAGTCAAACAACAAGTTCTGGCAATGATGTGGGGATACAGGTACACTTCTTCATTGCTGGTGGGACTGCAAATTGGTGCAGCCAATTCGGAAAGCAGTATGAAAATTTCTTGGAAAGCTGTTAATGGAACCACCATTTGACCCAGCTATTCCCCTACTCAGTCTATTCACTAAAGACCTAAAAACAGCATGCTACAGGGACACTGCTACATCGATGTTCATAGCAGAACAATTCACAACAGCAAGACTGTGAAACCAACTTAGATAACCTTCAATGAAAGAATGGATAAAATACTGTGGCATTTATACACAATGGAGTATTACTCTGCGTTGAAAAATAAAAAAAAATCATAGAATTTGGAGGGAAATGGATGGCATTAGAGCAGATTATGCTAAGTGAAGCTAACCAGTCCTTAAAAAACAAATGCCAAATGTCATCTTTGATATACGGAGAGTAACTAAGAACAGAGGAGAGACGAAGAGCATGACAAGATGATTAACATTAAAGCGGGATGAGAGGTGGAAAGGAAAGGGAGAGAGAAGGAAAATTGCATGGAATTGGAAGGAGACCCTCAGGGTTATACAAAATTACATACAAGAGAAAGTGAGGAGAAAGAGAAAAATAATACAAGGGGGACAAATTTATTACAGTAGAGGGGGTAGAGAGAGAAGAGGGGAGGGGCGGGGAGGGGAGGGGGGATAGTAGAGGATAGGAAAGGCAGCAGAATTCAATAGACACTAGTATGGCAATATGTGAATCAATAGATGTGTAACTGATGTGATTCTGTAATCTGTACACGGGGTAAAAATGGGAGTTTATAACGCACTTGAAGCAAAGTGTGAAATATGTTATAACAACAACTATGTAATGTTTTGAACAACCATAAATAAAAATGAAATAAAACTAACTACGGTGAATAATGCATGCAATCCTAATATTTCTACAGTAACTGACCCAGTTTAACATCAATGCAAGTAGATTCCTATGGGACATGATGTGTACTTTGACCTTCATTTTTATTCAACACTGGTACATTACTATTTCATCAGTTTATGCACATCACAGGATATATATTTCATCCACAATTTAGGAAAGTTATAGGCATTTGTTTCACTTTCAATCAATTCCAGCTTCAGAACACATTCATTCCTCCATATTTCTTGACTGGTCTTTTCATGAGACTTCTTTCCAAACACATTATTTTCGATTTCCATAAACACTTTTGAAACAAAACTCACACACACTTCATGATAAACAATAACCCTAAGATTACCATTATATATGTAACTGGTTGGAGTGAATGATTGTATGTCAATATATGATTTCCTATATATTTTAAGATATCAATTCAATCCATTATTTAAAGAGAAAAAAGTTATATTATTTATTCACACTCTGGTCTATTCATGCATTATCTCTATATTCATTGACACAGGGTACACCACTTGGTACCCACAATACTAATTTATGTGTCCTCAAATATTGCTCCCAGAAATGGTGGAAGAAATACACATATCATATGATCTACATATATATTTGATCACAATAATTTTCTGGGCACAAAATGCAAAGGTCACACTTATGATTGTACCAAATCCTAAATTGAAAGTGAACATGGCTTACTGAAAACATCCATGTCCAGGTTGCCTAATGCTTTCAAATGTCATTCCTATTGGTGACTACATATTTGTTTCTTCCTAAGATTATGTATTCAATCTCAACCCTGTTGAAAATGTCTAATCCTATCACTCACTATATAATTGAATCATTTCGTAATGTCTCTATTGATATTTTACTTCCTACATATTTTCCTCAGTTAATCATTGTGACTGACTCTTCACATGTGCTGACATTTATATTCACTCTATAACCGAAACCCTAATGCTACAGAACTTTTTGTCCAATTTTTATACTTACTCTTTTTTTATAAACCTACCGACTATCTTCCTAATCCCACCGACTATCTCAATTTGAGTGGATGTTCTCTTCTAAAATCAAACATCCAAGGTATAAGGTCCTATGCCATTGATTATCAATTTATCTGAGACATCTGTGTAGAACGTAATTAAAAGCTAAGTATCCCAATCAAGGGCCTAATGCCCTTCTGGGCTTCAAATCTTACCAACATTTCTGTTTTCATACTTATATTTCACCTCTATAATCTTATAAATATCACAGGTTCCCAATACTATTAATCATCCTGCAGAAGGATTCGTAATCCAAATCAAACATGTTAATAACCCTAACCATACACTCTTCCCTCAACCTAACTTTACAGAAGAGCAGGGACAGAGTTCGTCTTACAATACAGGAATGTAGGGGATCTGCCTCCTGCTGAGAACCTCAAAGGTCCATGCAGGTTTGATCCCTGGAGAAGATTAGGCAACTATGAAGGACCTGAGAGAGAAAAAGTTATCTTCCATCTCAAACAACCTTTCCAGGATGCAGGGTTTTGTCTGAATAAGCCTCTCTCTTCTTAATGTAGAGAAGATGGACCATACCAGGCATGTGTGGAGAGCTGTTCCTGGGTGCCTATGGTTGATATACCATTCTAACTTTTGAAAGTGTCACAGGAAGTAAGGGCTGCCTCCATCTCATAGGACTATTGGAAGCAACTGTTAGGACAAAGTGGTTGCCAAGGCAGTGACCTCATTAAATTCCTGAAGAGATTAATCTCACCTCACTTCCTTGGTGATGAAACTCTCTGAACTTGGGATCCGGGAAGCCAGGCACGCAGAGCCAGTCCCATTCCCAGTCCCAGTGGTCTCACTTGTTTGGATTTAACAAGGACAGAGTCAGTCTTTCTGAGTACGTACTGATGTGAGGATGGACAAATGTCAGGAAAGCTCTGAAGAGAGGCCTTTCCTGAGAAAGCAGGTAGTGGCTCACAGCTGGCTAGTGACAACTTCACAGATTGGGCCAATGAGACCATATCTGACACAGGACAGGCGATTTCATCAGAACATAGTATGGCCCACCAGTCAGAGGACACTCCTGATAGTCACAGACCTACTTGGAGGAAGGAGCTGCCTTTGTGTGTGTGGGTGTAGGTTTGAGGTTTTTGTTTCATGTTGTGAGAATAGGTAGGAAAGGCGGTTTATTTGTTTTGGAGTGAACTGTTTCTGGTAAGTCGTTTGACAAGGCCAGTGTCTCTATGTCTGTGTATCCCACTGTGTCCGGGGTTTTAGACATTAGAAAAGAGAATGAATCATTGTATGTGTCCTGACTAGTAGAAAGCTTCCCAAGATTCATCTTGCCCAATTTATGAATGGACTGTGGCTTGACTTATGCGTGGGCAACTCCTACAATCTTGCTAAGTTCCTGTTTTCTTCCTGAATCCTGGCCAATTTCCAGAATAGGCTCATTTTTTTTGTGTCCAAAATATGTACCACCTCCAAGCTCTGAGACTTGGCCATGTACTGGATAGCTGAAGGGAATGGGAGCATCTCAGAAAACTCAGATATGAGTGTGACCAGAAAATTCTAATGGAGAAACCCTGCTTTGGGCCTTTTGCTTACCAATTGTTCTGTTGCCCTGAATGTCCGGAACATCTTTGCCTCAGGCCACACCTTTGTAGAGCCAAAAGAAATAGTTTTCAAACAGAAATGAAAGGGCATCACCTCTGGCTCTTTGCTTAATTGCTTTGGAAAGGGATGTGTCTGAATCAGCTTTTTGGCCCTGTGTGAGGCTGCGGCTTAGATTTTTAGCACCTGATGGATCTAAAGAAAGATCCCATGTGTGCATCCAAAACCAAAATGGACAAAAGAGCATTCATTTTGGATGAAGTCTCTCACATTCCTCTGTAAGGTTCCTGACCTTCATCAAGTGAGAATAGTGATCATTTGGTTCAAATGTGTTCCTCAAAACCCTGCAAAGGATAGCCCATAAGTGCTTGATTTTTCTCATGACTCCAAATCACATAAAGACTCTAAGCCCCACCGTCAGTAGGCTTCAAATTGGAGAAGCAGTGCCATCTTAATGGCCGGCCAATTTGATCACTCCTGGTTCACTGGAAGGATGTCCAGGCCACCCTGATTTTAGGCAAATGAGGGGCAAGGGTGGTTATTTTGGACACTGTCTTGGGCCGCACCCCTCATGGAAACCTCCAGCCAGAGGTTATGATGAGTGTGTATTTAGAAAAGATGAGTGACATGTGGGAGTGTTTTGGATTTAATTGTGGATATTTGTGTGGCAGTTGGAAGACATAACTGGGTCTACCTGGGCTTGAACTTTGGTGTGATTCCCCTTAGAGACTGAGTTCAGAATCTGACCTCAGAAAAGTATTGCCATGTATTGTGTTGGGATTAAAGAGGCCATGTATGAGAGTCACCCTTGGAAACTGAGAACTAGCGCCAGAGTGGCTTTGCACAGAGAACTGGGAATCTCAGCCAAGGTATCACATGATTTCATTCGAAAGATTTGGCAGCCATATTTGAGAGTCAAAACACACATGGACCTCACATTGTAGACCTCAATGGGCCTGCCTAAATGTGACCTTTTGTCCACTCTTTGAGAAGCCTTGCCTGTGAGGGTTCTCCAGAGCTTTCATTGAAATAATCTTCCTCTCCATTTAATGGTTCCTGAATAAATTGAAACCCACAGTGCCTTCAACTTTATCCTTGAAAAATTTCTAGATAAATACCATGAATTTTTTGAAATTCCCACGACTAGGTTGCACTAGAGAACCTTTGGATGTCCTGCTGCTGATCATGGATGTACCTGACAGTGCCTTGCTTGACTGGGTTTTATGAAAATGGTGTAGAACAGAGGTCCCAGTAAGTTTCAGCCTCCTGAGAAGTGGGCCTAGAGTTGTGGTGGGCAGGAGTGTGATAAAACTTCTGTGTTGGAGCAATTTGGATCTTCCATTGGCTTACAAATGGCTTGTGGCTTACATGGTGCAGCCAGCAGACCCTTATAAGTAAAGGCATCTTGTTATATGGAGAGGATTCAGGGCAATGTTCAGAATCAGGTTGCTATGGACAAGGATGCAATGGGGCAAGCTTTGAGGGATAGAAGATTGGTTGGTGCATTTTTCTGCTGTCCCTGACCCACCACACGTGATAGAACTCCCTCCTGCACTGTGTCCCAGTTGAACTCCTTCTATTTTATGAAGAGAATACCAAACTACCAGTGCAGCAGCAAAAACCCCACAAAAAGTGTAGGAGGGCCAAATGGCTTCACAGTTCAACGGGGAGACACTTAGACCCCAGAGGCCACAGTTTACTTAAAAAGAAAAATATCAGCACTGCTGCCTCATGTTCATTGAAAAATCAGAAACAATGTCTTTCAGGTCTCATAGATGCAGACCCAGCTTTGATGGTCTCACTACAAAGAAAGCCAAATCTCCTGAAAACAACATATATTTCAAGTGCCCTATCTCAGAGGCAGTTTCTCAAAAAGCTTTTAGGCCAGCAGAGCTCCATGTTTGTGGAGTGTTTACCCTATCCCTTGCTTTTGGAAACTCCTCTACAACCTCCAAGGTTGTGAACTCCTGAGCATTTTCCATTCCAGATATGTGTTCACTGATTTTCTAACTCTTCTCCTCTAATTGTGTCTTACTTGGGGTGAAGGTAATGTCAAGGCATTGTTCTGGATGAGAGTGGGAGGATATTTGTGCAGCATATATATGCATACAAATTGGATTCATTTTCCAATTTTCATTTTAAAATATTGAATGCCTGACACTAACCCATACCTACTAGACTCAGACAACTCATCCTAATATGATAGAGAAAAATAAGCCAAACCTATAGAAATACAAGCAGTTCATTGGAGGCATGTTGTATAGTTGGACTTGCGTTTTGCATTATATAAGGTAAAAGTTATAAATCTAGTCAATTTTTAATCGAAGAAGTTCTCCCTGAGTTTTTAAACTTAAAAAATACGAGAATTCTTGTTTCCCTTTCTCTTTAGCCTATTCACACTTGTATATTTATATGCACATATAGAATCCTACCAGGTATCACACGTACATTTTTGAGGTGGCTGACTTGGCATATACAAACTGTGAGAAGAGTTCACTCCTCCTAAACGCTGTTGGAACTGAAAATTCAACCTATAGGGGAGCTTCCTAGTAGAAGAGCATTATGCATAAATTCATGTTCAGTAAAATAAATATTTTTGCATCTGTGGATGATATATATTTACTGATGAATTTCGATTGGCATATATATTGCTACTATTAAATGTATGTGAGTGTTTTTTTTTTTTTTGTGTGTGTGTGTATAATATATCTGTACACTCTTCAGACGTTTCAAAATATAAAATATATGTGTCTAATGTAAACCCTTTAAATTCATTCATGTTCATGTATGTGGATTTATAATCAACTTTTCACAAGATTATAATCAGAAATATTCATCCACCTGAAATACATAATTGTTTCCTAGTATTGAAAACTAACTTCAGTGAATGGGGCATACAAATCCTCATTATTCTACAGAAACTGACCCAGTCTAACATCAATGCAAGTAGACTCCTATGGGACATGATATGTAATTTGACGTTCATATGTATTCAACAATGGTACATTATTATTTCTTCAGTTTTTGCACATTTTAAGTTATACACTTCATCCACAAGTTCACAAATTTATAGGCATTTGTTTCAACTTTAATCACTTCTTGCTTCAGAACACAAGTATTGTCAGGGTTTCTTGACAGGTCTTTTCATGAGACTTCTTTCCAAACACATTATTTTAGATTTCCATAATCACTTTTGAAGCAAAACTCACACACTCTTCATGATAAACCAAAACACTAATATTTCCATGAGATATATAACTGGTTGGAATGAATGATTGTGTATCAATATATGATTTCCTGTAATTTTTCAGATATCAATTCAATTCATTATTTAAAGTTCAAAAAAGTTGTATTATTTAGTCACAGTATGTTCTATTCATGCTTTATCTCTATGTTCATAGACACAGGGTACACCTCTTTGTACCCCCAATTCTAATTTTAAATATTCAATATATTGCTCCCAGAAATGGTGAAAGAAATACTCATGTCACCTCATTATCACAGTAATATTCTGGACAAAAAATGGAAAGGTCACTCTTATGATTGTACCAAAGCCTAAATGGAAAGTGAACATAGATTACTAAAAACATCCATGTCCAGGTTGCCTAATGCTATCAATTGTCAATCCTGTTGGTGACTACATATTTGTTTCTATCTAATTTATATATTCAAACTCAACCCTGTTGAAAATGACTAATTCTATCACTCACTTTATACTTTGCCTGATTTTGTAATGATTCTATTGATATCTGCTTTTCTACATATTTTCCCCAGTTCACCGTAGTGACTGACTCTTCATATGTACTGACATCTACATTCACTCCATAACCGAAACCCTACTGGTAAAGAACTTTTGGTCCAAATCCTATACTCACTCTTCTTCCTAAAGCTATCGACTATCTTCCTAATCCTAACGATTATCACTTTTTGCCTGGATGTTCTCTTATAAATTCAAACATCATAGCTACAAGGTGCTACTCCCTTGTATATCGAATTATCTGAGACATCTTTGCAGAACATAATTCAAAGCTAAGTATCCCAATCAAGGGCAGAACCCTTATGGGCTTCAAATCATACCTAGATTTTTGTTTTCATACTTTTATTTTACATCTATATTCTTGTAAATATCACAGGTTCCCAATACCATTATTCATCACACAGAATGATTCATAACCCAAATCAAACCTGTTATTAACTCTAAGCGCACACTGTTCCCTCAATCTCATTTTACAGAAAAGCAGGGACAGAGTGGTTCTTACAATACAGGAAATTATGGGATCTTCCACCTGCTGAGAACCTCAAAGGTCCATGCAGAAATGATACCTGGAGAAGTTGTAGGCAGGTATGAAGGACCTGAGTGAGCAAAAGTCATCTTCCATGGCAAATAACCTGGTCAGGATGAAGGGATGTGTCTGAATCAGCCTCTCTCTTTTTATTGTAGAGAAGATGGACCAAACCAGGCCTGTGTGGAGAGCTGTTCCTGGGTGCCTATGGTTGATATACCATTCTACCTTGTGAAAGTGTCACAGGAAGTAGGGGAAGCCTCCATCTCATGGGACCCTTGGAAGCAACAGTTAGGACAAAGTGGTTGCCAAGGCAGTGACCTCATTCAGTTCCAAAGAATGTGGCATACCTCATTTCCCTGGTGATGGAACTCTCTGAAATTTGTATCCAAGAAGCCAGGCACCCAGAGGCAGTCCCAGTCCCAGTCCCAGTGGGCTCACTTGTTTGGATTTACCAAGGACAGAGTCAGTTTTCTTGGTACCTACTGATGTGAGGATGGCCTAATGCCAGCAGAACTCTAAAAAGGGACCTTTCCTGAGAAAGCAGGTAGTGGCTAACCACTTTTTCCTGACAACTACACAGAGTTGAACAAGGAAACAAGATCTGAGAGAAGACAGGACATTTCGGGGGAACATAGTATGGCCCGCAGTCAGAGGAAACTCCGGATAGTCACAGACCTACTTGGGGTAAGGAGGTGCCTTTGTGGGAGTGGGTGTGGGTTTGTTGTTTTGTCTCATGTTCTGAGAATAGGTAGGAAAGGCGGTTTGTTTGGTTTGTAGTGGACAGTTTCTAGTAAGTTGTTTGACAAGGCGAGTGTTTCTGTTTCGGTGTATCCCAATGTGTCCGTTGTTGTAGACATTAAAAAGAGAATGCATTAATTGATGTGTCCTGTCTAGTATAAGTCTTCCCATAATTCATCCCGCCCAATATATGAATGGACTGCAGCTTGTCTTATCAATGTGCAACACCTACTATCTTTCTAAGATGCTGTTTTCTTCCTGAATTCTGGCCACTCTCCAGAATAGGCTCATGGTTTTGTGTCCAAAATATGTACCACCTCCAAGCTCTGTGACATGTCCATGTAATGGATAGCTGAAGAGAATGGCGAGCATTTCAGAAAACTCAGATATCAGTGTGACCAGGAAAGTCTCAGTGCAGAAACCCTGCTTTGGGCAATTTGCTTACTAATTGTTGTGTTGCACTGAATGTCAGGAAGGTCTTTGCCTCAGGCCACCCCTTTGTGAAACCTGAAGAAAACAGTTTTCAAATACAAATGAATGGGCATCACCTGTGGCTTCTGGCTTCATTGCTTTGAGAATGGATGTGTCTGAATCAGCCTCTTGGCCATGTGTGTGGTGTGACTTAGATTCTCAGCACCTGATGAATCTAAAGAATGATCCCATGCGTGCATCCAAAACCATAAGGGCAAAAAATCATTCATTGTGGATGAAGTCTCTTGCCTTCCTCTGTTAGGTTCCTGAACTACATCTAGTGAGAATAGGGATTCTTTGGGTCAAATGAGTTCTTCAAATCTCTGCAGAGGTGTTGGGTTTTCGAATAACTTTAAATCACATAAAGAATCTATTCCTGAAATCAGTAGGCCTCAAATTGGAGAAACACAGAAGAATTAACGGCAGGCTTATTTGATCATTGCTGGTTCACAGAAACGGTGTCCAGGCCACCCTGACTTTAGGCAAATGAGGTGAAAACGAGCTGATTTTGGACACTGTCTATGGCTGCGCCCCTCATGGAAACCTCCAGCCAGAGGTTAAGATGAGTTACTATATGGAATAAGATGAGGGCCATGTGGGAGTGTTTCGGTTTTAATTTTGGTCATTTGTGTGGCATTGGAAAAAATGACTGGGTCCACGTGGGCTTGAACTCTGGTGTGATTCCCCTTAGAGACTGGGTTTTAGAACTGAACTCAGAGAAGCATTGCCATGAATTTTGTTAGGATTTCAAGAGGCCACGCATGAAAGTCGCTCTTGGAAATTGAGACCTAGGCCCCGGGTGGATTTCCACAGAGGCCTGGGAATCTGAGCAAGGATATCACATGATTTTCTTCTAAAAGACATGGCAGCCATAGTTGAGAGTCAAAACACACATGGACTTCACATTGTAGACCTCAATGGGCCTGGCCTAATGTGACCTTTTGACCACTCTTTGGAAAGCCTTGCCTGTGAGAGTTCTCCAGAGATTTCATTGAAATGAGCTTCCTCACCATTTAATGTTTGCTGAATGAATTGAAACCCACAGTGCCTCCAACTTCATGCTTGAAAAATGGCTAGATAAATACCATGAAATTTTTGAAATTCCTATGACCAGGTGGCACTGGAGAAACATTGGATGTCCTGTTGCTGATCATGAGTATACCAGACAGTGCCTTGATTTACGGAGTTTCATGAAAATGGTGTAGAATAGGATGGCAGTAAGTTGGAGCGTGCTGAGTAGTGGGTCTAGAGCAGTGGTGGGGAGGTGTTTGATAAAACATCCGTGGTAGTGCCATGTGGATCTACCATTGGATTCCAAATGGCTTGTAACTGACGTGGTGCAGCCAGCAGACCCTTATATGTAAAAGCATCTTGTTATATGCAGAGTTTTCAGAGGAAAATTAAGAATCAGGTTGATATGGACAAGGGGGAAATGGGGCAAGCTGTGAGAGATCGAAGCAACCCTGACCCACCACACGTGACAGAACTCCCTCCAGCACTCTGTCCCAGATTAGCTCCTAGTATTTCGTGAAACAAATACCAAACTCACAGTGCAGCAGAAAAATAACCACAAAAAGTGGAGGAGGACCAAATGGCTTTACAGTCCACACGGGGAGAAACTTAGTCCCCAGTGGCCTCAGTTTACCTACAAAGAGTGGATTCAGCACTGCTTCATCTTGTTCATTGGAAAATAAGAAACCATGTCCTCCAGGTCACATAGATGCAGACCCAGCTTTGATGGTCTCACTACAAAGGAAGACAAATCTCCTGAAAACAACATATATTTCAAGGGCGGAAGCTCAGAGGCAGTTTCTCAAAAAGTTTTTAGGCCAGCAGAGCTCCATATTTGTGGAGTGTTTACCCTGTCCCTTAGTTTTGCAAACTCCTCTACCACCTCCAAGGTTGTGAACTCCTGAGCATTTTACATTCCAAATATGTATTCACTGATTTTGTAACTCTTTTCCTCTAATTGTGTCTTACTTGGGGTGAAGGTAATGTCAAGGCATTCTTCTGGATGAGAGCGGGAGGATATTTGTGCATCATATATTTACATACACATTGGATTCATTTTCCAATTTTCCATTCGAAATGCTGAATTCCTGACACTAAGCCATACCTAGTAGACTCAGACTATTCATCCTAATATAATGGGGAAAATTAACCCAACACAATAGAAATACAAGCACTTCAGAGGAGACATGTTGTATAGTTGGACTTGACATTTGCATTATATAAGGTAGGAGTTATAAATGTATTCAAATTTTAATGGACATATTCTCCATGTGTTTTTAAACTTAACAAATATGTGAATTCTTGTTTCCCTTTTCTTTAGCCTATTCACACATGTATATATATATGCATATATAGAATCCTAGCAGGTATCACACGTACATTTTGTGAGGTGGCTGTCTTAGCAGATACAAATTGTGAGAAGAGTTCACTCCTCCTAAATGCTGTTGGAAATAAAAATTCAACCTATAGGAGACCGTCCTAGTCGAACAACGTTATACATAAAGTCATATTCAGTAAAATAAATATTTTTGCATTTCTGGATGACATATATTTACTGATGAATTTCGATTGGCATTTATATTGGTACTTTTTAATGTCTGTGAGTGTTGTGTGTGTGTGTGTGTGTGTGTGTGTGTATAGATATAGATATAGATATACTCTCCAAATTTTTCAAAATATGAAATATATGTGTCTAATATACACTCTCTAAATTCATTCATGTTCATGTATGTGTATTTATAATCAACTTTTCACAAGATTATAATCAGTAATATTCATGCACCTGAAATACATATTTGTTTCCTAGTACTGAAAACTAACTTCAGTGAATGGTGCATACATATCCTAATTATTCTACAGTAACTGACCCAGTCTAACATCAATGCAAGTAGACTCCTATGGGACATGATATGTAATTTGTCATTCATTTGTATTCGACACTGGTACATTATTGTTTCTTCAGTTTTTGCACATCATAGGATATACATTTCACCCACAAGTTCACAAATTAATAGGCATTTGTTTCAACTTTAATCACTTCTTGCTTCAGAACACATGTATTGTCAGGGTTTCTTGACTGGTCTTTTCATGAGACTTCTTACCAAACACATTATTTTGAATTTCCATAATCATTTTGAAGCAAAACTCACAAACTCTTCATGATAAAAGAAAACACTAATATTTCCATTAGATAAATAACTGGTTGGAATTAATGATTGTATATCAATATACGATTTCCTTTAATTTTTCAGATATCAGTTCAATGCATTATTTAAAGTTCAAAAAAGTTATATTATTTATTCACAGTATGGTCTATTCATGCTTTTTCTCTATGTTCATACAAACACGGTACACCTCTTTTTACAACCAATTCTAATTTTACATCTTCAATATATTGCTCCCAGAAATGGTGAAAAAAATACTCATGTCACCTCATTATCACAGTAATATTCTGGACAAAAAATGGAAAGGTCACACTTATGATTGTACCAAAGCCTAAATAGAAAGTGAACATGGATTTCTAAAAACATCCATGTCCAGGTTGCCTAATGCTGTCAATTCTCAATTCTATTGGTGACTACATATTTGTTTTTTCCTAATTTATATATTCAAACTCAACCCTGTTGAAAATGTCTAATTCTATCACTCACTTTATACTTTGCCTGATTTCGTAATGTTTCTATTGATATCGGCTTTTCTACATATTTTCCCCAGTTCAACATACTGACTGACTCTTCATATGTGTTGACATTTACATTCACTCTATAACCGAAAGTCTATTGCTAAAGAACTTTTGGTCAAAATCCTATACTCACTCTTCTTCCTAAACCTACCGACTATCTTCCTAATCCTACTGAATATCCCTTTTTGACTGGATGTTCTCTTCTAAATTCAATCATCCAATTTACAAGGTCCTATGCCATTGTATATCGAATTATCTGAGACAACTTTGCAGAACATAATTCAAATATAAGTATCCCAATCAAGGGCAACACTATTCTGGGCTTCAAATCATACCTTGATTTCTGTTTTCATACTTATATTTCAACTCTATATTCTTGTAAATATTGCATGTTTCCAATACCATTATTCATCGCACAGAATCATTCCTAACCCAAATGAAACCTGTTTTTAACCCCAAGTATACACTGTTCCCTCAATCAATTTACAGAAGAGCAGGGACAGAGTGGTTCTTACAATACAGGAAAGTTGGGGGCCTTCCACCTGATGAGAACCTCAAATGTCCATGCACAAATGATACCTGGAGAAGTTGTAGGCAGGTATGAAGCACCAGAGAGAGCAAAAGTCCTCTTCCATGGAAAAGAACCTGGTCAGGATGAAGGGATGTGTCTGAATCTGCCTCTCTCTTCTTATTTTAGAGATGATGGACCAAACCAGGCATGAGTGGGGAGCTGTTCCGGGTGCCAATGGTTGATATACATTCTACCTTATGAAAGTGTCACAGAAAGTAGGGGCAACCTCCATCTTATGTTACCCTTGGAAGCAACTGTTTGGACAAAGTGGGTGACAAGGCAGGGACCTCATTCAGTTCCAAAGAATGTGACATACCTCATTTCCTTGGTGATGGAACTCTCTGAACTTAGTATCCAAGAAGCCAGGAACCCAGAGGCAGTCCAAGTCCCAGTCCCAGTGGGCTCACTTGTTTGGATTTACCAAGGACAGTCAGTTTTCTTGGTACCTAATGATGTGAGGATGGCCAAATGCCAGGAGAGCTGTGAAGATGGATCTTTCCTGAGAAAACAGGTAGTGTCTAACCACTTTTTCCTGATATCTTCACAGAGTTGGTCAATGAAACAAGATCTGAGAGAAGACAGTCCATTTTGGGGGAACATAGTATGGCCCACCAGTCAGAGGACACTCCGGATAGTCACAGACCTAGTTGGGGGAAGGAGGTGCCTTTGGGGGAGTGGGTGTGGGTTTGTTGTTTTGTCTCATGTTCTGAGAATAGATAGGAAAGGCGGTTTGTTTGGTTTGGAATGGACAGTTTCTAGTAAGTCATTTGACACGGCGAGTTTTTCTGTTTCTGTGTATCCCCCTGTGTTCGTTGTTGTAGACATTAGAAAAGAGAATGCATTAATGTGTGTGTCCTGTCTAGTATAAATCTTCCCATAATTCATCCTGCCCAATATATGAAAGGACTGCAGCTTGTCTTATCGATGTGCAACACCTGCTATCTTTCTAAGTTGTTGTTTTCTTTCTGAATTCTGGACATTTTCCAGAATAGGCTCATGGATTTGTGTCCAAAATATGTACCACCTCCAAGCTCTGTGACATGGCCATGTACTGGATAGCTGAAGAGAATGGCGAGAATCTCAGACAACTCAGATATCAGCGTGACCATGAAAGTCTCAGTGCAGAAACCCTGCTTTGGGCCTTTTGCTTACTTATTGTTGTGTTGCACTCAATGTCAGGAAGGTCTTTGCCTCAGGCCACTCCTTTGTGAAGCCTGAAGAAAACAGTTTTCAAATGGAAATGAATGGGCTTCACCTGTGGCTCTTTGCTTAATTGCTTTGGAAAGGGATGTGTCTTTATCAGCCTCTAGGACCTGTGTGTGGCTGTGACTTAGATTCACAGAACCTGATGGATCTTAAGAATGATCCCATGTGAGCTTCCAAAACCAAAATGGCAAAAATATCATTCATTGTGGATGAAGTCTCTTTCCTTCCTCTGTTAGGTTCCTGCACTCCATCAAATGAGAATAGGGATTCTTTGGGTCAAATGAGTTCTTCAAAGCCCTGCAGAGGTGCTTGTGTTTTCGCATGACTCGAAATCACCTAAAGAATCGATACCTAAAATCAGTAGGCATCAAATTGTAGAAACACATAAGTATTAACGGCAGGCTTATTTGTTCAATCCTGGTTCACAGAAACGGTATCCAGGCTACCCTGACTTTAGGAAAATGAGGGGCAAACGAGCTGATTTTGGACACTGTCTTTGGCTGCGCCCCTCATGGAAACCTCCACCCAGAGGTTAAGATGATTGACTATATGGAATAAGATGAGGGCCATGTGGGATTGTTTTGATTTTAATTTTGGTTATTTGTGTGGCATTGGAAAAAATGACTGGGTCCACGTGGGCTTGAACTCTGGTGTGATTCCCCTTAGAGACTGGGATTTGGAACTGAACTCAGAGAAGCATTGGCATGAATTTTGTTGGGATTTTAAGAGGCCACGCATGAAAGTCACTCTTGGAAACTGAGACCTAGGCCCCGGTGGATTTCCACAGAGGCCTGGGAATCTCAGCAAGGATATCACATGATTTTATTCTTAAAGAAATGGCAGCCATAGTTTAGAGTCAAACACACATGGACCTCACATTGTAGACCTCAATGGGCCTGGACTAATGTGACCTTTTGTTCACTCTTTGGGAAGCCTTGCCTGTGAGGGTTCTCCAGAGATTTCATTGAAATGAGCTTCCTCACCATTTAATGTTTGCTGAATGAATTGAAACCCACAGTGCCTCCAACTTCATGCTTGAAAACTGGCTAAATAAATAACATGAAATTTTTGAAATTCCAATGACCAGGTGGCACTGGAGAAACATTGGATGTCCTGTTGCTGATCATGAGTATACCAGACAGTGCCTTGATTTACTGAGTTTCATAAAAATGGTGTAGAACAGAGATGCCAGTAAGTTGGAGTCTGCTGAGAAGTGGGTCTAGAGCAGTGGTGGAGAGGTGTTTGATAAACATCCGTGGTAGTGCCATGTGGATCTACCATTGGATTCCAAATGGCTTGTAACTGATATGGTGCAGCCAGCAGACCCTTATATATAAAGGCATCTTGTTATATGGAGTGTTTTCAGAGGAAAATGAAGAATCAGGTTGATATGGACATGGGGTAAATGGGGCAAGCTGTGAGAGATAGAAGCCTAGTTGGTGCATTCTCTTGCAGACCCTGACCCACCACACGTGACAGAACTCCCTCCAGCACTGTGTCCCAGTTTAGTTCCTAGTATTTCAGGAAACAAATACCAAACTCACAGTGCAGCAGCAAAAACACCACAAAAAGTGGAGGAGGACCAAATGGCTTCAAAGTCCACACGGGGAGACACTTAGTACCCAGTGGTCTCAGTTTACCTACAAAGAGAGGATTCAGCACTGCTTCATCTTGTTCATTGGAAAATAAGAAACCATGTCCTCCAGGTCACATAGATGCAGACCCAGCTTTGACGGTCTCACTACAAAGGAAGCCAAATCTCCTGAAAACAACATATATTTCAAGTTCAGAAGCTCAGAGACAGTTTCTCAAAAAGTTTTTAGGCCAGCAGAGCTCCATGTTTGTGGAGTGTTTACCCTGTCCCTTAGTTTTGCAAACTCCTCTACCACCTCCAAGGTTGTGAACTCCTGAGCATTTTCCATTCCAGATATGTATTCACTGATTTTGTAACTCTTCTCCTCTAATTGTGTCTTACTTGGGGTTAAGGTAATGTCAAGGCATTCTTCTGGATGAGAGCGGGAGGATATTTGTGCAGCATATATTTACATACACATTGGATTCATTTTCCAATTTTCCATTCGAAATGCTGAATTCCTGACACTAAGCCATACCTAGTAGACTCAGACTATTCATCCTAATATAATGGGGAAAATTAACCCAAAACAATAGAAATACAAGCACTTCAGAGGAGACATGTTGTATAGTTGGACTTGACATTTGCATTATATAAGGTAGGAGTTATAAATGTATTCAAATTTTAATGGACATATTCTCCATGTGTTTTTAAACTTAACAAATATGTGAATTCTTGTTTCCCTTTTCTTTAGCCTATTCACACATGTATATATATATGCATATATAGAATCCTAGCAGGTATCACACGTACATTTTTGTGAGGTGGCTGTCTTGGCAGATACAAATTGTGAGAAGAGTTCACTCCTCCTAAATGCTGTTGGAAATGAAAATTCAACCTATAGGAGAGCGTCCTAGTAAAACAACATTATACATAAACTCATGTTCAGCAAAATAAATATTTTTGCATCTGTGGATCATGTATATTTACTGATCAATTTTGATTGGCATTTATATTGGTATTTTTTAATGTCTGTGAGTGTTGTGTGTGTGTGTGTGTGTGTGTGTGTGTGTGGATATAGATATAGATATAGATATAGATATAGATATAGATATACTCCATAAATTTTTCAAAATATGAAATATATATGTCTAATATACACTCTCTAAATTCATTCATGTTCATGTATGTAAATTTATAATCAACTTTTCACAAGATTATAATCAGAAATATTCATCCACCTGAAATATATATTTGTTTCCTAGTACTGAAAACTAACTTCAGTGAATGGTGCATACATATCCTAATTATTCTACAGTAACCGACCCAGTATAACATCAATGCAAGTAGACTCCTATGGGACATGATATGTAATTTGTCATTCATTTGTATTCGACACTGGTACATTATTGTTTCTTCAGTTTTTGCAAATCATAGGATATACATTTCATCCACAAGTTCACAAATTAATAGGCATTTGTTTCAACTTTAATCACTTCTTGCTTCAGAACACATGTATTGTCAGGGTTTCTTGAATGGTCTTTTCATGAGACTTCTTTCCAAACACATCATTTTGAATTTCCATAATCATTTTGAAGCAAAACTCACACACTCTTCATGATAAACCAAAACACTAATATTTCGTTTAGATATATAACTGGTTGGAATGAATGATTGTATATCAATATACAATTTCCTTTAATTTTTCAGATATCAGTTCAATTCCTTATTTAAAGTTCAAAAAAGTTATATTATATATTCACAGTATGGTCTATTCATGCTTTTTCTCTATGTTCACAGAAACAGGGTACACCTCTTTGTACCCCCGATTCTGATTTTACATCTTCAATATATTGCTCCCAGAAATGGTGAAAGAATTACTCATGTCACCTCATTATCACAGTAATATTCTGGACAAAAAATGGAAAGGTCACACTTATGATTGTACCAAATCCTAAATGGAAAGTGAACATGGATTTCTAAAAACATCCATGTCCAGGTTGCCTAATGCTGTCAATTGTCAATCCTATTGGTGACTACATTTTTGTTTTTTCCTAATTTATATATTCAAACTCAACCCTGTTGAAAATGTCTAATTCTATCACACACTTTATACTTTGCCTGATTTCGTAATGTTTCTATTGATCTCTGCTTTTCTACATATTTTCCCCAGTTCAACATAGTGACTGACTCTTCATATGTGCTGACATTTACATTCACTCTATAACCGAAAGTCTATTGCTAAAGAACTTTTGGTCCAAATCCTATACTCACTCTTCTTCCTAAACCTACCGACTATCTTCCTAATCCTACTGAATATCCCTTTTTGACTGGGTGCTCTCTTCTAAATTCAATCATCCAATTTACAAGGTCCTATGCCATTGTATATCGAATTATCTGAGACATCTTTGCAGAACATAATTCAAAGCTAAGTATCCCAATCAAGGGCAGAACCATTATGGGCTTCAAATCATACCTAGATTTCTGTTTTCATACTTATATTTCACATCTATATTTTGTAAGCATTGCAGGTTCCCAATACCATTATTCATTGCACAGAATCATTCGTAACCCATATCAAACCCGTTTTTAACCCCAATTATACACTGGTCCCTCAATCATCTTACAGAAGAGCAGGGACAGAGTGGTTCTTACAATTCAGGAAAGTTGGAGATATTCCATCTGATGAGAACCTCAAAGGTCCATGCAGAAATGATACCTGGAGAAGTTGTAGGCAGGTATGAAGGACCTGAGAGAGCAAAAGTCATCTTCCATGGCAAATATCTTGGTCAGAAAGAAGGGATGTGTCTGAATCAGCCTCTCTCTTCTTATTGTAGAGAAGATGGACCAAACCAGGCCTGTGTGGAGAGCTGTTCCTGGGTGCCTATGGTTGGTATACCATTCTCCCTTGTGAAAGTGTCACAGGAAGTAGGGGAAGCCTCCATCTCATGGGACCCTTGGAAGGAACAGTTAGGACAATGTGGTTGCCAAGGAAGTGACTCATTCAGTTCCAAAGAAAGTGACATACCTCATTTCCTTGGTGATGGAACTCTCTGAAATTTGTATCCAAGAGGCCAGGCACCCAGAGGCAGTCCCAGTCCCAGTCCCAGTGGGCTCACTTGTTTGGATTTACCAAGGACAGAGTCAGTTTTCTTGGTACCTACTGATGTGAGGATGGCCTAATGCCAAGAGAACTCTGAAGATGGACATTTCCTGAGAAAGCAGGTAGTGGCTCACCACTTTTTCCTGAAAACTACAAAGAGTTGAACAAGGAAACAAGATCTGAGAGAAGACAGGACATTTCGGGGGAACATAGTATGGCCCCCAGTCAGAGGAAACTCCGGATAGTCACAGACCTACTTGGGGGAAGGAGGTGCCTTTGTGGGAGTGGGTGTGGGTTTGTTGTTTTGTCTCATGTTCTGAGAATAGGTAGGAAAGGCTGTTTGTTTGGTTTGGAGTGGACAGTTTCTAGTAAGTTGTTTGATCAGGCGAGTGTTTCTGTTTCGGTGTATCCCAATGTGTCCGTTGTTGTAGACATTAAAAAGAGAATGCATTAATGGAGGTGTCCTGTCTAGTATATATCTTCCCATAATTCATCCTGCCCAATATATGAATGGACTGCAGCTTGTCTTATCGATGTGCAACACCTGCTATCTTTCTACGTTGCTGTTTTCTTCCTGAATTCTAGCCACTCTCCAGAATTGGCTCATGGTTTTGTGTCCAAAATATGTACCACCTCCAAGCTCTGTGACATGGCCATGTACTGGATAGCTGAAGAGAATGGCGAGCATCTCAGAAAACTCAGATATCAGTGTGACCAGGAAAGTCTCAGTGCAGAAACCCTGCTTTGGGCCTTTTGCTTACTTATTGTTGTGTTTCACTGAATGTCAGGAAGGTCTTTGCCTCAGGCCACCCCTTTGTGAAGCCTGAAGAAAACAGTTTTCAAATGGAAATGAATGGGCATCACCTGTGGCTTCTGGCTTCATTGCTTTGGGAAAGGATGTGTCTGAATCAGCCTCTTGGCCATGTGTGTGGCTGTGACTTAGATTCTCAGCACCTAATGAATCTAAAAATGATCCCCTGCGTGCATCCAAAACCATAAGGGCAAAAAATCTTTCATTCTGGATGAATTCTCTTGCCTTCCTCTGTTAAAATCCTGAACTCCATAAGTGAGAATAGGGATTCTTTGGGTCAAATGAGTTCTTCAAATCTCTGCAGAGGTGCTTGGGTTTTCGAATAACTTTAAATCACATAAAGAATGTATTCCTGAAATCAGTAGGCCTCAAATTGGAGAAACACAGAAGAATTAATGTCAGGCTTATTTGATCATTCCTGGTTCACAGAAACGGTGTCCAGGCCACCCTGACTTTAGGCAAATGAGGGGCAAACGAGCTGATTTTGGACACTGTCTTGGGCTGCCCCCCTCATGGAAACCTCCAGCCAGAGGTTAAGATGAGTTACTATATGGAATAAGATGAGGGCCATGTGGGAGTGTTTCGGTTTTAATTTTGGTCATTTGTGTGACAGTTGGAAGAAATGACTGTGTCCACGTGGGCTTGAACTCTGGTGTGATTCCCATTAGAGACTGGGTTTTGGAACTGAACTCAGAGAAGCATTGCCATGAATTTTGTTGGGAATTTAAGAGGCCACGCATGAAAGTCGCTCTTGGAAACTGAGACCTAGGCCCCGGGTGGATTTCCACAGAGGCCTGGGAAACTCAGCAAGGATATCACATGATTTTATTCTTAAAGAAATGGCAGCCATAGTTGAGAGTCAAAACACACATGGACCTCACATTGTAGACCTCAATGGGCCTGGCCTAATGTGACCTTTTGTCCACTCTTTGGGAAGCCTTGCCTGTGAGGGTTCTCCAGAGATTTCATTGAAATGAGCTTCCTCGCCATTTAATGTTTGCTGCATCAATTGAAACCCACAGTGCCTTCAACTTCATGCTTGAAAAATGGCTAGATAAATACCATGAAATTTTTGAAATTCCTATGACCAGGTGGCACTGGAGAAACATTGGATGTCCTGTTGCTGATTATGAGTATACCAGACAGTGCCTTGATTTACTGAGTTTCATGAAAATGGTGTAGAACAGAGATGCCCGTAAGTTGGATCCTGCTGAGTAGTGGGTCTAGAGCAGTGGTGGGGAGGTGTTTGATAAAACATCCGTGGTAGGGCCATGTGGATCTACCATTGAATTCCAAATGGCTTGTAACTGACATGGTGCAGCCAGCAGACCCTTATATGTAAAGGCATCTTGTTATATGGAGAGTCTTTAGAGGAAAATGAAGAATCAGGTTGATATGGACAAGGGGGCAATGGGCCAAGCTGTGAGAGATAGAAGCCTAGTTGGTGCATTCCCTTGCAGACCCTGACCAACCACACGTGACACAACTCCCTCCAGCACTGTATCCCAGTTTAGCTCCTAGTATTTCGTGAAACAAATACCAAACTCACAGTGCAGCAGGAAAAACACCACAAAAAGTGGAGGAGGACCAAATGACTTCACAGTCCACACGGGGAGACACTTAGTCTCCAGTGGCCTCAGTTAACCTACAAAGAGAGGATTCAGCACTGCTTCATCTAGTTCTTTGGAAAATAAGAAACCATGTCCTCCAGGTCACATAGATGCAGACCCAGCTCTCATAGTCTCACTACAAAGGAAGCCAAATCTCTTGAAAACAACATATATTTCAAGTGCGGAATCTCAGAGGAGTTTCTCAAAAAGTTTTTAGGCCAGCAGAGCTCCATGTTTGTGGAGTGTTTACCCTGTCCCTTAGTTTTGGAAACTTTTCTACCACCTCCAAGGTTGTGAACTCCTGAGCATTTTCCATTCCAGATATGTATTCACTGATTCTGTAACTCCTCTCCTCTAATTGTGTCTTACTTGGGGTGAAGGTGATGTCAAGGCATTCTTCTGGATGAGAGCGGGAGGAAATTGTGCAGCATATATTTACATACGCATTGGATTCATTTTCAAATTTTCCATTCGAAGTACTGAATCCCTGACATTAACCCATACCTGGTAGACTTAGACAGTTCATCCTAATATAATGGGGAAAATTAACCCAACACAATAGAAATACAAGCACTTCAGAGGAGACATGTTGTATAGGTGGACTTGACATTTGTATTATATACGGTAGGAGTTATAAATCTAGTCAAATTTTAATTGAAATATTCTCCATCTGTTTTTAAACTTAACAAATATGTGAATTCTTGTTTCCCTTTTCTGTAGCCTATTCACACATGTATATTTATATGCATATATAGAATCCTACCAGGTATCACATGTACATTTTTGTGAGGTGGCTGTCTTGGCAGATACAAATTGTGAGAAGAGTTCACTCCTCCTAAAAGCTGTTGGAAATGAAAATTCAACCTATAGGAGAGCGTCCTAGTACAACAACATTATACATAAACTCTTGTTCAGGAAAATAAATATGTTTGCATCTGTGGATGATATATATTTACTGATGAATTTCGATTGGCATTTATATTGGTACTTTTTAATGTCTGTGAGTGTTGTGTGTGTGTGTGTGTGTGTGTGTGCGTGTGTGTGTGTGTGTATATATATATATATATATATATATATATATATATATATATATAGATAGATAGATAGATATAGATATAGATATATATATATATAGATGTAGATATAGATATAGATATACTCTCCAAATTTTTCAAAATATGGAATATATGTGTCTAATATACACTCTCTAAATTCATTCATGTTCATGAATGTGGATTTGTAATCAACTTTTCACAAGATTATAATCAGAAATATTCATCCACCTGAAATACATATTTGTTTCCTAGTACTGAAAACTAACTTCAGTGAATGGTGCATACAAATCCTAATTATTCTACAGTAACTGACCCAGTCTAACATCAATGCAAGTAGACTCCTATGGGACATGATATGTAATTTGTCATTCATTTGTATTCGACACTGCTACATTATTGTTTCCTCAGTTTTTGCACATCATAGGATATACATTTCATCCACAAGTTCACAAATTAATAGGCATTTGTTTCAACTTTAATCACTTCTTGCTTCAGAACACATGTATTGTCAGGGTTTCTTGAATGGTCTTTTCATAAGACTTCTTTCCAAACACATCATTTTGAATTTCCATAATCATTTTGAAGCAAAACTCACACACTCTTTATGATAAACCAAAACATTAATATTTCCATTAGATATATAACTGGTTGGAATGAATGATTGTATATCAATATACGACTTCCTTTAATTTTTCAGATATCAGTTCAATTCATTATTTAAAGTTCAAAAAAGTTATATTATTTATTCACAGTATGGTCTATTCATGCTTTTTCTCTATGTTCATAGAAACAGGGTACACCTCTTTGTACCCCCGATTCTATTTTACATCTTCAATATATTGCTCCCAGAAATGGTGAAAGAAATACTCATGTCACCTCATTATCACAGTAATATTCTGGACAAAAAATGGAAAGGTCACACTTATGATTGTACCAAAGCCTAAATGGAAAGTGAACATGGATTTCTAGAAACATCCATTTCCAGGTTGCCTAATGCTGTCAATTGTCAATCCTATTGGTGACTACATTTTTGTTTTTTCCTAGTTTATATATTCAAACTCAACCTGTTGAAAATATCTAATTCTATCACTCACTTTATACTTTGCCTGATTTCGTAATGTTTCTATTGATATCTGCTTTTCTACATATTTTCCCCAGTTCCACATAGTGACTGACTCTTCATATGTGCTGAAATATACTTTCACTCTATAACTGAAAGTCTATTGCTAAAGAACTTTTGGTCCAAATCCTATACTCACTCTTCTTCCGAAACCTACTGACTATCTTCCTAATCCTACTGAATATCCCTTTTTGACTAGATGTTCTCTTCTAAATTCAATCATCCAATGTACAAGGTCCTATGCCATTGTATATCAAATTATCTGAGACAAATTTGCAGAACATAATTCAAAGTTCAGTATCCCAATCAAGGGCAGAACCCTTCTGGGCTTCAAATCATACCTAGATTTCTGTTTTCATACTTATATTTCACCTCAATATTCTTGTAAATATTTCAGGTTCCCAATACCATTATTCATCGCACAGAGTCATACGTATCCAAAATCAAACCTGTTTTTAACCCCCAGTATACACTGTTCCCTCAATCATTTTACAGAAGAGCAGGGACAGAGTGGTTCTTACAATACAGGAGAGTTGGGGACCTTCCACATGAAGAGAACCTCAAATGTCCATGCACAAATCATACCTGGAGAAGTTGTAAGCAGGTATGAAGCACCTGAGAGAGCAAAAGTCATCTTCCATGGCAAACAACCTGTTCAGGATGAAGGGATGTGTCTGAATCGGCCTCTCTCTTCTTATTGTAGAGAACATGGACCAAACCAGGCCTGGGTGGAGGGCTGTTCCCGGGTGCCAATGGTTGATATACATTCTACCTTATGAAAGTGTCAGAGGAAGTAGGGGCAAACTCCATCTAATGTTAACCTTGGAAGCAACTGTTAGGACAAAGTGGTTGCCAAGGCAGTGACCTCATTCAGTTCCAAAGAATGTGACATACCTCAGTTCCTTGGTGATGGAACTCTCTGAACTTGGTATCCAAGAAGCCAGGCAGCCAGAGGCAGTCCCAGTCCCAGTCCTAGTGGGCTCACTTGTTTGGATTTCCCAAGGACAGAGTCAGTTTTCTTGGTACCTAATGATGTGAGGAAGGCCAAATGCCAGGAGAGCTCTGAAGATGGACCTTTCCTGAGAAAACAGGTAGTGGCTAACCACTTTTTCCTGACTTCTTCACAGAGTTGTTCAAGGAAACAAGATCGGAGAGAAGACAGGACATTTCGGGGGAACATAGTATGGCCCACCAGTCAGAGGACACCCCAGATAGTCACAGACCTACTTGGGGGAAGGATGTGCCTTTGTGGGAGTGCGTGTGGGTTTGTTGTTTTGTCTCATGTTCTGAGAATAGATAGGAAAGTAGGTTTGTTTGGTTTGGAGTGGACAGTTTCTAGTAAGTCATTTGACACGGTGAGTGTTTCTGTTTCTGTGTATTCCACTGTGTCCATTGTTGTAGACATTAGAAAAGAGAATGCATTAATGGATGTGTCCTGTCTAGTATAAATCTTCCCATAATTCATCCTGCCAATATATAAATGGACTGCAGCTTGTCTTATCGATGTGCAACGTCTGCTATCTTTCTAAGTTGTTGTTTTCTTCCCGAATTCTGGCCACTCTCCAGAATAGGCTCATGGATTTGTGTCCAAAATGGTACCACCTCCAAGCTCTGTGACATGGCCACGTACTGGATAGCTGAAGAGAATGGCGAGCAACTCAGAAAACTCAGATATCAGTGTCACCAGGAAAGTCTCAGTGCAGAAACCCTGCTTTGGGCCTTTTGCTTACTTACTGTTGTGTTGCACTGAATGTCAGGAAGGTCTTTGCCTCAGGCCACCCCTTTGTGAAGCCTGAAGAAAACAGTTTTCAAATGGAAATTAATGGGCCTCCCCTGTGGCTCTTTGCTTAATTGCTTTGGAAAGGGATGTGTCTTTATCAGACTCTTGGACCTGTGTGTGGCTGTGACTTAGATTCTCAGCACCTGATGGATCTTAAGAATGATCCCATGTGAGCTTCCAAACCCAAAATGGCAAAAAATATCATTCATTGTGAATGAAGTCTCTTGCTTTCCTCTGTTAGGTTCCTGCACTCCATCAAATGAGAATAGGGATTCTTTGGGTCAAATGAGTTCTTCAAAGCCCTGCAGAGGTGCTTGTGTTTTCGCATGACTCGAAATCACCTAAAGAATCGATACCTAAATTCAGTAGGCCTCAAATTGGAGAAACACAGAAGTATTAACGGCAGGCTTATTTGTTCACTCCTCATTCACAGAAACGGTTTCCAGGCTACCATGACTTTAGGCAAATGAGGGGCAAACGAGCTGATTTTGGACACTGTCTTGGGCTGCGCCCCTAATGGAAACCTCCAGCCAGAGGTTAAGATGATTGACTATATGGAATAAGATGAGGGCCATGTGGGAGTGTTTTGGTTTTAATTTTGGTCATTTGTGTGGCATTGGAAAAAATGACTGGGTGTACGTGGGCTTGAAATCTGGTGTCATTCCCCTTAGAGACTGGGTTTTGGAACTGAACTCAGAGAAGCATTGCCATGAATTTTGTTGGGATTTTAAGAGGCCACGCATGAAAGCACTCTTGGAAACTGAGACCTAGGCCCCGGGTGGATTTCCACAGAGGCCTGGGAATTTCAGCAAGGATATCACATGATTTTATTCTTAAAGAAATGGCAGCCATAGTTGAGAGTCAAAACACACATGGACCTCACATTGTAGACCTCAATGGGCCTGGCTTAATGTGACCTTTTTCCACTCTTTGGGAAGCCTTGCCTGTGAGAGTTCTCCAGAGAATTCATTGAAATGAGCTTCCTCACCATTTAATGTTTGCTGAATGAATGGAAACCCCCATTGCCTCCAACTTCATGCTTGAAAAATGGCTAGATAAATACCATGAAATTTTTGAAATTCCTATGACCAGGTGGCACTGGAGAAACATTGGATGTCCTGTTGCTTATTATGAGTATACCAGACAGTGCCTTGATTTACTGAGTTTCATGAAAATGGTGTAGAACAGAGATGCCAGTAAGTTGGATCCTGCTGAGTAGTGGGTCTAGAGCAGTGGTGGGCAGGTGTTTGATAAAACATCCGTGGTAGGGCCATGTGGATCTACCATTGGATTCCAAAGGGCTTGTAACTCACATGGTGCAGCCAGCAGACCCTTATATGTAAAGGCATCTTGTTATATGGAGAGTTTTCAGAGGAAAATGAAGAATCAGGTTGATATGGACATGGGGGCAATGGGGCAAACTGTGAGAGATAGAAGCCTAGTTGGTGCATTCTCTTGTAGACCCTGACCCACCACACGTGACAGAACTCCCTCCAGCACTGTGTCCCAGTTTAGCTCCTAGTATTTCGGGAAACAAATACCAAACTCACAGTGCAGCAGAAAAATAACCACAAAATGTGGAGGAGGACCAAATGGCTTCAGTGTCCACACGGGGACACAATTTGTCTTCAGTGGCCTCAGTTTACCTACAAAGAGAGGATTCAGCACTGCTTCATCTTGTTCATTTGAAAATAAGAAACCATGTCCTCCAGGTCACATAGATGCAGACCCAGCTTTGATGGTCTCACTACAAAGGAAGCCAAATCTCTTGAAAACAACATATAATTCAAGTGCGGAAGCTCAGAGGCAGTTTATCAAAAAGTTTTTAGGCCAGCAGAGCTCCATGTTTGTGGAGTGTTTACCCTGTCCCTTAGTTTTGGAAACTCCTCTACCACCTCCAAGGTTGTGAGCTCCTGAGCATTTTACATTCCAGATATGTATTCACTGATTTTGTAACTCTTCTCCTCTAATTGTGTCTTACTTGGGGTGAAGGTAATGTCAAGGCATTCTTCTGGATGAGAGCGGGAGGATATTTGTGCAGCATATATTTACATACACATTGGATTCATTTTCCAATATTCCATTCGAAGTACTGAATCCCTGACACTAACCCATACCCAGTAGACTCAGACTATTCATCCTAATATAATGGGGAAAATTAACCCAACACAATAGAAATACAAGCACTTCAGAGGAGACATGTTGTATAGTTGGACGTGACATTTGCATTATATTAGTTAGGAGATATAAATCTCGTCAAATTTTAATGGAAATATTCTCCATGTGTTTTTAAACTTAACAAATATGTGAATGCTTGTTTCCCTTTTCTGTAGCCTATTCACACAAGTATATTTATATGCATATATAGAATCCTACCAGGTATCACACGTACATTTTTGTGAGGTGGCTGTCTTGGCAGATACAAATTGTGAGAAGAGTTCACTCCTCCTAAATGCTGTTGGAAATGAAAATTCAACCTATAGGAGAGCGTCCGAGTAGAACAACATTATACATAAACTCATGTTCAGTAAAATAAATATGTTTGCATCTGTGGATGATATATATTTACTGATGAATTTCGATTCGCATTTATATTGGCACTTTTTAATGTCTGTGAGTGTTGTGTGTGTGTGTGTGTGTGTGTGTGTGTAGATATAGATATAGATATACTCTCCAAATTTTTCAAAATATGAAATATATATGTCTAATATAAACTCTCTAAATTCATTCATGTTCATGTATGTGGATTTATAATCCACTTTTCACAAGATTATAATCAGAAATATTAATCCACCTGAAATACATATTTGTTTCCTAGTACTGAAAACTAACTTCAGAGAATGGTGCATACAAATCCTAATTATTCTACAGTAACTGACCCAGTCTAACATCAATGCAAGTAGACTCCTATGGGACATGATATGTAATTTGTCATTCATTTGTATTCGACACTGGTACATTATTGTTTCTTCAGTTTTTGCACATCATAGGATATACATTTCATCCACAAGTTCACAAATTAATAGGCATTTGTTTCAACTTTAATCACTTCTTGCTTCTGAACACATGTATTCTCAGGGTTTCTTGACTGGTCTTTTCATGAGACTTCTTTCCATACACATTATTTTGAATTTCCATAATCATTTTTAAGCAAACCTCACACACTCTTCATGATAAACCAAAACACTAATATTTCCATTAGATATATCACTGGTTGGAATGAATGATTGTATATCAATATACGATTTCCTTTAATTTTTCAGATATCAGTTCAATTCATTATTTAAAGTTCAAAAAAGTTATATTATTTATTCACAGTATGGTCTATTCATGCCTTTTCTCTATGTTCATAAAAACAGGGTACACCTCTTTGTACCCCGATTCTTATTTTACATCTTCAATATATTGCTCCCAGAAATGGTGAAAGAAATACTCATGTCACCTCATTATCACAGTAATATTCTGGACAAAAATGGAAAGATCACACTTATGATTGTACCAAAACCTAAATGGAAGGTGAACATGGATTTCTAAAAACATCCGTGTCCCGGTTGCCTAATGCTGTCAATTGTCAATCCTATTGGTGACTACATTTTTGTTTTTTCCTAATTTATATATTCAAACCCAACCCTGTTGAAAATGTCCAATTCTATCACTCACTTTATAATTTGCCTGATTTCGTAATGTTTCTATTGATATCTGCTTTTCTACATATTTTCCCCAGTTCAACATAGTGACTGACTCTTCATATGAGCTGACATTTACATTCACTCTATAACCAAAAGTGTATTGCTAAAGAAGTTTTGGTCCAAATCCTATACTCACTCTTCTTCCTAAACCTACTGACTATCTTCCTAATCATACTGAATATCCCTTTTTGACTGGATGTTCTCTTCTAAATTAAATCATCCAATGTACAAAGTCCTATGCCATTGTATATCGAATTATCTGAGACATCTTTGCAGAACATAATTCAAAGCTAAGTATCCCAATCAAGGGCAAAACCCTTCTGGGCTTCAAATTATACCTAGATTTCTCTTTTCATACTTATATATCACCTCTATATTCTTGTAAATATTGCAGGTTACCAATACCATTATTCATCGCACAGAATCGTTCGTAACCCAAATCAAACCTGTTTTTAACCCCAAGTATAAACTATTCCCTCAATCATTTTACAGAAGAGCAGGGACAGAGTGGTTCTTACAATACAGGAAAGTTGGGGACCTTCCACCTAATGAGAACCTCAAATGTCCATGCAAAAATGATACCTGGAGAAGTTGTACACAGGTATGAAGCAACTGAGAGAGCAAAAGTCATCTTCCATGGCAAACAACCTGGTCAGAATGAAGGGATGTTTCTGAATCTGCATCTCTCTTCTTATTGTAGAGAAGAGGGACCAAACCAGGCCTGAGTGGAGAGTTGTTCCCGGGTGCCAATGGTTGATATACATTCTACCTAATGAAAGTGTCACAGGACGTAGGGGCAACCTCCATCTTATGTTACCCTTGGAAGCAACTGTTAGGACAAAGTGGTTGCCAAGGCAGTGACCTCATTCAGTTCCAAAGAATGTGACATACCTCATTTCCTTGGTGATGGAACTCTCTGAACTTGGTATCCAAGAAGCCAGGCACCCAGATGCAGTACCAGTCCCAGTCCCAGTGGGCTCACTTGTTTGGATTTCCCAAGGACAGAGTCAATTTTCTTGGTACCTAATGATGTGAGAATGGCCAAATGTCAGGAGAGCTCTGAAGGTGGACCATTTCTGAGAAAACAGGTAGTGGCTAACCACTTTTTCCTGACATCTTCACAGAGTTGGTCAAGGAAACACAATCTGAGAGAAGACAGGCCATTTTGGGGGAACATTGTATGGCCCACTGGTCAGAGGACACTCCGGATAGTCACAGACCTACTTGGGGGAAGGAGGTGCCTTTGTGGGAGTGGGTGTGGGTTTGTTGTTTTGTCTCATGTTCTGAGAATAGATACGAAAGGCGGTTTGTTTGGTTTGGAGTGGACAGTTTCTAGTAAGTCATTTGACACGGCGAGTGTTTCTGTTTCTGTGTATCCCACTGTGTCCGTTGTTGTAGACATTAGAAAAGAGAATGCATTAATGGATGTGTCCTGTCTAGTATAAATCTTCCCATAATTCATCCTGCCCAATATATGAATGGACTGCAGCTTGTCTTATCGATGTGCAACACCTGCTATCTTTCTAAGTTGTTGTTTTCTTCCTGAATTCTGGCCACTCTCCAGAATAGGCTCATGGATTTGTGTCCTAAATATGTACCACCTCCAAGCTCTGTGACATGACCATGTACTGGATAGCTGAAGAGAATGGCGAGCATCTCAGAAAACTCAGATATCAGTGTGACCAGGATAGTCTCAGTGCAGAAACCCTGCTTTGGGCCTTTTGCTTACTTATTGTTGTGTTGCACTGAATGTCAGGAAGGTCTTTGCTCAGGCCACCCCTTTGTGAAGCCTGAAGAAAACAGTTTTCAAATGGAAATTAATGGGCCTCACCTGTGGCTCTTGCTTAATTGCTTTCGAAAGGGATGTTTCTTTATCAGCCTCTTGGACCTGTGTGTGGCTGTGACTTAGATTCTCAGCACCTGATGGATCTTAAGAATGATCGCATGTGAGCTTCCAAAACCAAAATGGCAAAAAATATCATTCATTGTTGATGAAGTCTCTTGCCTTCCTCTGTTAGGTTCCTTCACTCCATCAAATGAGAATAGGGATTCTTTGGGTCAAATGAGTTCTTCAAAGCCCTGCAGACGTGCTTGTGTTTTTGCATGACTCTAAATCACCTAAAGAATCGATATCTAAAATCAGTAGGCCTCAAATTGGAGGAACACAGAAGTATTAACGGCAGGCTTATTTGTTCACTCCTGGTTCACAGAAACTGTGTCCAGGCTACCCTGACGTTTGGCAAATGAGGGGCAAAAGACCTGATTTTGGACACTGTCTTGGGCTGCGCCCCTAATGGAAACCTCCAGCCAGAGGTTAAGATGATTGCCTATATGGAATAAGATGAGGGCCATGTGGGAGTGTTTTGGTTTTATTTTTGGTCATTTGTGTGGCATTGGAAAAAATGACTGGGTACACGTAGGCTGGAACTCTGGTGTGATACCCCTTAGAGACTGGGTTTTGGAACTGAACTCAGAGAAACATTGCCATGAATTTTGTTGGGATTTTAATAGGCCAAGCATGAAAGTCGCTCTTGGAAACTGAGACCTAGGCCCTGGGTGGATTTCCACAGAGGCCTGGGAAACTCAGCAAGGATATCACATGATTTTATTCTTAAAGAAATGGCAGCCATAGTTGAGAGTCAAAACACACTTGGACCTCACATTGTAGACCTCAATGGGCCTGGCCTAATGTGACCTTTTGTCCACTCTTTGGGAAGCCTTGCCTGTGAGAGTTCTCCAGAGAATTCATTGAAATGAGCTTCCTCATCATTTAATGTTTGCTGCATGAATTGAAATCCATAGTGCCTCCAACTTCATGCTCGAGAAATGGCTAGATAAATAACATGAAATTTTTGAAATTCCTATGACCAGGTGGCACTGGAGAAATATTGGATGTCCTGTTACTGTTCATGAGTATACCAGACAGTGCCTTGATTTACTGAGTTTCATGAAAATGGTGTAGAACAGAGATGCCAGTAAGCTGGAGCCTGTTGAGTAGTGGGTCTAGAGAAGTGGTGGGGAGGTGTTTGATAAAACATCCGTGGTAGGGCCATGTGGATCTACCATTGGATTCCAAAGGGCTTGTAACTGACATGGTGCAGCCAGCAGACCCTTATATGTAAAGGCATCTTGTTATATGGAGAGTTTTCAGAGGAAAATGAAGAATCAGGTTGATATGGACAAGGGGGCAATGGGGCAAGCTGTGAGAGATAGAAGCCTAGTTGGTGCATTCTCTTGCAGACCCTGACCCACCACACGTGACACAACTCCCTCCAGCACTGTGTCTCAGTTTAGCTCTTAGTATTTCGTGAAACAAATACCAAACTCACAGTGCAGCAGGAAAAACACCACAAAAAGTGGTGGAGGACCTAATGGCTTCACAGTCCACACGGGGAGACACTTAGTCCCCAGTGGCATCAGATTACCTACAAAGAGAGGATTCAGCACTGCTTCATCTTGTTCATTGGAAAATAAGAAACCATGTCCTCCAGGTCACATAGATGCAGACCCAGCTTTGATGGTCTCACTACAAAGGAAGCCAAATCATCTGAAAACAACATATATTTCAATTGCGGAAGCTCAGACGCAGTTTCTCAAAAAGTTTTTAGGCCAGCAGAGCTCCATGTTTGTGGAGTGTTTACCCTGTCCCTTAATTTTGGAATCTCCTCTACCACCTCAAAGGTTGTGAACTCCTGAGCATTTTCCATTCCAGATATGTATTCACTGATTTTGTAACTCTTCTCCTCTAATTGCGTCTTACTTGGGGTGAAGGTAATATCAAGGCATTGTTCTGGATGAGAGCGGGAGGATATTTATGCAGCATATATTTACATACACATTGGATTCATTTTCCAATTTTCCATTCAAATACTGAATCCCTGAAACTAACCCATACCTAGTAGACTCAGACTATTCATCCTATTATAATGGGAAAAATTAACCCAACACAATAGAAATACAAGCACTTCAGAGGAGACATGTTGTATAGTTGTACTTGACATTTGCATTATATAAGGTAGGTGTTATAAATCTAGTCAAATTTTAATGGAAATATTCTCCATGTGTTTTTAAATTTTACAAATAAGTGAATTCTTGTTTCCCTTTTCTGTAGCCTATTCACACATGTATATTTATATGCATATATAGAATCCTACCAGGTATCACACGTACATTTTTGTGAGGTGGCTGTCTTGGCAGATACAAATTGTGAGAAGAGTTCACTCCTCCTAAAACTGTTTTAAATGAAAATTCAACCTATAGGAGAGCGTCCTAGAAGAACAACATTATACATAAACTCATGTTCAGTAAAATAAATATTTTTGCATCTGTGGATGATATATATTTACTGATGAATTTCTATTGGCATTTATATTGGTACTTTTTAATGTCTGTGAGTGTTGTGTGTGTGTGTGTGTGTGTGTGTATAGATATAGATATAGATATAGATATAGATAGATATAGATATACTCTCCAAATTTTTGAAAACATGGAATATTTTTGTCTCATTTTGCACTTCCTAAATTTTTCGTATTCATGAATGTGTATTTATAATCATCTTTTCTCAAGATTATTCTCAGAAACATTCATATACCCTACTAGAATCTGACTACTAATACTAATATAATGGAGAAAAATATTCCAAACAGAATAGAAATACAAGCATTTCAGAAGGGACATGGTGTATAGTTGGACTTGCCTTTTGCATGATATAAGGTAGGAGTTATAAATCTATTCAATTTGCTGAAATACTTTTCCATGTGTTATTTTTTTTTGACACAAAACAAAATTTAATCTTCGAAAACTAAATAAAATTGACACATCCTTAACCAAGCTAATGAAGAAAAAAAACCTCAAATTACTAAAATTAAGGATCGTAAAAGAACTTTTACAGAGTACACAACTAAAATACAGAGAATAATTGAAAACTAATTTGAAAATTTATACTCTAATAAATTAAAATACAATGATGACATCAATAAAATTTTAGAGATATACCCAAACTGAATTAGTAGGACATGAACAATTTAAACAAATCAATTTCAAGCAATGAAATAGAAGTTGCTGTCAACAGCCTACCAATCAAGCAAAGCCCAGGAACAGACAGATTCTCAGTCAAGTTCTACAAGACCTTCAAAGAAGCATTCATCACAATACTCCTCAAATTATTCCATAAAATAGAAAAGCATGGAACTCCTCCAAACTCATTTCATGAGGCTAGTATCACTCACATAAAAAAATCAGACAAAGACACATCAAGGAAAGAAAACTTCAGAGCAATATTCCTGACAAACATATATACAAAAATTCTCAATAAAATTCTTTTTTTTAAGCCAAAGTTAATCAAAAGGGATAAAGAGCGACACTACACACTATTCCATGTGTTTTTAAAGTTAAGAAATATATGAATTCCTGTCTCCCTTTCTCTGTAGCCTATTAAGCACATGTATTTTTATATGCACAAATAGAATCCTACCTGGTTTCACACGTACATTCTTGTGAGGTGACTGACTTGGCAGATACTATTTGTGAGAAGAGATCACTCCTCCTAAATGCTGTTGGTACAGAAAATTCAACCCATGGGTGAGCTTCCTAGATGAACAACATTCTACATACATCCATGTTCAGTAAAATGAATATTTTGGGATATGCGGAAGAGTTATTTTTCATCATGAATTTCGATTGACAAATATATTGTGACATTATAATGTGTGTGTTTGTGTGTCTATATATATATATATATATATATATATATATATATATATATATACATATAGTCTCCAGATTTTCCAAAATATGAAATATATGTCTTCTTATACACCGCCTGAATTCATTCATATTCATATATGTGGATTTATAATTAACTTTTACAAGTTTATTCTCAGAAATATACATCCACTGACATACATATTTGTTTCCTAGTACTGAAAACTAACTTCAGGGAAGGGTTCTTACAAATCCTAATATTTCTAGAGTAACTGACCAAGTTTAACATCAATGCAAATACATTCCTATTTGATATGATGTGTTTGTTAAAGTTCATTTTTATTCAAACTTGGTACGTTATTATTTATTCAGTTTATGGACATCATAAAATATATCCCTTCATTCACAACTTCACAAATTTATAAATATTTGGTTCACTTTCAATCACTTCCTCCTTCGGAACACATATATTCCTTCATGTTTCTTGACTGGTCTTTTCACTGGACTTCTTTCTAAACACGTTATTTTCGATTGAATAATCATTTCTGAAGCAAAACTCACACACTATTCATGATAAACGGTAACCCTAATAATACCATTAGATATATAACTGGTTGGAATTAATGTACGTATATCAATATATGATTTCCTCTATATTTTCAGATATTAAAACAATCCATTATTTAAATTTGGAACCAGTCATATAATTTTTTCACAGTATGGTCTATTAATGCATCATCTCTATATTCATCAACACAGGGTAAACCTATTAGTATCCCCAGTACTAATTCATATGTTTTCAAAATATTGCTCCCAGAAAAGGTGGAAGAAATACTCATGTCACCTGATCTACATATACATATTATCACAGTAATATTCTGGACACAAAATGCAAAGGTCACCGTTATGATTGCAATAAAGCCTCAATGGAATGTGAACATGGATTACTAAAAACATCCATGCCCAGTTTGCCTAATGCTCTCAAATGTCAATCCAATTGGTGACTACATTTTTGTTTCTTTTTAAGATTATGTATTCAACCTCAACCCTGTTGAAAATGTCTAATCCTATCACTCACGTTATACTTTGCCTGATTTCCTAATGTCTCTATTGATGTCTGCTTTCCTACATATTTTTTCCCAGTTCATCATTGTGCCCGACTTTTCACATATGGTGCCATTAATATTCACTCTCTAACCGAAACCTATTGCTAAAGAACTTTTGGTCCAAATCCTAGACTCACTCTTCCTCCTAAACCTACTGACTATCTTTCTAATCCTACACACTATCCCTTTTTCACTGGATGTTCTCTTCTACATTCAATCATCTGAGGTACAGGGTCTTATGCCATTGTATATCGATTTAACTGAGACCTCGGTGCAAAACATTACTCAAGCTAAGGATCCCAATCAAGGGCCCAAATCCTTCTGGGCTTAAAATATTAGCTAGATTTCTGTTTTCATACTTATATTTTACCTCTATATTCTTTTAAATATCGCTGGTTCCCAATACCATTATTCATCCAGCAGAATGATTCCTAAGCCAAATGGAACATGCTATTAACCCTAACCATACAATGTTCCCTCAATCTCACTTTACAGAAGAGGAGGGATAAAGTTGATATTACAATACAGGAAGTTAGGAGATCTTCCACCTGCTGAGTACCTCAAAATCCATGCAGAAATAATCCCTGGAGAAGATGTTGGCAGCTATGAAAGACCTGAGAGAACAAAAGTCATATTCCATGGCAAACAACATGGTCAGGATGAAAGGATGTGTCTGAGTCATCCTCTCTATTTTTAATGCAGGGAAGATGGACCAAAGCAGGCCTGTGTGGAGAGCTGTTCCCAGGTGACTATGGTTTCTATACCATTCTAACATGTGAATATATCACAGGAAGTAGGGCAGCCTCCATGTCAGGAGACACTAGGACGCAACTGTTAGGACAAAGTGGTGGCCAAGACAGGGACCTCATTTATTTCCTGAAGGTAGTGACCTCACCTCATTTCCTTGGTGATGGAACTCTCTGAATTTTGTGATCCAGGAAGCCAGTCACCCAGAGCCAGTCCCAGTCCCAGTTGCAGTGGTCTCACTTGTTTGGATTCACTAAGGACAGAGTCAGTCTTTCTTGGTACCTACTGATGTAAGGGTTGCCAAATACCAAGAAAGCTCTGAAGAGGGGTCTTTCCTGAGAGGACAGGAATTGGCTCACCACTGCCTCCTGACAACTTCACAGAGTTGACCAAGGAGACCAGATGTCAGACAGAAAGGCCATTTCTGGGGAACATCATATGGCCTACCAGTCAGAGGACACTCCAGATAGTGACAGACCTACTTGTGGGAAAAAGTTGCATTTGTGGGTGTTGGTTTGTGTTTGTGGTTTTTTTCTCATGTTCTGAGAATAGGTAAAAAAGGAGGTTTGTTTGGTTTGGAGTGGACTGTTTCCAGTAAGTCATTTGACAAGGAGACTGTTTCTATGTCTGTGTATCCCACTGTATTTTTCTTTGTAGATATTAGAAAAAAAAATAGCTCATTGGTTGTGTCCTGTCTAGTAGAAAGCTTCCCAGCATGCATCCTTTCCAATTAATGAATGGACTGAGGCTTGCCTTATCCATGGGCAACACCAGCTATCTACCTAATTTTCCATTTTTTCATGAATTCTGGCCACTCTCAAGATTAGTATCATGTATTTTTGTACAAGATATGTACCACCTCCAAGCTCTGTGACATGGCCATGTACTGGATAGCTGAAGGGAATGGCGAGCATCTCAGAAAACTCATATATCAGAGTAACCAGGAAAGTCTCCGTGGAGAAACCCTGCTTGGGGCCTTTTGATTACCTATTGTTCTGTTGCTCTGAATGTCAGAAAGGTCTTTGCCTCAGGCCACCCCTTTGTGAAGCCTGAAGAAAACAGTTTTAAAATGGAAATGAATGGGCATCACCTGTGGCTCTTTGCTTCATAGCTTTGGAAATGGATGTGTCTGAATCAGCCTCTTGGCCCTGTGTGAGCCTGTGGTTTAGATTTTCAGCACCTGATGAATCTAAAGAAAGATCCCATGTGGGCATTCAAAACCTAAATGGAAAAAAGATCAGTGATTGTGGATGATGCCTCTCGCCTTCCTCTGTAAGATTCCTGACCTCCATCAAGTGAGAATAGGGATCATTTGTGTCAAATAAGTTCTTCAAAGGGCTGCAGAGGGGAGACAATAGGTGCTTGGGTTTTCTTATAACTCCAATTCACACTAAAAATCTCTACCCCACAGTCAGTATGCCTCAAATTTGAGAAGTGGAGTAGTATTAACGGCAGGCCTTTTTGATCACTTCTGTTTCACACTAACGTTGTCCAGGCCACCCTGACTTTAGGCAAATGAGGGGCAAGGGAGTTTATTTTTGACACTGTCTTGGGCTGTGCCCCTCATGGAAACCTCCAGCTAGAGGTTATGATTAGTGTCTATATAAAAGATGAAGAGGGCCGTGTGAGAGTGTTTTGGTTTTAATTGTCATCATTTGTGTAGCAATTGGAAGAGATGCCTGGGTCCACCTGGGCTTGAACTCTGTTGTGATTCCCCTTAGAGACTGAGTTGTGTAACTGACCTCAGAGAAGTATTGCCATAAATTGTGTTGGGATTTCAGGAGGCCACACATGAGATTCACCATTGGAATCTGAGATCTTGGCCCAGGGTGACTTTACACAGAGCACTGGGAATCAAAGCCAGGATATCACAAGATTTTATTCTGAAAGATTCCAGCCATAGTTGAGAGTCAAAACACACATGCAACTCACATTGTAGACCTCAATGGGCCTGGCTTCATGAGACCTTTTGCCCACTCTTTGGGAAGCCTTGCCTGTGAGAGTTCACCAGAGCTTTCATTGAAATGAGATTCCTAACCATTTATTGGTTCCTGTATAAATTGAATCCCACAGTGCCTCCAACTTCATTATTGAAAAATATCTAGATATATACCATGAATTTTTTGAAATTACCATGACCAGGTGGCACTGGAGAACATTTGGATGTCCTGTTGCTAATCATGATTGTACCAGACAGTGCCTTAATTGACTGTGTTTCATGAAAATGCTGGAGAACATAGATGCCAGTAAGTTGGAGCCTGCAGACTAGTGGGCATAAAGCAGTGGAGTGTAGGTGTGTGAAAAAACATCAGTTGTGGGTCCACGTGGATCTGGCATTGGCTTAGAAATGACTTGTCACTGACATGGTACATCCAGCAGACCCTTCAATGTAAAGGCATCTTGTTATATGGAGAGGATTCCTGCCAATGATCAGAATAAGGGGGCTATTGTCGAGTTGAAAAGCGATGTGGGATTTAAGCCCCATTGGTGCATTTTACTGCAGACCCTCACCCACCACATATGAGAGTACATCTTCCAGCACTGTGTTCCAGTGGAACTCCTTGTATTTCGTGAAGCAAATACCAAACTCACAGTGCAGCAGTACGAAACACCACGAAAGTGGAGCGTGAACAAATGGCTTTACAGACAACACGGTTAGATACTTAGACCCCAGTGGCCAAAGTTTACCTACAAATAGAGAATTCAGCACTGCTGCCTCATGTCCACTAGAAAATAAGGAACCATGTCATCCAGGTCACATAGATGGAGACCCAGCATTGATGGTCTCACTACAAAGGAAGCAAAAGCTCCTGACAAAAACATATTTCAACTGCGCAACCTCAGAGGCAGTTTCTCAAAAAGTCATTAGGCCAGCAGAGCTCCATGTTTTTGAAGTGTTTACCCTCTCCCTTTTTGTAAACTGTTCTACCTCCTACAAGTTTGTGAAGTTCTGAGCATTTTCCTTTCCACATATGTATTCACAGATTTTCTAACTCTTCTCCACTAATTGTGTCTTATTTGGGGCGAAGGTAATGTCAAAGCATTGTTCTGGCTGAGAGTGGGAAGATTTTTGTGTAGCACATATTTGCATACATATTAGATTCATTTTCCTATTTTCCATTTGAAATACTGAATCCCTGACACTAACCCATACCCTACTAGACTCTGACTACTAAACTTAATATTATGGAGAAAAAGAAACCTAACAGAATAGAAATACAGGCCTTTCATAGGAGGCATGGTGTATACTTGGACTTGCCTTCTGCTTTATCAATGGTATGTGTTATAAATCTAGTCAACTTTTCATTGTAATACTTCTCCATGAGTTTTTAAAGTTAACACATATGTAAATTTCTGTCTCCCTTTCTCTGTAGCCTATTCATCAAATGTATTTTTTTATGCATTTTTAGAATTCTACCTGGTATCACATGTACATTCTTGTGAGATCGCTTATTTTGGAAGATACAAATTGTGAGAAGAGATCGCTCCCTCTAAATACAGATGGAACTGGAATTTCCACCTATGGGTGAATTTCCTAGATGAACAATATTATGTATAAATAAATGTTCAGTAAAATGAATATTTTTGGATACGTGGATGATATATATTTCATGATGAATTTCGAATGGCATATATATTGCTACATTTTAATGTCTGTGTATGTGTGTATCTATCTATTTATCTATCTATCTATATAGATATAGATATCTACTCTTAAGATTTTCAAAATATGAAATATATGTGTCTTATTATACACTCTCTAAGTAAACTCATGTGTGTGTATGTAGATTTATAATCAACTTTTCACAAAATTATTCTTAGAAATATTCATCCACCTTAAATACATATTTTTTCCTAGTACTGAAAAGTAAATTAAGTGAATGGTGTATACAATTCGTAATATTTCTACAGTGACTGAACCAGTTTCACATCAATGTAAGTAGACACTTATGGGACCATGATGTGTATTTTGAAGTTCATTTTTATTCAGACACTGGTACATTACTATTTCTGCAGTTTATGGACATTATAGGATATATCCTTTCATCCACAATTTCACAAATTTATAGGCATTTGGTTCACTTTCAATCACTTCCTACTTCAGAACACATGTATTCCTCCATGTTTCTTGACTGTTCTTTTCATGAGATTCTTTCCAAACACAGTATTATTGATTTCCATAATCACTTTTGAAGCCAAACTCACACACTCTTCATGATAAACCATAACGCTAATATTACCATTAGATGTATAACTGGTTGGAATGAATGTATGTATATCAATATAAGATTTCCTATATATTTTCAGATATCAATTCAATCCATTATTTAACGTTTGAACCAGTTATATTATTTATTCACAGTATGGTCTATTAAGGCATCATCTCTATATTCGTAGACCAATGGTATACCTATTTGTATCCCCAATACTAATTTTTAAGTCTTTAAAATATTGCTTTCAGAAATGGTGGAAGAAATACTGTAGTCACCTGATATACATATACATTTAATCACAGTAATATTCCTGAAACAAAATGCAAGGGTCACACTTATGATTGTATCAAAGCCTATATTGAAAGTGAGCATGTATTACTAACAACATCCATGCCCTGATTAACTAATGATCTCAAATATCATTCCTATTGGTGACTACATATTTGTTTCTTCCTAAGATTATATATTGAAACTGAACCCTGTTAAAAATGTCTTATCCTATCACTCACTTTGTACTTTGCCTTATTTCCTAATGTCTCTATTGATATCTGCTTTCCTACACATTTTCCCCAGTTTATCACTGTGACTGACTGTTCACATATGCTGACATTTACACTCACTCTCTAATCAAAACTCTATATCTAAAGAACATTTGGTCCAACTCCTCGACTCACTCAAATGGATTCTTCAAAGCCCTGCAGAGGGTAGCCCATAGTTGCTTGAGTTTTCTCATGACCCCAATTCACATAAAGAATCTATACCCCACAGAGAATAGGCCACAAATTGGAGAAGTAGAGCAGTATTATTGGCAGGCCTATTTGATCACTCCTGCTTCACAGGAAGAGTTTCCATGCCACCCTGACTTTAGGCAAATGAGGGGCATGTGAGCTTATATTGGATACTGTCTTAAGCTGCGCCCTTCATTGAAACCTCCAGCCAGAGGTTATGATGAGTCTCTAAATTGAAGAAGATGAGGGCCATGTGGGAGTGTTTTGGTTTAATTGTGGTCATTTGTGTGGTGGTTGGAAGAGATGACTGGGTCCACCTGTGCTTGAACTCTGGAGTGATTCCCCTTAGAGACTGAGTTCTGGAACAGATCTCAGAGAAGTATTGGCATGAATTGTGTTGGGATTTTAGGAGGCCACGCATGAGAGTTGCCCTTGGAGACTGAGATCTAGGCCCAGGATAGCTTTCAAAGAGCACTGGGAATCTCAGCCAGGATATCACATGACTTTATTCAGAAAGACTTGGAAGCCATAGTTGAGAGTCAAAACAAACATGGCCCTCAATTGTAGACCTCAATGGGCCTGGCTTAATGTGACCTTTTGGCCACTCTTTGGGAAGCCTTGCCTCTGAGAGTTCTCCCTTAGCTTTAATTGAAATGAGCTTCCTCACCATTTCATGGTTCCCGAATGAATTGAATGCCACAGTGCCTCCAAATTTATCTTTGAAAATTGGCTAGATAAATACCATGAAATTTTTTAAATTCTTATGAACAGGTGGCACTGGAGAACCTTTGGATGTCTATTGCTGATCACGAGTGTACCAGACATTGCATTGATTGACTGGGTTTCATGAAAACGGTGAGAACAGAGATGCCAGAATGTTGAGGCCTGCTGACTAGTTGGCCTAGAGCAGTGGTGGGCACGTGTATGATAAAACATCTGTCGTGGGGCCATGTGGATCTGCCATTGGCTTCCAAATGCCTTGTGACTGACATGGTGCAGCCAGCAGAACCATACAAGTTAAGGGACCTTATTATATGGAGAGGTTTCAGGGCAATATTCAGAATCAGGTTGATATGGACATGGGTGCAAGCTTTTGGGGATAGAAGCCTGGTTGGTGCATTCTCCTGCAGACCCTCACCCACTACACGTGAGAGTACTCTCTATAGCACTGTGTCCCAGTTTTTCTTTTTGTATTTTGTGAAGCCAATACCAAACTCCCAGTGCAGCAGTAAGAAACACCACGAAAAGTGAAGTATTACCAAATGGCTTCACAGACCACATGGTTAGACACTTAGACCCCAGTGGCCTCAGTTTACCTACAAAGAGAGAATTCAGAACTGCTGCCTCATGTTCTATTGCAAATAAGGAACCATGTCATCCAGGTCACATAGATGCTGACGCAGCTTTGATGGTCTCACTACAAAGGAAGCGAAAGCTCCTGACAACAAAAAACATTTCAAGGGCCCAAATTCAGAGGCAGTTTCTCAGAAATTAATTAGGCCACCAGAGCTCCATGTTTGTGAAGTGTTTACCCTTTACCTTACTTTTGGAAATTCCTCTACCACCTCCAAGGTTGTGAACTCCTGAGCATTTTCTTTTCCAGATATATATTCACAGATTTTCAAACTCTTCTCCACTAATTGTGTATTACTTGTGGTGAAGGAACTATCAAGGCATTTTTTTGGATGACAGTAGGAAGATTTTTGTCTAACAAATATTCGCATACACATTAGATTCATTTTTCTATTTTCCATTTGAAATACTGAATCCCTGACACTAACCCATACCCTACTAGACTCTGACTACTAATCCTAATATGATGGAGAAAAAGAAACCTAACAGAATAGAAATACAGGCCATTCATAGGTGGCATGGTGTATACTAGGACTTGCCTTCTGCTTTATCAAGTGTATGTGTTATGAATCTAGTCAACTTTTCATTGTAGTACTTCTCCATGAGTTTTTAAAGTTAACACATATGTAAATTTCTGTCTCCTTTTCTCTGTAGCCTATTCATCTCATGTATTTTATTATGCATATTTAGAATCCTACCTGGTATCACACATACATTCTTGTGAGCTCACTGTTTTTGGATGATACAAATTGTGAAAAGAGATCACTCCCCCTAAATACTGATGAAACTGAAAATTCAACAAATTGGTGAATTTCCTAGATGAACAACATTATACATAAATCCATGCTCAGTAAAAAGAATATTTTTGGATATGAGGATGATATATATTTCATGATGAATTTTGATTGGCATATATATTGCTACATTTTAATGTCTGTGTTTTTATCTTTATAAATATATATATATATATATACTCTCCAGATTTTTCACAATATTAAATATATGTGTCTTATTATTCACTCCCTAAATACATTCATATTCATGTATGTGGATTTGTAATCAAATTTGCACAAGATTATTCTCAGAAAAATTCATCCACATAAAATACATATTTATTTTCCAGTACTGAAAACAAACTTCGGTGAATTGTGCTTTCAAATCCTAATATTTGCATGGTAACTGACCCAGTTTAACATTAATGCAAGTATAATCCTATGGGACATGATGTGTATTTTGAAGTTCATTTTTATTCAACAGAGGTACATTACTATTTCTTCAGTTGATGGATACCATAGGATATAACTTTTCATCCACAAGTTCACAAATCTGTAGGCATTTGGTTCACTTTCAATTACTTCCTGCTTCAGAACATATGTATTCCTCCATGTTTCTTGACTGTTCTTTTCATGAGATTCTTTCCAAACACATTATTTTCGATTTCCATAATCATTTTTGAAGGAAAGAGGCGCCTTACTTACCCCCAGAAAGGTTCGTTGAGGTCTCCTTGTCCTGCGCTGCGTGATTCCCGGCCAATGCACCAAATGTAAGGTTCCGGCGAATGTTGGAGGAAGAGACCATCAAGAAACTGCGGCTCATGCAACAGTAAAAGGCGTTTATTGAGGATCCAATCCAGCATGCTGGGGCTACGTGCTCACTCAAGATGGGAGAGCATCCCAGAGCCCCGAGCAGGGGTTGAGCAGTTATTAAGTACACTTTTTGGGCAGGGCGGGACTTTACATATATTACAGTCTCCTTTAAGAAATCATCATACACCACGGGAAAATCAAACAACAATTCCTAAACATGATTAGTTCATTTATTGGTGGGAACATATAAGGCGAGAGTGATAGGTCAGTTCTAAAGCGGGGTACACATTCAAAATGATTGGTTTAGGCCCTGCAATGCCTATGTGCCAGGCCTCACAGGGTCCTAGGTTATTAAAAAACCAGGCGGTCAGGGGGAATATTTACTGGGTAGTCCGGGAATTGTCCTACAAGCTACAGGAATTTCAGGTTTTGCGTGTAGCATAGGAACTTAACAATACCTGGTCCTTTACATTTTAACTCAAGCCTTGCTGCTTAAAAACTTTACAACACCCGGTCTTTAAACTTTAACTTTTACACTTTAATTTCAATTTCTTTTACCCTTACAGATCACTCCTGGTGCACAAGAAGGGTGTCCAAGCCACCCTGACTTTAGGCAAATGAGGGCCAAGGGAGCTTATTTTGGACACTGTCTTGGGCTGTGCCCCTCATGGAAACCTCCAGCCAGATGTTATGATGAGTGCCTTTATGGAAGAAGAGGAGGGCAATGTGGGATTGTTTTGGTATTAATTGTGGTCATTTGTGTGACGGTTGGAAGAGATGACAGGGTCCACCTGGGCTTGAAGTCTGGTGTGAATCCCCTTAGAGACTGAGTTCTGGAACTGACCTCAGAGAAGTATTGCATGAATTGTGTTGAAATTTTAGGAGGCCACGCATGAGAGTCGCTCTTATAAACTGAGATCAAGGCCCAGGGTGGCTTTCCACAGAGCACTGGGAATATCAGCCAAGATACCCCATGATTTTATTCTTAAAGACTTGGTAGCCATAGTTGAGAGTCAAAACACACATGGAACTCACAACGTATACCTCAATGGGCCTGGCTATATTTGACCTTTTGGCCACTCTTTGGGAAGCCTTGCCTATGAGAGTTCTCCAGAGTTTCATTGAAATGAGCTTCCTCAACATTTAGTGGTTCTTGAAACCCACAGTGCCTCCAACTTCATCCTTGAAAAATGGCTAGATAAATACCATGAAATTTTTGAAAATCCCATGACCAGGTGGAACTGGAGAATCTTTGGGTGTCCTGTTGCTGATCATGAGTATACTAGAGGGTGCCTTGATTGACTGGGTTTTATAAAACTAATGTAGAAAAAAGATGCCAGTAAGTTGGAGCCTGCTGAGTAGTGGGCCTAGAGCAGCGGTGGGCAGGTGTGCAGGTGTGTGATAAAACATCTGTGGTAGGTCCATGTGGTTTGGCCATTGGCTACCAAATGGCTTGTGAAGGACATGGTGCAGCCAGCAGACCCTTATTTGTAAAGGCATTTTGATATATGGAGAGGTTTCAGGGCAATTTTCAGAATCAGGTTGACATGGTCAGTGGTGCAAGCTATGTGGGAAAGAAGCCTGGTTGGTGCATTCTCCTGCAGACCGTGACCCACCACAGTGACAGAACTCTCTCATGCACTGTGTCCCAGTTGAAATTGTTGTATTTCGTGAAGCAAATACCAAAGTCCCAGTGTAGCAGCAAGAACCACAACAGAAAGTGGAAGAGGACCAAGTGGCTTCACAGTCCACACGGGGTGACACTTAGCCCCCAGTGGCCACAGTTTACCTACAAAGAGAGAATTCAGCACTGCTGCCTCAGGTTCATTGGAAAATAAGAAACCATGTCCTCCAGGTCACATATATGCAGACCCAGATTTGATGGGCTCACTATAAAGGAAGCTAAAGCTCCTGACAACAACATATATTTCAAGTGCCCAACCTCAGAGGCAGTTTCTCAAGAAGTATTTAGGCCAGCAGAGCTCCACGTTTGTGGAGTGTTTACCATGTCCCTTACTTATGGAAACTGCTCTATCACCTCCAAGGTTGGGAAATCCTGAGCGTATTCCATTCCAGATATGTATTCACGTATTTTCTAACTCTTCTCCTCTAATTGTGTCTTACTTGTGGCAAAGGTAATGTCAAGGCATTGTTGTGGATGAAAGTGGGAAGATTTTTGTGTAGCTCATATTTGCATACACATTGGATTCATTTTCCAATTTTCCATTCAAAACACTGAATCCCTCACACGAAACTATACCCTACTAGACTCTGACTACTATTCCTAATATGATGGAGAAAAATAACTCAAACAGAATAGAAATACAAGCAGTTCAGAAGAGGCATGGTGTATAGTTGGACTTGCCGTTTGCATTATGTAGGTTAGGTGTTATAAATCTAGTTAATTTTTAATTGAAATAGTTCTCCATGTGTTTTTAAAGTTAATGAATATGTGAATTCCTATATCCCTTTCTCTGTAGCCTATTCAGCACATGTATTTTTATATGCACATATAGAATCCTACCTGGTATCACATATACATTCTTGTGAGGTGGCTGACTTGGCAGATACAAATTATGAGAAGAGATTACTCCTGCTAAATGCTGTTGGATCTTAAAATTCAACCTATGGGTGACCTTCCTAGTTGAACAACATTATTCATAAATCCATGTTCATTAAAATTAATATTTCGGGATCTATGGATGATATATATTTCACCATGAATTTCGATTGGCATATATATTGCCACTTTATAATGTCTGTGTGTGTTTTGTATATATATATATATATATATATATATATATATATATATATATATATACTCTCCAGATTTTTCACAATATGAAATATATGTGTCTTATTATTCACTCCCTAAATACATTCATATTCATGTATGTGGATTTGTAATCAACTTTGCACAAGATTATTCTCAGAAATATTCATCCACCTGAAATACTTATTTGTTTCCTAGTACTGAAAACAAACTTCAGTGAAAGGTGCATACAAATCCTAATATTTCTACAGTAACTTACCAAGTTTAACATCAATGCAAGTAGATTCCTATGGGACATGATGTGTATTTTGACGTTCATTTTTATTTAAAACTGGTACAGTACTATTTCTTCAGTTTATGCACATCCATGGATAAATTTTTCACCCAAAATTTCAAAATTAAAGACATTTGTTTCACTTTCAATCACTTCCTGCTTCCGAACACATGTAGTCCTCCAGGTTTTTCGACTGGTAGTTTCATGAGACTTCTTAACAAACACATTATTTTCGATTTCCATAATCACTTTTGAAGGAAAACTCACACACCCTCTTCATGATAAACTGTAGCCCTAATATTACCATTAGACTTATAATTGGTTGTAATGAATGTATGTATACCAATATCAATATAAGATTTCCTGTATATTTTCAGATATCAATTTATTCTAATTCCAATTTCTAAAGTTGGATCCAGTTATATTATTTATTCACAGTACGATCTATTCATGCATCATCTCTATATTCATTGACACAGGGTACACCTATTTGTATACCCAATACTAATTTATGGGTTTTAAAAACATTGCTTCCCATAATGGTGGAAGAAATACTCATGTCACCTGATCTACATATACATTTTATCACAGTAATATTCTGGACAAAAATGCAAAGGTCACACTTATGATTGTACCAAACCCTAAATTGAAAGTGAGTATATATTACTAAAAACATCCTTGTCCAGGATGCCTAATTCTCCCAAGTGTCAATATTGTTGGGGACTATATATTTGTTTCTTCCTATGATTATATATTCAACCTCAACCCTGTTGAAAATGTCTAATCCTATCACGCATTTTATAATTTGTCTGATTTCCTAATGTCTCTATTGAGACCTGCTTTCCTACATATTTTCCCCAGTTCATCATTGTGACTGACTCTTCACATGTGCTGACATTTACATTCACTCTCTAAACGAAACCCTATTGCTAAAAAACTATTGGTCCAACTCGAAGACTCACTCTTCTTCCTAAACCTACTATCTTCCAAATCCTACCGACTATCCATTTTTGACTGGATGTTCTCTTCGACATTCAGGCATCTGAGGTGCAAAGTTTTATTCCATTGTGTATAGATTTATCTGAGACTAAAATGCAGAATGTAATTCAAAGCTAAATATCCCAAAGAAGGGCCCAATGCCCTTTCTGGCTTCAAATCGTAACTAGATTTATGTTTTCATACTTATATTTCAAATATATATTCTTATAAATTTTGCAGGTTCCCAATACCATTATTCATCCAGCAGAATGATTCCTAACACAAGTCAAATATGTTATTGACCCTAACCATACACTGTTCCCTCATTCTAAATTTACAGAGAGGAGGGACAGAGTTGGTCTTACAATACAGGAAAGTAGGGGATCTTCCACCTGCTGAGAACCTCAAAGTTCCATGCAGAAATGTTCACTGAAGAAGATGTAGGCAGCTATGAAGCACCTGAGAGAACAAAAGTCATGTTCAATGGCAAACAACCTGTTCATGATGAAGGGTTCTGTCTGAATCAGCCTCTCACATCTTAATTTAGAGAAGATGGACCAAACCAGGCCTGTGTGGGTAGCTGTTTCTGGGTGCCTATGGTTGTATACCATTCTAAATTGTGAAAGTGTCACAGGAAGTAGGGGCAGCCTCCTTCTCATGTGACACTTGGAAGCCACTGGTAGGACAAAGTGGTTGCCAAGGCAGTGACCTCATTCAGTTCCTAAAGGAAGTGACCTCACCTCACTTCCTTGGTGATGGAAATCTCTGAACTTGGGATTCATGAAGCCAGGCACCCAGAGCCAGTCCCAGTCCCAGTCCCAGTGGTCTCACTTGTTTGGATTTACCAAGGACAGTGTCAGTCTTTCTTGGTACCTACTAATGTGAGGATGGCCAAATGCCAGGAAAGCTCTAAAGAGGGGTCATTCCTGAGAAAGCAGGTAGTTGCTCACCTCTGGGTCCTGACACCTGCACAGAGTTGGCCAAGGAGACCAGATCTGAGACAGATCAGGCCATTCCGTGGGAATATAGTATGGCTCACCAGTCAGAGGACAGTCCGGATAGTCACAGAACTTCTTGGGGGAAGGAGGTGCCTTTGTGGGTGTGGGGGTGGGTTTCTGGTTTTGTCTCATGTTCAGAGAATAGGTAGGCAAGGCGCTTTTTTTGGTGTGGAATGAACTGTTTCTAGTAAGTCATTTGACAAGGCGAGTGTTTCTATGTCTGTCTATCACACTGTGTCCGTGGTTGCAGATATTAGAAAAGAAAATGCATCAATGGATGTGTCCTGTCTAGTAGAATGCTTCCCAGCATTCATCCTGTCCAATTTATGAATGGATTTCAGATTGCCTTTTCGATGGGTAACACCTGCAATCTTCCTAAGTTTCAGTTTTCTTCTGGACTTCTGCCCCTCTCCAGAATAGGCTCATGGTTTTATGTCTAAGGTATGTACCACTTCCAAGCTGTGTGCCATGACCATGTACTGGATAGCTCAAAGGAATGGCGAGCATCTCTGAAAAATCAGATATTAGTGTGACCATTAAATCTCAGTGGAGAAACCCTGCTTTGGTCCTTTTGCTTACCTATTGTTCTGTTGCCCTGAATGTCAGGAAGTTCTTTGCCTCAGGCCACCCCTTTGTGAAGCCTGAAGAAAACAGTTTTCAAATGGAAATGAATGGGCAACACCTGTGGCTCTTTGCTTAATTGCTTTGGAAAGGGATGTGTCTGAATCAGCCTCTTGGCCCTGTGTTAGGCTGTAGCTTAGATTCTCAGCACCTGATGGATCTAAAGAAAGATCCCATGGGTGCATTAAAAACCAAAATGGCCAAAAGAGCAGTCATTGTTTTTGAAGACTCTCGCCTTCCTCTCTAAGGTTCCTGACATCCATCAAGTGAGAATAGGGATCCTTTGTTTCAAAAGAGTTCTTCAAAGCCCTGCAGAGGCTATCCCATAGGTGCTTGGGTTTTCTCATGACCCCAATTTACATGAAGAATCTAAACCCTACAGTCAGTAGGCCTCAAATTGGAGAAGCCAAGCTGTATTAACAGCAGGCCGATTTGATCACTCCTGTTTCACAGTCAGGATTTCCAGGCCACACTGACTTTAGGCAAATGAGGGGCAAGGGAGGTTATTTTGGACACTGTCCTGTCCTGCGCCCCTCATGGAACCCTCCATCCAGAGGTTATGATGAGTGTCTATATGGAAGAAGGAAAGGGTTATGTGGGAGCGTTTTGTTTGGAATTGTGGTAATTTGTGTGGCACTTAGAAGAAAAGACTGGGTCCACCTGGGCTTGAACTCTGTTGTGATTCCTCTTAGAGAATGAATTCTGGAACTGACCTCAGAGAAGTATTTTCATGAATTGTGTTTGGTTTTTACTAGGCCATGCATGAGAGTCGCCCTTGGAACCTGAGATCTAGGTGCAGGGTGGCTTTCCCCAGAGCACTGGGAATCTCAGCCAGGATATCACATGATTTTATTCTGAAAGACTTTGCAGCCACAGTTGAGAGTCAAAACACACATGGACCTCACATTGTAGACCTCAATGGGCCTGGCTTCATGTGACCTTTTGGCCACACTTTGGGAAGTCTTGCCTGTGAGTGTTCTCTAGAGCTTTCATTGTAATGAGCTTCCTCAACATTTAATGGTTCCTGAATAAATTGAAACCCAAAGAGCCTCCAACTTCATCCTCGACAAATGGCTTGATAAATACCATGAAATTTTTGAAATTCCCATGACCAGGTGGCACTGGAGAACTTTTGGATATCCTGTTGCTGACCATCAGTGTACCAGACAGTGCCTTGACTGACTTTGTTTCATGAAAATTGTGTAGAACAGTGATGCCAGTAAGTTGGAGCCTGCTCATTAGTGGGCCTAGAGCAGTGGTGTGAAGGTGTGTGATAAAACATGTGTGGTGGGGCCATGTTGATCTGCCATTGGCTTCCAAATGCCTTGTGACTGACAGGGTACAGCAAGCAGACCCTTATATGTAAAGGCATCTTGTTATATAAATAGGTTTATGGGCAATGTTCAGAATCAGGTTGGCTACCTGGTACCACACGTACATTCTTGTGAGGTGGCTGACTTGGCAGATACAAATTGAGAGAAAAGATCACTCCTACTAAACCCCATTGAAACTGAATATTCAACATATGGGTGAGCTTTCTAGTTGAACAACATTATACATAAATCCATGTTCAGTAAAATGAATATTTTTAGATCTGTGGATAATATATATTATATGATGAATTTTGATTGACATATATATTGCTACTTTTTTGTCTGTGTGTGTTTTGTGTGTGTGTGTATATATATATATATATATATATATATATATATATATATATATATACACTCTCCAGATATTTCAAAAAATGAAATATATGTGTCTCATATACACTCCCTAAATTCATTCATGTTCATGTATCTGGATTTATAATCAACTATTCACAAGATTATTCTCAGAAATATTCATGCACCTGAAATTTGCCTAATGCTCTCAAATATCAATCCTATTGGTGTCTACATATTTGTTTTTTCCTAAGATTATATATTCAAACTCAATCCTTTTCAAAATATCTAGTCCTGTCACTCACTTTGTAATTTCCCTGATTTCATAATGTCTCTATTGATATCTGCTTTCCTACATATTTTCCCCAGTTCATCATTGTGACTGACTCTTCAACTGTGCTCACATTTACATTCACTCTCTAACTGAAACCGTATTGCTAAAGATCTTTTGTTCTAAATTCTATACTCACTCTTCTTCCTAAACCTACTGACTATCTTCCTAATCCTACCAACTATACCTTTTTCACTGGATGTTCTCTTCTACATTCAATCATCCAAGTAAATGTCGGGCAAGCTTCGGAGAAGGAGACGACCAACAGAGTACTCATGATGCAGCAAAAGGTTTATTGGGTTTCCAGCATGCTGGGGCTCAGAGCTCACTTTAATAGAGCAGATAGCCCTGAGAATAGCTTAAGTAGAGTTTGTATACTTTCCCTGGAGAAGGCAGGGAGGGAAGTTTATTTTTGGGTCACGACGAGTGGGCAGTTTGCATGCAACTGGGTGAGGGAGTACATTCTGTAGTTTGGCAGTTGGGGACAGCACATTTTGGGAACAAGTTTTGCAAGCATTTCTCAAGATTTCAACAGTTTTTTGTTAGGCATAGGGAAATACAGGAAGTGACAAGTACTTATTTTATTAAGCTTTCATTCCTCACTTCTTTTTCTGGCTACTTTTAATCATAAAAATTATCATTGGGGGGTTTCACATTCTATGTCTCCTAGTGGGTTATTACCATAAGTTTAACTCGTCCATTTTGAGCCTGGAGAAAAGAAATTACACGGTTGAGAAAACAGGGTTTTATAGTTAGCAATAATATGAGGATTATTATTGGACCGGCCAGGGTTGATAAAAACGTAGTTAACCAGGGGCACTGTGTGAACCAAGACTCAAACAACCCTTTTTGGGTCTCTCTCTCTCTTGTTGATGCTCTTTAATGTGTCTTTTTAATTTACTCATAGATTTTATTACAACTCCAGTATGTTCGGCATAAAAACAACATTCTTCCCTCAATGCAGCACAAAGGCCCCCTTCTTTAATGAAGAGGAGGTCCAAACCTCAACTGTTCTGTAAAACAACTTCAGAGAGAGAGGTTAAAGTTTCATGCAAAGCTCTGATGGTGGTTTCTAATATTTTAGTTTTGGTCTATTGCTGCTTCTAATTGGGTCATTTATTGTGTCACATGGACAAGGGCAGTGGTTCCTGGGCCCACCCGTGCAGCAAATCCTATTCCTAATATGATGGCTAAAGTGAGGGATATATGCTCCCAGTGGAACCTGGTTGTATGTCCCCCTATTTGATCTTCAAATGAACCTGCTTCATAATAGAGCACTCTGGGAAACATCTACACTATTACACGATTAATCACATCTGTTGACCATTTCATGAAAACATAAACAAGGTTTAAGTATATAGAATTATTCTGTTGTAAGGACGGACAAGGCAAGGCACCTAAGATAGCACTAAAGACAGGGAAACAGTCCTATTTGGTTGCAACCGGATTCAGAGGGCATTGCTTCTGTTGTAATCAATTAATCCCCTGAAACTCAAGTTTAGGTAGTTTCAGAATTTTGTACCCAACATGTAAGGGAAGGTGCTCAGAAGCTCACAGTCTGCAGAAGTTCAAAAACGCAGTATTTGTTCCTGTTTTTCCCCTGTTCTGGGCAAGTTAACTTTTAAAGGACACCTGGGAGGGGGAGAGCTTTTTCTTCCCTTTCTTATTTTACCCCTGCCAGCTGTTACCATGGAGACCAGTTGGTAACTTCTTTATCTTAGAAATGTAGCCATCTCTGTGAATCCCCAGCTCAAGGACAGAGGTCTTGTTCACATATTTTGTGAAAAACTAGTAAAAGGGTGTCTACCTGAGAAGTGCTGATTTTTTTAGCCACTGGCCAAGTAGAACAGGGCAACATGAAAAGAGGAAGTTTATCTACATTGAACTCTTTTATAGGGACTCTTTTGCTGAAATCCTAAAGTCAGCCATGGTGAAGACTTCTGGAGAAGGTCAGTAAAGACTTTTCTGTGGGCCTAGTGCAGAGGGGGAAGACGGGGAAGGTGGGCTGTGATCAGCTCCGTGGATCTGAGAATGAGGAAGGAGAGATGTAAAAGAATAATGGGAAACGGGTTTGAGATTTTCCTAGCAACAAAAACTTGAGCAGTAGAACAGGTAGTGCAGAGAGGATGATGGGAGTGAGTATCTCAAAACGCATATGAGGGACGTTTAATTATTAGTAAACTGTTTTCAGTGATGACAAACCAACTTTAAAGGCCATTTTTATTACATCTTAGATAGGGGACTGAGGGCTCTCCTCAGCTGGTTTGAGCTTTGGTTTAGCTGGTAAGAAGACATGGCGGGACCCGGTGCGGGCACTGACAGGACAAGAGAGGAGTGAGTGGGTGGAGGGGTACTTCAGTAACTGCTGCCTCAGCAAGGAGGCAATGGTCTGAGAACCAGCAGAGGTTTGGGTTTTTGATCTAGTAATTGGAGGGGAGAAATCAGGTTGCTGAGGTGGGAGTGACAGCAGAGTGTCTGGAGCAGAAGGCTGAGGGTGAGGATCTATTGGAGAAGCATAGTTCAGGATGTGAGTGAAGGAGGGAAAAGGTCACGCAGAATTTGAGGACCTAGAGACCCCTCTGGGGGCCATCGGTTCTTCTTATCTAATTGGTAATATGGCCAATGATGTGTACTGAATTTGATGAGGAGTTTGGGTTCCATCAGGCAGCCCCTGTTTGCTCACATCCCCATGACTTACAGAAGAAGTCGGCTTTCCCCCCACACAGCCGTGACTGTGGCTTTGAGAGTCTGCCCGGCAAACATAGTAATCTAGGCTAGCCAACCTGCATCTGGCTTGCATGTCCCTTCATCCATAATGTTTGTTTCCATTATCTATGCTACAGAAGTAATTTAATGGAATTTTAGTGGTATCCTCTTCATCAGGGATATCCCAATAGGTAAGACCTATAGCCAGCTGACAAATGTCTGGGAGGAGTGATGGCCACCAGGTCCCTCAGGGGGCTGTATGCGAGATAGATTATACTTCTTTTCCAGTAGGATTTGTGATCAGCCATCACTGCTGAATGGGCTGATGTGGCTTAGGACTACTTGTGGCCAAGGAGAGAGTCCACAGACTTATCCACATGGCGAATACGCAATTTGAAGGTTTTACCAGTCTTTTCCAGTTTCCAGCCAGAGTCTGGACAGGGCGCAGGCTTGAGATGAGAGGCATGGATCCAGAAATTGATTCCGTCTACCTTTACCACTGGAGGTGTTATAAGTAGCACCGGCTATGGTCCTTTCCAGCGGGGTTTCAAGCATGATACCTGATGTCGTCTTACGTAGATGAAGTCTCTTACTTGATATCGATGTGGAGTCCCTTTGTCCCCAGTTTGGTAGGCAGTGGCCAGCTGTTTACACAGGTATCACTGAGTTCTTTTTAGAGCTTTAAGTCTGTCAAGCAAGGGGGTGTGAATGGAATGGTTAGGTCTTTGAGTCGGGCTTAGGTCCCTTACTGCAGGAGGGCAACAATAGAGAATTTCACAGGGGCTAAGGTTACTCAAAGAAACAGAGGGAGTATTTCTTGCATGAAACATTGCATAAGGCAGGAGCATAGTCCAATCTTTTATGCTGTTCTCTAAGTTTAATTTTCTTAAGGTCTCTTTAATGGTTCAATTTATTCTATCTGCCTTTCCTGAACTCGGGTATCTATAAGCACAATATAACTTCCAATTAATTCCCTGGTTCCTGGCTAACCCCTGACTTACCTGGGCCATGAACACGGGTCCATTATCAGACCCTATTACCGGCTTAGCTTCCTCCAATGGTAAAGAGGCTGAGTCAGCAGCAGGGAAATCCATTTGAGGGTGTTGTGGGTTAGGGGACAAGGGCAGGGGATTAGTAAGGGAAGAAGAGTCCAGTAGAGTCAAATCTGTGACTCGGGGAGAACAGGGGGTGGAGGAGGAGGAGGTTGAGAGGGTTTGAGAGATCATGGGGGAAGGAGTAGGAGCAGAGGCAGGGGCAAGGAAAGGCTTCACCCATGGAGGAGGAGATTTGCAGATGTTCTGCCAAGTTAAGATATATGGCTGTTGATCCAGATGGCTATGTGTCCCCGGCTGAGATAATATCTCTGAATTTTTAAATTAGTGCGAAGTAGAAAGATCCTTCTAGGGGCCATCCGAATTCAAAGGTGGGCCATTCTGAGGCACAGAGATTCTGCCAGGTCCAGCATTTTACTAAAACAAGAAAGATTCTGAGCTCTTAAGCGGACTTTGTTCCAGTGATCAAGGGTCAGGGACAGAGGCATTGAACTGCTCTGTCCCATAATGAAAGGTACACAAACAGCAAAAGCAAGGACACATGACACAGATAAGACAAGACCATAAACACAGGCAATGGACGTCAAACACTGAAACCAGGAATGAGTAGCCGGCAAAACCCGATGGGATGACAATACCGAATCTGAAACAAAATATCACTGAGTTGAGGAGACTATTGTTCCTTAATTTCCCGAGTTTTCTGCGGCGTCCCCCAGGGAGGTGCCCTGTGTCTCCGTGACACGTCTCTCAGCCACCTTCGGAGGGAGCTCAGGCTCTTCATCGCCAGAGATTTTGCCAAGCCCTAACATGAAACCTGAAACCAGAAAGAGGCGCCTTACTTGCTCCGAGAGGAGCCCATTGGGGTCTCTCGTCTGCCACTGCCAGAACTCGGTGGAACCTCAATATGTAAAGGTTGGGCGAGTGTCGAAGGAAGAGACCACCAAGAGTCTGTCTCATGCAACAGCAATGGGTTTATTTTGGGTTCAGCATGCTGTGGCTCAGAACTCACTTAAATAGAGCAGAGAGCCCTGAGAACACCTTAAGCACAGCTTATATACTTTCCTTGGAGAGGGAAGAGAGGGAAGTTTACTAATGGGTGAGGCCATGTGGGCGGTTTGCATGACACTGAGTGAGGGAGTACATTCTGCAGTTTGGCAGTTGGGAACAGAACATTCTGGAAACAAGATTAGCAAACATTTCTCAAGATTTCAACAGTGTTTTGTTAAGCATACAGAAAAACAGGAAGTGACAAGTACCTATTTTATTAACCTTTCACTACTGACTATCCCTTTTCGACTAGATGTTCCTTCTACATTAATTCATCCAAGGTACAAGGTCCTATGGCATTGTATATCGATTTAATTGAGACACCTCTGCAGAACGTAATTCAAAGCTGCATATCCCAATCAAGAGCCCAATGCCCTTCTGGACTTCAAATCATACTTAGATTTCTGTTTTCATACATATATTTCACCTATATATTCTTATACACATAGCAAGTTCCCAATACCATTATTCATCCAGCAGAATGATTTCTAACCCAAACCGAACATGTTATTAACCATAACCATACACTGTTCCCTCAATCTAACTTTACAGAAGAGCAGGGAAAGAGTTGATCTTACAATACTGAAATGTAGGGAATCTTCCACCTCCTGAGAACCTCAAAGGTACATGCAGAAATGATCCCTGGAGAAGAGGTAGGCAGCTATGAAGGACCTGAGAGACCAAAAGTCATCTTCCATGGCAAACAACCTGGTCAGGATAAAAGGTTGTGTATGAATCAGCTTCTCTTCTTAACGTAGAGAAGTTGGACCAAACTAGGCCTGTGTGGAGATCTATTCCTGGGTGCCTATTGTTGATATACCATTCTAACTTGTGAAAGTGTCACAGAAAGTAGGGGCAGCCTCCGTATCATGGGACCCTTGAAAGCAACAGTTAGGACAAAGTGGTTGCCAAGACAGTGACCTCATTCAATTTCTGAAGGAAGGGACCTCACTTAACTTCCTTGGTGATGGAACTCTCTGAATTTGGGATGCAGGAAGCCAGGCACCCAGAGCCAGTCCCTGTCCCAGTCCCAGTGGTCTCACTTGTTTGGATTCAGCAAGGACAGAGTCAGTCTTTGTTGGTACCTACAGATGTGAGGAAGGCCAAATGAGAGGAAATCTCTGAAGCGGGGCTTTTCCTGAGAAAGCAGGTAGTGGCTCACCGCTGGCTACTGAGAACTTCACAGAGTTGGCCAAGGAGACCAGATCTGAGACAGGACAGGCCAATTTGGGGGAACATATTTTGGCCCACAAGTCAGAGGACACTCTGGATAGTCACAGACCTACTTGGGGGAAGGAGGTGCCTTTGTGGGTGTTGTTGTGGGTTTGTGGTTTTGTCTCATTTTCCTAGAATAGGTATTAAAGTCGGTTTGTTTGGATTGAAGTTTAGTGTTTCTAGTAAGTCTTTTGACATGGCGAGTGTTTCTATGTCTCAGTATTTCACTGTGTCCGTGGTTGTATGCATTAGAAAAGAGAATGCATCAATGGATGTGTCCTGTCTAGTAGAAAGCTTCTCAGCATTCAAATTGCCCCATTTATGAATGGACTGTAGCTTGCCCTATTGATGCGCAATACCTGCTATATTCCTAAGTTCCTGTTTTCTTTCTGAATTCTGGCCACTCTACAGAATAGGACCATGGTTTTTTGTTCACGATATGTACCACCTTCAAGCTCTGTGACTGGCCATGTACTGGATAGCTGAAAGAAATGGCAAGCATCTCAGAAAACTCAAGTATCAGTGTGACCAGGAAATTCTCAGTGGAGCAACCCTGCTTTGGACCATTTGCTTACCTATTGTTCTGTTTTCCTGAATTTCAGGAAGGTCTTTGACTCAGGCCACCCTTTTGTGAAGCCTGAAGAAAACAGTTTTCAAATGGAAATTATTGGGCATACATGTGGCTCTTTCCTTAACTGCTTTGAAAAGGGATGTGTCTGAATCAGCCCCTTGGCTCTGTATGAGGCAGTGGCTTAGATTCTCAGCACCTGAGGGATCTAAAGAAATTTCCCATGCGTGCATTCAAAACCAAAATGGCCAAAAGAGCAGTCATTGGCATGAAGTCTCTCGCCTTCCTCTGTAAGGTTCCTGACCTCCATCAAGTGAGAATAGGAATCCTTTGGGTCAAACGAGTTCTTCAAAACCTGCAGAGGCTAGCCCATAGGTGCTTGGGTTTTCTCATGACTCCAATTCACATAAAGAACCAATATCTGACAGTCAGTAGGCCTCAAATTGGACAAGCAGAACAGTATTAACACCAGGCCTATTTGATCACTCCTGGTTAAGAGGAAGCGTGTCCAGGCCACCCTGACTTTAGGCAAATGAGGGGCAAGGTAGATTATTGTGGATACTGTCTTGGTCTGCGCCCCTCATGGAAACCTCCAGCCAGAGGTTATGATGAGTGTCTATATGGAAGGAGATGAGGGCCATGTGGGAGTGTTTTGGTTTTAATTGTGGTCAATTGTGTGGTAGTTGGAAGAGATGACTGTGTCCACTGGAGCTTGAACTCTGGTGTGATTACCCTTAGAGACTGAGTTCTGGAACTGACCTCAGAGAAGTATTGCAAAAAATAGTGTTGGGATTTTAGGAGGTCACGCATGAGAATCACCCTTGTAATCTGAGATCTAGGCCCAGGATGGCTTTCCACAGTGCTCGGGGATTCTGAGCCAGGATATCACATGATTTAATTCTTAAAGACTTGGGACCCTTAGTTGAGAATACAAACACACATGGATCTCACTTTGTATACCTCAATGCGCCTGGATTCATGTGACCTTTTGGCCACTCTTTGGGAAGCCTTCCCCGTGAGTGATCTCCAGAGCTTTCATTGAAATGAGCTTCCTCACCATTTAATGGTTCCTGAATTAATTGAAACCCACAGTGCCTCCAACTTCATCCTTGAAAAATGGCTAGATAAATACCATGAAATTTTTGAAATTTCCATGACCAGGTGGCACTGGATAAACTTTGAATGTCCTGTTGCTGATCATGATGGTACCAAACTGTGCCTTGATTGACTGGGTTTCGTGAAAATGTTGTAGAACAGAGATGCCAGTAAGTTGGAGCCTGCTGAGTAGTGGGCATAGAGCAGTGGACTGTAGGTGTGTAAATAAATATTTTTGGTAGGATCACCTGGATCTTCCATTGGCTTCCAAAAGACTTGTGACTGACATGGTGCAGGCAGCCGACCCTTATATGTAAAGGCATCTTTTTATATGGAGAGGTTTCAGGACAATGTTCAGAATCAGGTTGCTATAGTCAAGTGGGAAAGCTATGTGGGATTAAAGCCTGGTTCGTACATTCTCTTGTCGACCATGACAAACCACACGTGACAGAACTCCCTCTATCATTGTGTCCCAGTTGAACTCCTTGTATTTCATGAATCTAATACGAAACTCCCAGTTCAGGAGTAAGAAACACCCTGAAAATTGGAGCATGACCAAATGGCTTCACAGACCACACGGGAAGACACTTAGCTCCCAGTGGCCACAGTTTACCTACAAAGAGAGAATTCAGAACTGCTGCCTCATTTTCATTAGAAAATAAGGAACCATGTCCTCCAGGTCACATAGATGCAGACCCAGATTTCATGGTGTCACTACAAACGAAACTAAATTTCCTGACAATTACAAATATTTCATGTGCCCAACCACAGAGGAAGTTTCTCAAGAAGTCTTTAGGCCAGCAGAGCTCCATGTTTGTGAAGTGTTTACCCTCTCCCTTACTTTTGGAAACTGTTCTTCTACTTCCAGTGTTGTGAACTTCTGAGCATTTTACATTTCTCATATGTATTCACAGATTTTCTAACTCCTTTCCTCTAATTGTGTCTTACTTGGAGTGATGGTTATGTCAAGCCATTGTTCTGGAAGAGAGTGGGAAGTTGTTCCTGTAGTACATGTTTGCATACACATTAGATTAATTTTTCTATTTTCCATTTGAAATACTGAATCCCTGACACCAACCCATACCCTACTAGAATCTGACTACTAATCCTAATATGATGGAGAAAAAGAAACCTAACTGAATAGAAATACAGTCCTTTCATAGGAAGCATGGTGTATACTTGTATTTGCCTTCTGCTTTATCAAGAGTATGTGTTTTAAATCTAGTCAACTTTTTATTATAATATTTCTTCATGAGTTTTTAAAGTTATCACATATGTAAATTCCTGTCTCCCTTTCTCTGTATCCTATTCAGCACATGTATTTTTTATGCACATATACTATCCTACCTGGTATCCCACGTACATTCTTGTGAGCTCACTGACATTGGAATATAAAAATTGTGAAAAGAGATGACTCCCCCTAAATACTGATTGAACTGAAAATTCAACCTATGGGTGAGCTTCCTAGTAAAAAACATTATACATAAATCCATGTTAAGTAAAATGAATATTTTTGGATATGTGGATGAATTATATTTTATGATGAATTTCAATTGGCATATATATTTCTACATATTAATTTGTGTGTGTGTTTGTGTGTGTATTTGTGTGTGTATATATATATATATATATATATATATATATATATATATATATATATATATTCTCCAGAATTTCCAAAATATGAAATATATGTATCTTATTATACACTCCCTAAATTCATTCGTATTCATGTATTTGGGTGTATAATCAACTTTACACAAGATTCTTCTAAGAAATACTCAACCACCTGAAATACATATTGGTTTCCTACTACTGAAAACTAAGTTCAGTGAATGGTGCTTACAAATCCTAATATTTCTACTGTAACTGACCCAGTTTAACATCAATGCAAATACATTTCTATGGGACATGATGTGTATTTTGAAGTTCATTTTTATTAAACACTGGTACATTAAAATTTCTTCAGTTTATGTACAACATAGGATATATTTTTTTCATTCACAACTTCACAAATTTATAGGCATTTGGTTCACTTTCAATTACTTACTATTTCAGAACACATGTATTCCTCCATATTTCTCTACTGGTCTTTTCACTTGACTTCATTCTAAACACATTATTTTCGATTCCATTATCATTGTTCAAGCAAAACTCACTCTTCATGATAAACTGTAACCCTAATATTACCATTAGATATATAACAGGTTGGAATGAATTTATGTATATCAATATAAGATTTCATATATTTTTTTCAGATGCAAATTCAATCCATTATTTAAATTTGGAACCAGTTATATACTTTATTCACAATATGGTCTATTCATGCATCATCTGAATAATCATCAACACAGGGTACACCTTTTCGTATCCCCAGTACTAATTTATAAGTTTTCAGGATATTGCTCCCCATAATGGTGGAAGAAAGACTCATGTCACCTGATCTACATATACATTTATCACAGTAGTATTCTGGACACAAAATGCAAAGGTCACACTTATGATTGTACCAAAGCCTAAATGGAAAGTGAGCATGGATTATTAAAAACATCTGTCCAGGTTGAGTAATGCTCTCAAATGTCAATCCTCTTTGTTACTACATATTTGTTTTTTTCCTAAGATTATATATTCAACCTCAAGCCTTTTGAAAATATCTAATCCTATCACTCACTTTATACTATGCCTGATTTCTTAATGTCCCTATTGATATCTGCTTTTCTACATATTGTCCCCAGTTCATCATTGTGACTGTAACTTCAAATTTGCTGACATTTACATTCACTCTGTATCTGAAACCCTATTGCTAAAGAACTTTTGGTCCAACTCCTATACTCACTATTCTTCCTAAACCTACTGACTATCTTCCTAATCTTACAGACTATCCCTTTTTGACTGCATGTTCTCTTCTACATTCAAACATCCGAGGTACACGGTCCTATGCCATTGTATATCAATTTATCTGAGACCTCGGTGCAGAACATAATTCAAGCTAAGTATACCAATCGTGGTTTCAATTCCTATCTGGGCTTCAAATCTTTCCTAGATCTCTGTTCTCATACATATATTTCACGTCTATATTCTTATAAATATCACAGGTTCCCAATACCATTATTCATCCAGCATAATTATTCCTAACCCAAATCGAACATTCTATTAACCCTAACCATACACTGTTCCCTCAATCTCATTTACAGAAGAGCAGGAACAGAGTTGGTCTTACAATACAGGAAGGTAGGGGATCTTCCACCAGCTGACAACATCAAAAGTCCATGCAGAAATAATCCCTGGAGAAGATGTAGGCAGCTATGAGGGACCTGAGAGAGCAAAAGTCATCTTACATGGAAAACATCCTGGTCATGATGAAAGGATGTGTCTGAATCAGCCTCTCTTTTCTTAATGTAGTGAAGATGGACCAAACCAGGCCTGTGTGGAGAGTTGATCCCGGGTGCCTATGGTTGATATACCATTCTAACTTGTGAAAATGTCAGAGCAAGTAGGTGCAGCCTCCATCCGATGGGACCCTCGGAAGGAACTGTTAGGAAAATGTGGTTGCCAGGGTAGTGACCTCATTCAGTTCCTGAAGGAAATGAACTCAACTTACTTCCTTGGTGATGAAACTCTCTGAACATGGGATCCAGGAAGCCAGGCACCCAAAGCCAGTCCCAGTGCAAGTCCCAGTGGTCAAACTTGTTTGGATTTACCAAGGACAGAGTCAGTCTTTCTTGGTACATACTGATGTGAGGTTGGCCAAATGCCAGGAAGATCTGAAGAGGGGGCTTTCCTGAGAAAGCAGTTAGTGGCTCATCGCTGGCTTCTGACAGCATCACAGAGTTGGCCACGGAGACCAGATCAGAGACAGGACACCCCAATATGGGGGAATATATCATGGCCCACCAGTCAGAGGACACTCTGGATAGTCAGAGACCTACTGGGGGAAGGAGGTGCCTTTGTGGGTGTGGTTGTGGGTTTGTTGTTTTGTCTCCTGTTCTCAGAATAGGTAGGAAAGGTGGTTGTTAGTTTTGGAGTGGACTGTTTCTAGTAAGTCATTTGACAAGGCGAGTGTTTCTGTGTCTATATATCCCATTGTGTCCGTGGTTGTAGACATTAGAAAAGAAAATGCATCAAGGGATTTGTCCAGTCTACTAGAAAGCTTCCCAGCATTCATCCTGTGCAATTTATGAATGAACTGCAGCTTGCCTTATAAATGGGCAACACTCGCCATCTTCCTAAGTTCCTGTTTTCTTCCTAAATTCTGCCCACTCTCTAGAATACGCTCATGGTTTTGTGTCCAAGATATGTACCACCCCAAGCACTGTGACATGGCAATGTACTGGATAGCTGAAGGGAATGGCGAGTATCTCAGAAAACTCAGATATCAGTGTGACCAAGAAAGTCTCAGTGGAGAAACCCTGCTTTGGGCCTTTTGCTTCCCTGTCTGTTGCCCTGAATGTCAGGAAGGTCTTTGCCTCCGGCAACCCCTTTGTGAAGACTGAAGAAAACAGTTTTCAAATGGAAATAAATGGGCATCACCTGTGGCTCTTTGCTTAATTGCTTTGGAAAGGGATGTTTCTGAATCTGCATCTTGGCCCTGTGTGAGCCTGTGGCTTAGATTCTCAGCACCTGATGGATCTAAAGAAAGATCCCATGTGTGCATCCAAAACTAAAATGGCAAAAAGGGCAGTCATAGTGGATGAAGTCTCTTGCCTTCCTCCAGACAAAAGCTGAATAAAGATACTATAGAACTCAATAGCACAATCAATAACCTAGACGTAACCAACATATATAAAATATATCAACCATCATCAAGTGGATACACGTTCTTCTCAGCAGCACATTGATCCTACTCCAATATAGACCATATATTATGCAATAGGGAAACTCTTAGTAAATATAAAGGTATGGAGATAATACCATGCACCATATCTGATCATAATGGATTGAAACTTTAAATCAATGAAAAAAAAAAGGAAGGAAAAATTCTACATCACATGGAAAATGCACAATATGTTACTGAATGATCAGTGGGTTACAGAAGACATAAAGGAGGAGATAAAAAAAATTCTTAGAGACAAATGACAATAGAGACACAACATACCGGTTTGTATGGGACACAATGAAAGCCGTTTTAAGAGGGAAATTCATTTCTTGTAATTATTTCCTCAAAAAAAGAAAAAAACAACAACAAATAAATGAACTCACACTACACCTCAAAAACCTAGAAAAGGAAGAGCAAAACAACATCAAATGTAGTAGAAGACAAGAAATAATTGAAATTAGAGGAGAAATCAATGAAATTGAAACAAAAAATCTACATTGTAAAAATTGAAATAAATAAGAGTTGGTTCTTTGAAAAAATAAATATGTTCGACAGGCCCTTAGCCATGCTAACGAAGAGAAGAAGAGAGAGAACTCAAATTACTAACATATGGAATAAAGATGGAAATATCACAACACACACTACAGAAACACAGAAGATAATTAGAAAGTATTTTGAAACCCTATATTCCAATAAAATAGAAGATAAAGAAGATATCGATAAATTTCTTAAGTCATATGATCTGCCCAGATTGAGTCAGGAAGACACCCACAATTTAAATAGACCAATAACAAAGGAAGAAAAATAAGAAACCATCAAAAGACAACCAACCAAAAAGAGCCTTGGACCGGATAGGTATACAGTGGAGTTCTACAAAACCCTCAAAGAAGAATTAATACCAATACTTTTCAAGCAATTTCAAAAAATAGAAAAAGAAGGAGTTCCTCCAAATTCATTCTATGAGGCCAACATCACCCTGATTCCAAAACCAGACAAAGACACTTCTAAGAAAGAAAACTACAGACCAATACCTCTAATAAACTTGGATGCAAAAATTCTCAATAAAATCATGGTGAATTGAATACAAAAGCATATCAAAATAATTGTGCTTCATGATCAAGTAGGATTCATCCCTGGGATGCAAGCCTGGATCAATTTATGGAAATCAATAAATGTAATCCACCACATCAATAGACTTAAAGACAAAAACCATATGATCATCTCGATAGATGTAGATAAAGCGTTTGACAAAGTACAGCATTCCTTTATGTTCAAAACACTATAAAAATTAGGGATAACAAGAACTTACCTCAACATGGTAAAAGCTATATATGCTAAACCTCAGGCTAGCATCATCCTAAATGGAGAAAAACTGAAGGCATTCCCTCTAAAATCTGGAACAAGACAGAGATGCCCTCTATCACCACTTCTATTCAGTTTAGTTCTTGAAATACTAGCCAGAGCAATTAGACAGACAAAAGAAATTAAAGGCATAAAAATAGAAAAAGAAGAACTTAAATATTCGCTATTTGAGGATGACATGATAATATATTTAACAAACCCTAAAGGGTATGCAAAGAAACTGCTAGAGTTAATAAATGAATTCAGCAAAGTGCCAGTATATAAAATCAACAAGAAAAAATCAAAGGCATTCCTGTATATCAGCAACAAAACTTCTGAAATTGAAATGAGGAAAACCACTGCATTCACAATATCCTCATAGAAAATAAGATACTTGGGAATCAACCTAAAAAAAGAGGTGAAAGATTTATACAATGAAAGTTACATAACTCTAAAGAAAGAGATAGAAGAAGATGTTAGAAGATGGAAAAATGTACCCTGTTCATGTATAGGCAGAACTAACATCATCAAAATTGCGATATTACCCAAAGTTCTCTACAGGTTTAATGCAATGCCAATCAAAATCCCAATGGCATTTCTTGTAGAAATATATAAAGCAATCATGAATTTCATATGGAAAAACAATAGACACAGAATAGCAATAGCAATTCTAAGCAGGAAGTGTGAATCAGGATGTATAGCGATAACAGAGTTCAAACTGTACTACAAAGCAATAGTAACAAAAACAGCGTGGTACTGGTATCACAAAAGTCAGCTGGACCAATGGTACAGAATAGAGGACACAGAAACCAATCCACAAAAGTACAACTTTCTTATATTTGAAAAAGGGCCTAAAAGCATGCAATGGAGGAAGGATAGCATCTTCAACAAGTGGTCCAGGGAAAATTGGAAATCCATATGCAACAAAATGAAAATGAATCCCTTTCTCTGGCCATGCACAAAATTTAACTCTAAATGGATCAAGGAGCAAGATATAAAATCAGAGACACTGCATCTAATAGAAGAAAAATTTGGCTACGATGTACATACTGTGGGGTTGGGCCCCAAATTGCTTAATAGGACAGCCATAGCACAAGAGTTAATAACAAGAATCAACAAATGGGACTTACTTAAACTAAAAAGTTTTTTTAGAAACAAGAGAAACAATAAGAGAGGTAAATAGAGAGCCTACATCTTGGGAACAAATTTTTACCCCTCACACTTCAGATAGAGCCCTAACATCTAGAATATACAAAGAACTCAAAAATTAAACAATAAGATAACAAATAAACCAATCCACACATGGGCCAAGGACCTGAACAGAAACTTCACAGAGGAGGACATACAATCCATCAACAAGAACATGAAAAAATGCCCACCATCTCTAGCAGTTAGGGAAATTCAAGTCAAAACCACGCTAAGATACCATCTCACTCCAGTAAGATTGGCAGCCATTATGAAATCAAACAACAATAAGTGTTGGCGAGGATGTGGGGAAAAGGGTACACTTGTACACTGCTGGTGGGACTGCAAAATGTTGAGGCCAATTTTGAAAGCAGTATGGAGATACCTGGGAAAATAGGGAAAGGATCCACCATTTGACCCAGCTATCTCACTTCTCGGACTATTCCCTGAGGATCTTAAAAGAGCGCACTATAGGGATACTGCCACATCACTGATCATAGCGGCACAATTCATAATAGCTAAACTGTGGAACCAAACTAGATGACCTTCAATAGGCGAATGGATAAAAAAGGGGCATCTATACACAATGGAGTATTATGCAGCATTAAAAAATGACAAAAATCATTGAATTTGAAGGGAAATGGATGGCATTAGAACATATAATGCTAAGCAAAGCTAGCCAATCCTTAAAAAACAAATGCCAAATGTTTTCTTTGATATAAAGAGAGCAAATAAGAACAGAACAGGGAAGAAGAGCATGAGGAAAATATTAACACTAAATGGAGATGAGTGGGGGGAGAGAAAGGGAGAGAGAATGGAAAGCATATGGAAATGGTAGGAGACACTAAATGTTACACAAAATTCCATATAAGAGGTTGTGAGGGGAAAGGGGGGAAACAAGGGAGAGAATTGAACAATAGCAGATGAGGTATAGAGGGTAGATGGTTGGGGAGGGGAGGGGGATAGTAGGGGATAGGAAAGGTAGCAGAATACAACAATCACTAATATGCCATTATGTAAAAACGTGAGTGTGTAACTGATGTGATTCTGCGATTTGTATTGGGGTAAAAATGGGAGTTCATAACCCAAATGAGTCAAATGTATGAAAGATGATATAGCATGAGCTTTTGAACAACCAAAAAAAAAGAAAAAAAAAAGGAATTTAATTTCCAATATTTGAGACATTTTACAACTTTATTTTTTAATAAAATTGGCTTTTATTTGTTATCTTACTTGCTGTTATCTGCCTTTCAGTTTGAAAAAACGATGTGCTGTAGCCATTCATCCATGTAGTATGTAACAGAAAATTTTCAGTGTCTCCATATAACCAGATTGGCAAGGCATCAAGGTTTCCCTCACAAACAAGATAAAGGCTTTTGCATAAGAAATTTAATATTCTGCAATACAATTTTTTTTAACTTTCCACTTAAATTTCAATTTTTTTTTTAAAAAGAAGAAACTAAACCCCACAGTAAGAAGGCCTCAAAGTGGAGAAGTGGAGCAGTATTAATGGCAGGCCTATTTAATCACTCCTGGTTCACAGGAAGGGTGTCCAGGCCACCCTGACTTTAGGCAAATGAGGGGCAAGAAAGCTTATTTGGGCCACTGTCTTGGGCTGTGCCCCTCATGAAAAACTCCAGCCAGAGGTTATGAGGAGTGTCTATGTGGAAGAAGATGAGGACAATGTGGGATTGTTTTGGTTTTAATTGTGGTCATTTGTGTGGCAGATGGAAGAGATGACTGGGTCCAACTGGGCTTGAACACTGGTGTGATTCCCCTTAGAGAATGAGTTCTGGAACTGACCTCAGATAAGTATTGCCATGAATTGTGTTGCGATTTCAGGAGGCCACACATGAGAGTCGCCCTTTGAAACTGAGATCTAGGCCCAGGGTGGCTTTCCCAAGAGTACTGAGAATCTCAGCTAGGATATCACATTATTTTATTCTGAAAGACTTGGCACCCATAGTTGAGAGTCAAAACACACATGGACCTCACATTGTAGACCTCAATGGGCCTGGCTTCATGTGACCTTTTGGCCACTCTTTGGGAAGCCTTGCCTGTGAGTGTTCTCCAGATCTTTCATTGAAATGAGCTTCCTCAACATTTAATGGTCCCTGAATGAATTGAAACCCACAGTGCCTCCACCTTCATCCTTGAAATTTGTCTAGATCAATACCATGAATGTTTAGAAATTTTCATGACCAGATGGCACTGGAGAACCTTTTGATGTACTTTTGCTGATCATGAGTATACCAGACAGTGCCTTGATTGACTGGGCTTCATGAAAATGTTTAGAACAGAGATGCCAGAAAGTTGGAGACTGCAGAGTAGTGGGCCTAGAGCAGTGGTGGGAAGGTGTGTGATAAAACATCTGTGGTGGGGCCATGTGGATCTGCCATTGACTTTCAATTGTCTTGAGACAGACATGGTGCAGCCATCAGACCATTGTATATAAAGGCATCTTGTTATATGGAGAAGTTTCAGAGTAATGTTTAAAATCAGGTTGCTATGATCAAGGGGGCAAGCTATGTGGGATAGAAGCCTGGTTGGTGCATTCTACTGTAGACCAGGGTACACGTACCACACGTGACAGAACTCCCTCCAGCACTGTGTCCCAGTTGAACTCCTTGTATTTCGTGATGCCAATACCAAACTACCAGTGCAGCAGCAAGAAACACCACGAAAAGTGGAAGATGACCAAATGGTTTCACAGTCCACACGGGGAGACACTTAGCCCCCAGTGGCAATAGTTTACCTACAAAGAGAGAATTCAGCATTGCTGCCTCATGTTCATTGGAAAATAAGATGCCATGTCCTCCAGGTCACATAGATGCAGACCCAGCTTAGATGGTCTCACTATAAAGGAAGCGAAAGCTCCTGAAAACAACATATATTTCAAGTGCCCAACCTCAAAGGCAGTTTCTCAAGAAGTGTTTAGGCCAGCAGATCTTCATGTCTGTGGAGTATTTCCCATGTCACTTACTTTTGGAAACTCCTCTACCACCTCCAAGGTTGTGCACTCCTGAGCATTTTCGTTGCAGATATATATTTACAGATTTTCTAACTCTTCTCCTCTAATTGTGACTTACTTGGGGCAATGGTAATGTCAAGTCATTCTTCTATATGAGAGAAGGAAGATTTTTTTGTAGCACATATTTGCATACACATTGGATTCATTTTTCAATTTTTCATTCGAAATACTGAATCCTTGACACTAGCCCATACCCTTATAGACTCTGACTACTAATACTAATATGATGAGAAAAATAACCAAAACAGAATAGAAATACAAGCAGTTCAGAAGAGGCATGGTGTGTAGTTGTACTTGCCTTTTGCATGATATAAGGTAGGAGTTATAAATCTAGTCAATTATTTGTTGAAATAATTCTCCATGTGTTTTTAAAGTTAAGAAATATGTGAATTTCTGTCTCTCTTTCTCTTTAGCCTATTAAGCACATGTATTTTTATATGCACAAATAGAATCCTACCTGGTTTCACACGTACATTCTTGTGAGGTGGCTGACTTGGCAGATACAAATTGTGAGAAGAGATCACTTCTCCTAAAGGCTGTTGGAACTAAAAATTCAACCCATGGGTGACCTTCCTAGATGAACAACATTATACATAATCCATGTTCAGTATAATGAATATTTTTTGATATGCAGATGAGTTATTTTTCATGATGAATTTCAATTGGCATATATATTGCTACATTATAATGTGTGTGTGTTTGTGTCTATATATATATAGTCTCCAGATTTTCAAAATATGAAATATAAGTTTCTTACTATACACTGCCTAAATTCATTCATGTTCCTGTATAGGGATATATAATCAATTTTTCCCAAGATTATTCTTAGAAATATTCATCCACTGAAATACATATTTGTTTCCTAGTACTGAAAACTAACTTCAGGGAATGGTGCTAAGAAATCCTACTATTTCTACAGTGACTCACCCAGTTTAACATCAATGCAAGTAGACACCTATGGGACATGATGTGTATTTTGAAGTTCATTTTTATTCAACACTGGTACATTACTATTTCTGCAGTTTATGGGCAATATAGGATATATCATTTCATCCACAATTTTACAAATTTATAGGCATTTGGTTCAATTTCAATCACTTCCTACTTGAGAAGACATGTATTCCTCCATGTTTCTTGACTGTTCTTTTCATGAGATTCTTTCCAAACACATTATTTTCGATTTCCATAATCACTTTTGAAACAAAACTCCCACACTCTTCATAATAAACCGTAACACTAATATTATCATTAGATGTATAACTGTTCGGAATGAATGTATGTATATCAATGTAAGATTTCTTGTATATTTTCAGATATCAATTCAATCCATTATTTAAATTTTGAACCAGTTATATTATTTATTCACAGTATGGTCTATTAAAGAATCATCTCTATATTCATAGACCCAGGGTATACCTATTTGTATCCCCAATACTAATTTATAAGCCTTTAAAATATTGCTTTCAAAAATGGTGGAAGAAATATTCTAGTCACCTGATATACATATGCATTTCATCACAGTAATATTCCTGACAAAAAATGCAAGTGTCACACTTATGATTGTACCAAAGCCTATATTGAAAGTGAGCATGTATTACTAACAACATCCATGTCCTGATTCACTAATGATCTCGAATATCATTCCTATTGGTGACTACATATTTGTTTCTTCCTAAGATTGTATATTCAAACTCAACCCTGTTAAAAATGTCTTATCCTATCACTCTCTTTGTACTTTGCCTGATTTCCTAATATCTCTATTGATATCTGCTTTCCTACACATTTTCCCCAGTTCATCACTGTGGCTGACTCTTCACATATGCTGAAATTTACATTCACTCTCTAACCAAAACCCTATATCTAAAGTCTTTTGATCCAACTCCTTGGTTCACTCAAATGGGTTCTTCAAATCCCTTCAGAGGGTAGCCCATAGGTGCTTGGGTTTTCTCATGACCCCAATTCTCATAAAGAATCTATACCCCACAGAGAGTAGGCCTCAAATTGGAGAAGTAGAGCACGATTAATGGCAGGCCTATTTGATCACCCCTCGTTCACAGGAAGGGTTTCCATGCCACCCTGACTTTAGGCAAATGAGTGGCAAGTGAGCTTATTTTGAACACTGTCTTGGGCTGCGCCCCTCATGGAAACCTCCAACCAGAGTTTATTATGACTTTCTATATGGAAGAAGTTGAGGGCCATGTTGGAGTGTTTTGGTTTAATTGTGGTCATTTGTGTTACGGTTGGAAAAGATTCCAGGGTCTACCTGGGCTTTAACTCTTGTGTGATTCCCTTTAGAGACTGAGTTCTGGAACAGATCTCAGCGACGTATTGGCATGAATTGTGTTTGGAATTTAGGAGGCCACACATGAGAGTTGCCCTTGGAGACTGAGATCTAGGCCCAGGTTGGCTTTCCAAAGAGCACTGGGATTCTCAGCCAGGATATCACATGACTTTATTCAGAAAGACTTAGCAGCCATAGTTGAGAGTCAAAACACACATGGACCTCAATTGTAAACCTCAATGGGCCTGGCTTCATGTGACCTTTTGGCCACTCCTTGGGAAGCCTTGCCTGTGAGAGTTGTCCCGAGCTTTCATTGAAATGAGCTTCCTCACTATTTCATGGTTCCTGAATGAATTGAAACCCACAGTGCCTCCAACTTCATCCTTGAAAATTGGCTAGATAAACACCATAAAATTTTTGATATTCCTATGAACAGGTGGCACTAGAAAATCTTTGGATGTCTGTTGCTGATCACGAGTATACCAGACAGTGCCCTGATTGACTGGGTTTCATGAAAATGTTGTAGAACAGAGATGCCAGAAAGTTGGAGCCTGCTGAGTAGTGGGCCTAGAGCAGTGGTTGGCAGGTGTATGATAAAACATCTGTCGTTTGGCCACATGGATCTTCCCTTGGCTTCCAAATGGATTGTGACTGACATGGTGCAGCCAGCAGACCCTTACAAATAAAGGGATCTTGTTATATGGAGAGGTTTCATGGCAATGTTCAGAATCAGGTTGCTATGGACATGGGTGCAAGCTTTTTGGGATAGAAGCCTGGTTGGTGCATTCTCCTGCAGACCCTCACTCACCACACATGAGAGTACTCCCTCTAGGACTGTGTCCCAGTTTATCTCCTTGTACTTCATGAAGCCAATACCAAACTCAGAGTACTGCAGTAAATAACACCACAAAAATTCGAGTATGACCAAATGGCTTCACAGACCACACGTTTAGACACTTAGACCCCAGTGGCCTCAGTTTACCTACAAAGAGAGAATTCAGAACTGCTGCCTCATGTTCAATAGAAAATAAGGAACCATGTCATCCAGGTCACATAGATGCTGACCCAGATTTGATGGTCTCACTACAAAGGAAGCTAAAGCTCCTGACAACAAGAAATATTTCAAGGGCCCAAACTCAGAGGCAGTTTCTCAAAAATTTATTAGGCCACCAGAGCTCCATGTTTGTGGAGTGTTTATCCTTTCTTTTACATTTGGAAATTCCTCTACCACCTCCAAGGTTGTGAACTCCATTCATTTTTTTTCCAGATATATATTCACAGATTTTCAAACTATTCTCCACTAATTGTGTCTTACTTGTGGTGAAGGAAATATCAAGGCATTGTTGTGGAGGACAGTGGGAAGATTTTTGTCTAGCATATATTTGTATACACATTAGATTCATTTTCCTATTTTCTATTTGAAATACTGAATTCCTGACAGTAAGCCATACCCTAGTAGACTCTGACTGTTCCCGGGTGCCTATGGTTGGTATACCATTCTAACTTGTGAATGTGACACAGGAAGTAGGGGCAGCCTCCATGTCATGGAGCCATTGGAAGCAAATGTTAGAACAAAGTGGTTGCCAAGGCAGTGACCTCATTCAGTTCCTGAAGGAAGTGACCTACCTCACTTCCTTGGTGATGCAACCCTCTGAACTTGGGATCCAGGAAGCCAGGCACCAAGAGCCAGTCCCAGTCCCTTTCTCAGTGGGTTCACTTGTTTGGATTTACCAAGGACAGAGTCAGTCTTTCTTGTGGATCACTAAATGCCAGGAAAGCTCTGAAGAGGGGCCTTTCCTGAGAAAGCAGGTAGTGACTCACCGATGGCTCCTGAAAACTTTAGAGAGTTGGTAAAGGAGACCAGATCTGAGACAGGACAGGCCATTTTGGGGGAACATAGTATGGCCTATCAGTCTGAGGACACTCTGGTTACTCACAGACCTATGTGGGTAAAAGATATGCCTTTGTGGGTGTAGATGTGAGTTTATGGTTTTGTCTCATGTTCTGAGAATAGGTAGGAAAGGCAGTTTGTTTGGTTTGGAGTGGACTGTTTTTAATAAGTCATTTGACATGGTGAGTGATTCTATGTCTGTGTATCCCACTTTGTCGGTGGTTGAAGATATGAGAAAAGTGAATGCATCAATGCATATGTCCTGACAAGTAGAAAGCATTCCAGCACACATCCTGCCCAATTTATGAATGGACTGTTGCTTGCCTTATCAATGGGCAACACCTACTATTTTCCTTAGTTCCTGTTTTCTTCCTGAATTCTGGCCATTCTCCAGAATAGGCTCATTTTTTTTTTGTCCAAGATATGTACCACCTCCCAGCTCTGTGACATGGCCATTTACTGGATACCTGAAATGAATGGGGAGAATCTCAGAAAACTCAGATATCAGTGTGACCAGTAAAGTCTCAGTAGAGAAACCCTGCTTTGTGCCTTTTGCTTACCTACTGTTCTGTTGACCTGAATGTCAGGTAGGTCTTTGCCTCAGACCACCAGTTTGTGAAGCCTGAAGAAACTGCTTTCAAATGGAAATGAATGAGCACCACCCGTGGCTCTTCGATTAATTGCTTTAGAAAAGGATGTGTCTAAATCATCCTCTCGGCTCTGTGTGAGGCTGTGGCTTAGAATCTCAGGACCTGATGGATCTAAAGAAAGATCCCATGTGTGCATCCAAAACCAAAATGGCAAAAAGATCAGAGATTGTGGATGAAGTCTCTTGCTTCCTCTGTTAGGCTCCTCACCTCCATCAAGTACGAATAGGGATCCTTTGGGTCTAATGAGTTCTTCAAAGACGAGAAAAGGTGCTTGGGCTTCACATGACTCCAAATCACATAAAGAATCTATACCTCACGTTCAGTAGGCCTCAAAAAGGAGAAAAAGAGCATTATTAACGGCAGGCCTATTTGATCAATCCTGGTTCACAGGAAGGGTGTCCAGGAAACCCAGACTTTAGGCAAATGAGGGGCAAGGGAACTTATTTTGGACACTGTCTTGGGCTTCGCCCCTTGTGGAAACCTCCAGCCAGAGGTAATGATGAGTGTCTATATGGAAGAATATAAGGGCCATGTGGTAGTGTTTTGGTTTTAATTGAACATGTTAATAACACTAACCATACATTGTTCCATCAATTTAAGTATTCAGAAGAGCAGGGACAGATTTGTTCTTACAATACAGGAATGTAGGGGATCTTCAACCTGCTGAAAACCTCAAAGGTCAATGCAGAAATTATCCTTGGAGAAGATGTAGGCAGCTATGAAGGACCGGAGAGAGCAAAAGTAATCTTCCATGGAAAACAACCTGGTCAGGATAAAGGGTTGAGTCTGAATCAGACTCTCTATCCTTAACGTAGAGGAGATGGAGCAAACCGGGCCTGTGTGGAGAGCTGTTCCTGGGTACCTATGGTTGGTATACCATTCTAACTTTTGAAAGTGTCTCAGGAATTAGGGGCAGCCTCCATCTCATGGGACCCTTGGAAGCAAGTGTTAAGACAAAGTGGTTGCCACGGCAGTGACCTCATTCAGTTCCCGAAGAAATGACCTTCCTAACTTCCTTGGTGATGGAACTCTCTGAACTTGTGATCCAAGTAGCCAGGCACCCAGAGCCAGTCCCAGTCACAGTTCCAGTGGGCTCACTTGTTGGATTTACCAAGGACAGAGTCAGTCATTCTTGGTACCTACTGATGTGAGGATGGCCAAATGCCAGGAGTGCTCTGAAGAGGGGCCTTTCCTGAGAAAGCAGGTAGTGGCTCAACACTGGCTCCTGACAACTTCACAGAGTTGGCCAAGGTGACCAGATCTGAGGCAAGACAGGCCATTTCGGGAGAACACAGTATGGCCCACAAGTCAGAGGACATTCCGGATAGTCACAGACCTACTTGGGGGAAGAAGTTGAATTTGTGAGTTCGGGTGGGGTTTGTGGTTTTGTCTCATGTTCTCAGAATAGGTAGGAAAGGAGGTTTGTTTGGTTTGGAATTATCTGATTCTTCTAAGTCCTTTGACAATGTGAGTTTTTCTATGTCTGTGTATCCCACTGTGTTAGTGGTTGTAGACATTAGAAAAGAGAATGCATCAATGGATGTGTCCTGTCTAGTAGAAAGCTTCCCAGCATTCATCCTGCCCAATTTATGAATGGACTGCGGCTTGCCTTATGGATGGGCAACACCTGCAATCTTCCTAAGTTCCTGATTTCTTACTCAATTCTGGTCACTCTCAAGAATAGACTCATGGTTGTGTGTCCAAGATATGTACCACCTCCAAGGTCTGTGAAATGGCCATGTACTGAATAGCTGAATGGAATGGCCGAGCACCTCAGAAAACTCAGATAGCAGTGTGACCAGGAATATCTCAGTGGAGAAACCCTGCTTTGGGCCTTATGCATACATATTTTTCTGTTGCTCTGAATGTCAGGAAGGTGTTTTCCTCAGGCCAACACTTTTGGAAGCCTTAACAAAAGACTTTTCAATTGGAAATAAATGTGCATCTCCTGTGGCTCTTTGCTTAATTGCTTTGGAAAGGGATGTGTCTGAATCAGCCTCTTGGCCCTGTGTGAGGCTGTGGCTTAGATTCTATGCACCTTATGGATCTAAAGAAAGATTCCATATGTGCATCCAAAACCAAAATGGCTAAAAGTAGAGTCATTGTGGATGAAGTCTCTTGCCTTCCTCTGTTAGGGCACTTACTTCCATCAAGGAAGAATAGGGATCCTTTGTGTCAAATGGGTTCTTCAAAGCTCTGCAGTGGCTTGCCCATAGTTCTTGTGTTTTCTCATGCGTCCAATTCCCAAAAAGAATTTAAACCCCTCAGTCAGTAGGCCTCAAATTGGAGAAGTGGAGCAGTATAAATGTCAGGCCTATTTGATCACTCCTGGTTCATAGGAAGGGTGTCCAGGCAAACGTGACTTTAGGCAAATGAGGCACAAGGAAGCTTATTTTGGACACTGTCTTGGGCTGTGCCCTCATGGAAACCTCCAGCCAGAGGTTATGATGAGTGTCTATATGGAAGAAGATGAGGGTCATGTGGGAGTGTTTAGGTTTTAATTGTGAGAGATTACTGGTTCAACCTGGGTTGAATTCTGGTGTGATTCCCCTTAGAGACTCAGTTCTTGAACTGACCTCAGAGAAGAATTGCCATGAATTGTGTTAAGATTTTCGGAGGCAACGCATGAGAGTCGCCATTGGAAGCTGTGATCTAGTCCCAGGGGGACTTTCCACAGTTCACTGGGAATCTCAGCCAGAGAATCACATAATTTTATTCTGAAAGACTTTGCAGCCACAATTGAGAGTCAAAACACACATGGACCTCACATTTTAGACCTCAATGGGCCTGGCTTCAAGTGACGTTTTGGCCACTATTTGGGAAGCCTTGCCTGTGAGAGTTCTCCAGAGCTTTCATTAAAATGAGATTCCTCACCATTTAATGGTTTCTGAATAATTGAAACCCACAATGCCTCCAACTTCATCCTTGAAAATGGTTACATAAATATCATGAAATTTTTAAAATTACCATGACCAGGTGGCACTGGAGAACCTTTGGATGTCCTGTTGCTGATCATGAGTATACCAGAGAGTGCCTAGATTGACTGGGTTTCTTTAACATGGTGTAGAACACAGATGCCAGTAAGTTGGAGTCTGCTGAGAAGTGGACCTAGAGCAGTGGTGGGCAGGTGTGTGATAAAACATCAGTGGTACGGCCATGAGGATCTAGCATTGGATTCCAAATGCCTTGTGACTGACATGGTGCAGGCAGCAGACCCTTCTATGTAAAGGCATCTTGTTATATGCAGAGGTTTCAGGGCAATGTTCAGAATCAGGTTGCTATGGTCAAGGGGGAAAGCTATCTGGATAGAAGCCTGGTTGGTGCATTCTCCTGCAGACACTGACCCACCACACGTGACAGAACTCCCTCCAGCACTGTGTCCCAGATAAACTCCTTGTATTTCATGAAGCAAACACCAAACTCCCAGTGCAGCAGCAAGAAACACAACGAAAAGTGGATCATGACCAAATTGCTTCACAGTCCAAACGGGGAGACACTTAGCCCCCAGTGGCCACAGTTTACCTGCAAAGAGAGAAACCAGCACTGCTGCCTCATGTTCATTGAAAAATAAGATGCCATGTCCTCCAGGTCACATAGATGCAGACCCAGCTTTGATGGTCTCACTAGAAAGAAGCTAAAGCTCCTGAAAACAACATATATTTCAAGTGCCCAAACTCAGAGGCATTTCTCAAGAAGTCTTTAGGCCAGCAGAGCTCCATGTTTGTGGAGTGTTAATCCTGTCCCTTACTTTTGGAAACTCCTCTACCACCTCCAAGGTTGTGAATTTCTGAGGATTTTTCATTGAATATATGTATTCACACATTTTCTAATTCTTCTCCTCTAATTGTGTCTTTCTTGGTGCGAAGGTAATGTCAAGGCATTTTTCTGGATGAGAGTGGGAAGATTTTTGTGTAGCATATATTTACATACACATTGGATTCATTTTCCAAATTTCCATTAGAAATACTGAATCCATGACACTAACCACTACATTACTAGACTCTGACTACTAATCCTAATATGATGGAGAATAAAAACCCAAACAGAATAGAAATATAAGCAGTTCAGAGGATGCATGTTGTATAGTGGGACTTGCCTTTTGCATTATATAGGGTAGGAGTTATAAATCTAGTCAATTTTCTGTTGAAATATTTCTCCATGTATTTCTAAAGTTAACAAATATGTGAATACCTGACTCCCTTTCTCTGCAGCCTATTCAGCACATGTAATTTTATATGCACATATAGAATCCTACCTGGAATCACACGTACATTCTTGTGAGATGGCTCACTTGGCAGATACAAATTGTTAGAATAGTTCACTCTTCCTAAATGATGCTGGAACTGAAAATTCAACCAATGGGTGATCTTCCTGGTTGAACAACTTTACACAAAAACCCATGTTCAGTAAAATAAATATTTCTGATCTGTGGATGATATATATTTCATGGTGAATTTCAATTGGCATATATATTCTTACTTTTTAAAGTCTGTTTGTGTGTGTGTGTGTATACATACTCTCCAGATTTTTCAAAATATGAAATATGTGTCTTATTATACACTCCCTAAAATAATTCAAATTCATGTATGTGGATTTTTAATCAACTTTTCACGAGATTATTCCCAGGAATATTCACACACCTGAAAAACATATTTGTTTCCTCGTACTGAGAACTATCTTCAGTGAATGGTGCATACAAATCCTTGTATTTCTGCAGTAACTTACCCAGTTTAACATCAATGCAAATAGATTTCTATGGGACATGATGTGTATTTTGAAATTCATTTTTATTCAACACTGGTACATTGCAATTTCTTCCGTTTATGCACATCATAAAATATATATTTCATCTAGAAATTCGAAAATTAATAGGCATTTGTTTTATTTTCAATCACTTCCTGCTTCAGAAGACATGTATAACTCCATGTTTCTTGACTGATCTTTTCATGAGGTTTCTTTTTCGATTTCCTTAATCATTTTTGAAGCAAAACTCACACACTCTTCATGATGAACCATAACCCTAATATTACCATTAGATGTATACTTGGTTTTAATGAATGTATATATATCAATATAAGATTTCCTCTATATTTTCATTTATCAATTCAATCCATTATTCAAAGTTGGAACCAGTAATGCTATTTATTCACAGTATGGTCTATTCATGCATTATCTCTATATTCATAGACACAGGGTATACCTATTTGTACCCCCAGTACTAACTTATACGTCTTCACAATATTGCTCCCAGAAATGGTGGAAGAAATACTCATGTCACCTGATCTACATGTACATGTTATCACAGTAATATTCTGGAAACAAAATGCAAAGGTCACAGTTATGATTGTACCAAAACCTAAATGAAAAGTGAGCATGGATTACTAAAAATATTCCTGTCCAGGTTGCTACCGCTCTCAAATGTCAATCCTATTGGTGACTATATATTTGTTTCCTCCTAAGATTTTATATTCAACCTCAAGCCTGTTGAAAATGTGTAATCCTATCACTCACTTTATACTTTGCCTGATATCCTAATGTCTCTATTGATTTCTGCTTTCCTAAATATTTTCCCAGTTTATCATTTTGACTGACTCTTCACATGTGCTGACATTTAAATTCACTTTCTAACCGAAACCCAATTGCTAAAAACATTTCCTCCAAAACCTATAATCACTATTCTTTCTAAACCTACCGACACTTTTCCTAATCCTACCGACTATAGCTTTTTGACTGGATATTCTCGTGACATTCAATCATCCAAGGTACAAGGTCCTATGACATTGTATATGGATTTATTTAAGACATCTGTGCAGAACGTAAGTCAAAGCTAAGTATCCCAATTAAAGGCCCAATGCCCTTCTGGGCTTCAAATTTTACCTAGATTTCTGTTTTCATACTTATATTTCACCTAAATATTCTTGTAAATATCGCACATTCCCAATACCATTATTCATCGCTCAGAATGATTCTTAATCCAAATCGAACCTGTTATTAAGCCTAACCAAACACTGTTCCCTCAATCTAACTTTACAGAAGAGCAGCGACAGAGTTGGTCTTACAATACAGGAATGTAGGGGATCTTCCAGATGCTGAGATCCTCAAAGTTTTAAGCAGAAACGATCCCTGGAGAAGACATAGGCAGCTATGAAGGACCTGAGAGAGCAAAAGTGATCTTCCATGGCAAACAACGTACTCAGGATGAAGCATTGTGTCTGAATCAGCCTCTCTTTTCTTAATGTAGAGAAGAGGGACCAAACCAGGCCTGTGTGGAGAGCTGTTCCCGGATTCCTATGGTTGATATACCATTCTAACTGTTGAAACTGTCTCGGGAAGTAGGGGCAGCCTCCACCTCATGGGAACCTTGCAATCACCTGTTAGGAAAAAGTGGTTGCAAAGGCAGTAAACTCACTCAGTTCCTGAATGAAGCAACCTACCTCACTTCCTTGGTGAAGAAACTCCCTGACCTTGGGCTCCAGGAAGACAGAGAATACCAAGACCTTGTCACAGTTCCAGTCCCAGTGGGCTCCATTGTTTGGAAAAACCAAGGATAGACTAAGTATTCCTTGGTACCTACTGATATGAGGATTTCAAATGCCAGGAGAGCTCTGAAGAGGGTCCTTTCCTGAGAAAGCAGGTAGTGGTTCACCGCGACCAGATCTGAGACAGGACAGGCCTTTCGGGGGAACATAGTATGGCCCACCAGTCAGAGGACACTCCAGATAGTCACAGACCTACTTGAATGAAGGAGGTGCGTTTGCGCGTGTGTGTGTGATTTTGTGGTTTAGTCTCTTCTTATGAGAATAGGTAGGAAAGGCGGTTTGTTTGGTTTGGAGTGGACTGCTTCTAGTAACTCGTTTGACAAGGCGATTTTTTGCATGTCTTTGTAACCCACTGTGTTCGTGGTTGTAGACCTTAGAAAAAAGAATGCATCAATGTGTCCTGTCTAGTAGAAATCTTCCCAGCATTCATCCTGCCCAATTTAGGAGTGGACTGCCCCTTGCCTTATGGATGGGCAACACCTGCAATCTTCCTAAGTTCCTGATTTCTTCCTCAATTCTGGTCACTCTCAAGAATAGGCTCATTGTTTTGTGTCCAAGATATGTACCACCTCCAATCTGAGTGACATGGCCATGTACAAGATAGATGAAGGGAATGGCGAGCATCTCAGAAAACTCTAATATCAGTGTGTCCAGGAAAGTCTCAGTGGATAAACCCTGCTTTGGGCCTTTTGCTATTGTTCTGTTGCCCTGAATGTCAGGAAAGTCTTTGCCTCAGGCCATCCCTTTGTGAATCCTGAAGAAAACAGTTTTCAAATGGAAATAAATGGGCATCAACTGTGGCTCTGTGCTTAATTGCTTTGGAAAGGGATGCGTCTGAATCAGCCTCTTCGTCCTATGTGAGGCTATAGCTTAGATTCTCAGCACCTGATGGATCTAAAGAAAGATCCCATGTGTGCATTCAAAACCAAAATGGCAAAAAGATCAGTAATTGTGGATGAAGTCTCTTGCCTTCCTCTGTAAGGTTCCTGACCTCCATCAAGTAAGATTAGGCATTCTTTGGGTCAAATGAGTTCTTCAAAGCCCTGTGGAGGCCATTAACATGTGGCACTGGAGAACTCTTAAATGGTCTGTTGCTGATCATGAGTATACTAGCCAGGGCCTTTATTGACTGAGTTTCATAAAAATTATCTAGAACAGTGATGCCAATAAGTTGGAGCCTGCTGAGTAGTGGACCTAGAGCAGTAGTGTGTGATAAAATATCTGTGGTGGGTCCATGTGGATCTGCTATTGACTTCCAAATGGCTTGTGACTGACATGGTGCAGCCAGCAGACCCTTCTATGTAAAGGCATCTTGTATATGGAGAGGTTTCAGGGTAATGTTAAGAATCAGGTTGCTGAGGTTAAGGGGACAAGCTATCTGGTATTGAAGCCTGGTTGGTACATTCTCCTGCAGAACGTGACCCACAACACGTGACAGAACTTCCTCCAGCACTGTGTTCCAGTTGAACTCATTGTATTTCGTGAAGCAAATACCAATGTCCCAGTTCAGCAGCAAGGAACACCACAAAAGTTGGAGGATGAACAAATGGCTTCAGAGTCCACATGGGGTGACACTTAGCCCCCAGTGGCCACAGTTTACATACAAAGAGAGAAATCAGCACTGCTGCCTCAGGATCATTGGAAAATAAGAAACCAAGATCTTCATGTCACATAGATACAGACCCAGCTTTGATGGTCTCACTAGAAAGGAAGCTAAAGCTTCTGACAAACACATATATTTCAAGTGCCCACCCTCAGAGGCAGTTTCTCAAGAAATCTTTTGGCCAACAGAGCTCCATGTTTGTGGAGTGTTTACCCTGTCCCTTACTTTTGGAAACTGCTCTACAACCTCCAAAATTGTGAACTCCTTAGCATATTCCACTACAGATATATATTCACAGATTTTCTACCTCTTCTCTTCTAATTGTGTCTTATTTGGGGTGAAGGTAATTTCAAGGCATTGTTGTGGATGAGAGTTGGAAGATTTTTTTGTAGCACATATTTGCATACACATTGGATTCATTTTCCAATTTTCCATTCGAAATACTGAATTCCTGACACTAACCCATAACCTACTAGAATCTGACTACTAATCCTAATATGATGGAGAACAATAACCCAAACAAAATAGAAATCCAAGAAGTTCAGAGGAGGCATGGTGTATAGTTGAACTTGCCTTTTTCATTATATAGTGTAGGAGTTATAAATCTAATCAATATTTTGTTGACATAGTTGTCCATGTGTTTTTAAATTTAACAAGTATTTGAATTCCTGTCTCCGTTTGTCTGTAGCCTATTCAGCACATGCATTTTTATATGCACATATAGAATCCTACCTGGTATCAAATGTACATTCTTGTGAGGTGGCTGACTTGGCAGATACAAATTATGAGAAGAGATCACTCCTCCTAAACGCTGTTTGAACTGAAAATTTAACCTAAGGGGGAGCTTCCTAGTTGAACAACATTATACACAAATCCATGTTCAATAAATTAAATATTTTTGGATCTTTGGACGATATGTATTTCTACATCAATTTCAATTGGCATATATATTGCTACATTTCAATGTCTCTGTGTGTATATGTGTTTGTTTGTGTGTGTGTGTGTGTGTGTGTGTGTGTGTGTGTGTGTATATATATATATATATATATATATATATATATATATATATACACTCTCCAAATTTTTAAAAATATGAAATACTTCTGTCTTCTTTTACACACCCTAAATTCATTCATATTCATGTATGGGGATTTATAATAAACTTTTCACAAGATTATTCTCAGAATTATTCATCCACCTGAAATACATATTTGTTTTCTAGTACTGACAAGTAACATCAGTGAATGGTGCATACAAATCCTAATATTTCTACAGTAACTGACCCAGTTTAACATCAATCCAAGTAGATTACTATGGGACATGATGTACATTTTGACGTTCATTTTTATTCAACACTGGTACTTTACTATTTCTTCAGTTTATTCACATCATAGGATATGTATTTCATCCACAAGTTAGCAAAATTATTTGCATTTGTGTCACTTTCAATCACTTTCTACTTCAGAACACATGCATTACTCTATGTTTCTTGACTGGTCTTTTCATGAGACTTCTTTCCAAACACATTATTTTCCTTTTCCATTCTCACTTTTGAAGCAGATCTCACACACCTTTCATGATAGAATATAACCCTAATATTACCATTAGATGTATAACTCATTGGAATGAATGATTCTATATCAATATAAGATTTCTTATATATTTTCAGATATCAATTCTATCAATCAATTATTTGAAGTGGAATCAGTTATATTATTTATTCACAGTATTGTCAATTAATGAATTACTTCTATATTCATAGACACAGGGTACACCTCTTTGTACCCCCAATACTAATTTATTTTTTTTATTTTGCATTATTTCTTAAAGTATTTTTATATTATTTTCAACAACATTTGAAACAACAGGATTTTCTAAATAGACTTGTCTTTAGCATACCCAGATGAAAAAATATAATTCTATTTCATATCCCTTTGTGGGATAATGTGGGTTTTTTGTACTGAAAAAATGCTAGGAATATTAGAATATATGATCCGTTAGCCAACTTTGTTTGTTTGTTTGTTTGCTTTTGCAAAGCTAGAAATTGAACCCTAGTAGTAACTAGTAATTCTACTCATTCAGAAAAGTTAGTGTGTCATTTTATTGAAATAACCATACTGGATATAAAATAGATACACATGTGATACAATAGATTGCATGGTATATAAATTTGTATCTCAGTAAAGCTGTAATTAAAATAAAATTTAAAGTATTGAAATTCAGGCAAAGGATAGGAAAGATATTTGTGTCTCTTTTTCAGAAGTTTATTGTCATCCATTTAAAAAATCTTTTAAAAGAGATTGCATTTGAACAAAAGGTATTGTTTAGTGTGCTTTCTCTGTATTCTTAGTGGTTCTTCACTATTACTATTTTATTCACACCCTCTTAATTTCTTATTGTTGAGCCAATTCTGCATCTAAATGTAGTGGCAAGATATATTCAGGAGTCTGGTGCAATAGTGCATGCCTGAAATCCCAGCTACTAAGACCCTTTCTCAAAACAACAAAAAAGTAGTGGGGGTGGGGAGCATGGATGTAGTTTAGCAGTCAAGTGCTTTCCGAAGCATGTGGAGGCCCTGGGTTCTATCTGCAGCACTGCAAAAGCAAAACAAACAAAAGACGTATTCCAGAGATTTTGATTATTTCTGCAGGAGACATGCAGTCAAGACTAAGTAATTTGAAACAGGAGAGGCACAAGAAGTGGAAGATAAAGTATCAATTTTTTTTTCTTTTTTTTTTTTTGGTTAGAATTAGTTCACTTTGCATTCCTCGCGTATGCACCTCTACCTTTGGAACCACATTGGTAAAAGTTTGTGTAAGAATTGTTTGTTGGCATATCCTAGAGTGCTCAATTTATACGTCTTCAAAAAATTGCTCCCAGAAATTGTGGAAGAAATACTCATGTCACCTGATCTACATATACATTTTATCACAGTAATATTCGGAACACAAAATGCAAAAGTCACACTTATGATTGTACCAAAGGCTAAATAGAAAGTGAACCTGTATTATTAAAAACATTCATGTCCAGGTTGCCTAATACTCTCAAATGTCAATCCTATTGGTGACTACATATTTGTTTCTTCCTAAGATTATATATTGAAACTCAACCCTGTTGATAATGTCTAATCCTATCACTCACTTTATACTTTGCCTGATTTCCTAATGTCTCTATTGATATCTGCTTTCCTACATATTTTCCCCAGTTCATCATTGTGACTCATTCTTCACATGTGCTGACATTTACATTCATTCTCTAACCGAAACCCTATTACTAAAGAACTTTTGGTCCAAATCCTATACTCACTCTTCTTCCTAAACCTACGGACTATATTCCTAATCCTACTGACTATCCCTTTTTGACTGGATGTTCTCTTCTACATTCAATCATCCAAGTAAAGGTCGGTCGAGTGTCGGAAGAGGAGACCACCAAGAGTCTATCTCATGTAACAGCAAAGGGTTTATTGGGGGTCCAGCATGCTGGGGCTCAGAGTTCACTTGAAAAGAGTAGAGAGCCCTGAGAACAGCTTAAGCAGAGGTTAAATACTTTCCCTTGCGAGTGCAGGGAGGGAAGTTTATTGATGTGTCAGGGCGAGTGGTCAATTTGCATGCAACCTGGTGAAGGAGTACATTCTGCAGTTTGACAGTTGGGGACAGCACATTCTGGGAACAAGATTGGCAAACATTTCTCAAGATTTCAACAGTGTTTTGTTAAGCATACAGAAAAACAGGAAGTGACAACTACATATTTTATTAACCTTTCATTCGACACTTCTTTTTCTGGCTACTTTTAATCATAAAAATGATCATTGGGGGGTGTCACATTCTATGTCTGCTAGTGGGGTATTACCATTAGTTTAACTTGTCCAATTTGAGCTTGGAGAAAATAAATTACATGGTTGAGCAAGCAGGGTTTAATAGTTAGCAATAATATGAGGATTATTATTGGACCGGCCAGGGTTGATAAATGCGTAGTTAACCAGGGGAACTTTGTGAACCAAGATTCAAAACACCCTTTTTTGGCCTCTCTCTGTCGTTGACGCTCTTCAAGTCATCTTTTTAATTTACTCATAGATTTTTTTACAACTCCAATATGGTTGGCATAAAAACAACATTCTTCCATCAATGCAAAACAAAGGCCCTCTTCTCACATGAAGAGGAGTTCCAATCCTCGACTGTTCTGTAAAACAACTTCAGAGAGATAGGTTAAAGATTCCTGCAATGCTGTTATGGAGGTTTCTAATATCTTTAAGTTTTGGTCTATAGCTGCTTCTATTTGGGTCATTTGTTTTGTCCCATGGACCAAGGCAGTGGTTCTTGTGCCCACCCTTGCAGCAACATGTATTCCTAATAGGATCGCAAAAGTGAGTGATATATGTTCCCAGTGGAACTAGGTTTTATGCCCCCCCTATTTGATCTTCAAATGAACCTGTGTTGATAGAGCACTCTGGGAAACATTTGCACAACTACACAATTAATCACATCTGTTGACCACTTCATGAAAACATAAACAATGTTTTAAGTATATAGAATTATACTGTTGTAGGGACGGACAAGGCAAGGCACCTAAGATAGTACCAAAGACAGGAAAACAGTCCTATTTGTTTGCAACCAGATTCAGAGGGCATTACTTCTGTTGTAATCAATTAAATCCCTGGAACCCCAAGTTTAGGTACTTTCAGAATTTTGTACCCAACATATAAGGGAAGGGGCTCAGAAGTTCACAGTCTTAAGCAGTTCACAAAAAGCAGTTTGTATTCTGTTTTTTTCCTCTGTTGTGGGAAAGTTAACTTTTCAAGGACACCTGGGTGAGGGAGAGCATTATATTCCCTTTATTTTTTCCCCCTCCCAACTGTTACCATGGAGCCCAGTTGGTAACTTCTTTATCTTACAAATGTAGCCATCTCTGTGAAGCCTCAGCTCAAGGCCAAGGCCTTGTTCACATATTTTGTGAAAAACTAGTAAGGTGGTGTCTAGCTTAGGATTGCTGATTTTTTTAGCCAGTGGCCAAGTAGAATAGGGCAACACGAAAAGAGGAAGTTTATGTACTTAGAAATTTTTTTTTCTGAAAGTCCTAAATTCAGCTATGTTGAAGATTTCTGGAGAAGGTCAGTTAAGACATTTCTGTGGGCCTGGTACAGAGGGGGAAGATGGGGAAGGCGTGGCTGTGAGCAGCTTCGTGGATCTGAGAATGAGGTAGGAGAGATGTAAAAGAATAATGGGAAAGGGGTTTTGGATTTTTCTAGGAACAAATCTTGAGCAGTACAACAGGTAGAGCAGAGGGTAAGATGGGAGTTAGTATCCCCAAAAGCCTGTGAGGGACTTTAAATACTTAGTAACCTGTTTTCAGTGATGACAAAGCAACTTTAAAGGCCATTTACATTACATCTTCGATAAGGGTCTGAGGGCTCTCCTCAGCTGGTTTGAGCTTTGTGTTAGCTAGTAAGAGGACCTGTTGGGACCCAGTGCAGGCAATGACAAGAGAAGAGAGGAGTGAGTGGGTTAAGGTGTACCTCAGTACCTGCTACCTTAACAAGGGGGCAATGGTCATATAATGGGCGGAGGTTTGGGTTTTTGATCTAGTAATTGGAGGGGAGAAATCAGGTTGCTTAGGTGAGCGTAAGAGCAGAGAGTATGGAGCAGATGGCTGAGGGTGAGGATCTATTGGAGAAGCATAGTTCAGGATGTGAGCAAAGGAGGGAAAAGGCCTCCACATAGGGGAATCTCCTTTCACACTTTTGAGCACTTGCAAAAGTTAAAAAGGTCACGCAGAATTTGAGGATCTAGAGACCCCTCTGGGGGCTATCAATTTTGGTTATCTAATTGGATATGGCCAATGCTGTGTACAGAATTTGATGAGGAGTTTGGGTTCCATCAAGCAGTCCCTGAATGCTCACATCCCCATGACTTACAGAAGAAGTCGGCTTCCCCCCAACACAGCCGTGACTGTTTGTGGCTTTGATAGTCCGCCAGGCAAACATAGTAATCTAGGCTAGCCAAACTGCATCTGGCTCGCGTGTCCCTACATCCATAATATTTGTTTCCATTATCTATGGTAGAGAAGGGATTTAATGGAATTTTAGTGGGATCCACTTCATCAGGGATATCCCAATGGAAAAGACCTATAGCCAGCTGACAAATGTCTCTGTGGAGAGATGGCGAACATGTCCTTAAGTGGGCGGTATGCGAGATAGACCATACTTCTTGTCCAGTAAGATTTGTGATCAGTCATTGCTGCTGAATGGGCTGATGAGTGTTAGGACTACTGGTGGTCAAGGGGAGAGTCTATAGCCTTATTGACAAGGCAAATACACAATTTGAAAGGGTTACCTGTCTTTTACAGTTTCCAGCCAGAGTCTGGACAGGGCACAGGCTTGAGATGAGAGGTATGGATCCAGGAAGTGATTCTGTCTACCTTTACTTCTGTAGGTGTTATAAGTAGCACCTTCTATGGTCCCTTTCAGCGGGGTTCCATGGATGACACCTGATGTCGTCTAATGTAGACAAGTCTCTTTCTTGATATTGATGTTGATTCCCCTCGTCCCCGGGTTGGTAGGCAGTGGCCATCTGTCTTCACAGGTATCTGTGTGGTCCTGGCTGAAAGACAATATCTCTGACTTTTTAAATTAGTGGGAAGTAGAAAGATCCTTCTAGGGTCCATCCAAATCCAATGGTGAGCCATTCTGAGGCACAGAGAGTCTGCCAGGTCCAGCGTTTTGCTAAAAAAGAAAGATTCTGATCCCTTAAGCAAACTTTGGTGCAGTGATCAAGGGTCAGAGACAGAGGCATTGAAGTGCTCTGTCCCATAATGAAAGATACACAAACAGTAAAAGCAACAACACACGACACAGACAAGACAAGACAATAAAGACAGGATATGGAAGTCCAAAACTGAGAACAGGACTTAGTAGTTGGCAGTACCCGATCGGTTGGCAATAACGAATCTGAAACAAAATATCACTGAGTCGTGGAGACTATTGTTCCTCAATTTTCTGAGTCCTCTATGACGTCACCCAGGGACTTGGCCTGTGGCTCTGTGACATGACTGTCAGCCATCGTTGGAGAGAGCTCACGCTCTTCATTGACATCCATTTTGCCAAGCCCTGACCTGAAACCGGACCAGAAAGAGGCACCTTACTTACCCTGAGAGGAGTTCGTTGGGGTCTCTTGTCCACTGCTGCCGGATCTCAGTGGAACCTCCATATGTAAAGGTCTGGTGACAATCGGGGGAAGAGACCACCAAGAGACTGTCTCATGCAAAAGCAAAGGGTTTATTGGGGGTCCAGCATGCTGGGGCTCAGAGCTCACTTGAATAGAGCAGAGAGCCCAGAGAACAGCTTAAGCAGAGCTTATATATTTTCCTTGGACAGGGCAGGGAAAATATTGATGGGTCCGGGCGAGTGAGCGGTTTGCGTGCAACCGGTTGAGGGAGTACATTCTGCAGTTTGGCAATTGGGGACAGCACATTCTGGGAATAAGATTAGCAAACAGTTCTCAATATTTCAAAAGTGTTTTGTTAAGCATACAGAAAAACAGGAAGTGACAAGTACTTATTTTATTAACCTTTCACTGCGAACTATACTTTGCCAGAATTCCTAATGTCTCTATTGTGTTTGTTAAAGTACATTTTTATTCAAACCTGGTACGTTATTATTTCTTCAGTTCATGGACATCATAAGATATTTCCTTTCATTCACAAGTTCACAAATTTATAAACATTTGGTTCACTTTCAATCACTTCCTCCTTCGGAAGACATATGTTCCTCCATGTTTCTTGACTGGTCTTTTTACTAGACTTCTTTCTAAACATATTATTTTCGATTCCATAATCATTTTTGAGGCAAAACTCACACACTATTCATGATAAATGATAACCCTAACATTACAATTAGATATATAACTGGTTGGAATGAATGTATGTATATCAATATAAGATTTTCTATATATTTTCAGATATCAATACAATCCATTATTTAAATTTGGAACCAGTTATATAATTTATTCACAGTATGGTCTATTAATGCATCATCTCTATATTCATCAAAACAGGGTAAACCTAATAGTATCCCCAGTACTAATTTATAAGTTTTCAAAATATTGCTCACAGAAATGGTGAAAGAAATACTCATGTCACCTTAGCTACATATACATATTATCACACTAATATTCTGGACACAAAATGCAAAGGTCACACAGAACATAATTTAAGCTAAGTATCCCAATCAAGGGCCCAAAGTCCTTCTGGGCTTCAAATATTACCTAGATTTCTGTTTTCATACTTATATTTCACCTCCATGTTCTTGTAAATATCACAGGTTCCCAATATCATTATTCATCCAGCAAAATGATTCATAACCCAAATCAAACATGCTATTAACCCTAACCATTCTGTAAACTGAGATTGTTCACTCAATCTCACTTTACAGAAGAGCAGGGACAAAGTTAGTATTACAATACAGGAAGTTAGGAGATCTTCCACCTGCTGAGTACCTCAAAATCCATGCAGAAATGATCCCTGGAGAAGACGTAGGCAGCTATGAAGGACCTGAGACAGCAAAAGTCATCTTCCTTTGCAAACAACCCGATCAGGATGAAAGGATGTGTCTGAATCATCCTATCTCTTCTTAATGTAGGGAAGATGTATGAAACCAGGCATGTGTGGAGAGCTGTTCCCAGGTGCCTATGTTTCTATACCATTCTAACTTGTGAAAGTGTCACAGGAAATAGAGGCAGCCTCCTTTTCCTGAGACACTAGGAAGCAACTGTTAGGACAAAGTGGTCGCCAAGACAGTGGCCTCATTCATTTTCTGAAGAAAGTGACCTCACCTCACTTTTTTCATGATGGAACTCTCTGAATTTTGTGATCCAGGAAGCCAGGCACCAAGAGCCAGTACCAGTCCCAGTCCAAGTGGGCTCACTTGTTTGGATTTACCAAGTAAAGAGTCAGTCTTTCTTGGTACCTACTGATGTGAGGGTGGCCAAATGCCAAGAAAGCTTTGAAGAGGGTCCTTTCCTGAGAGGGCAGGAAATGGCTCACCACTGCCTCCTGAAAACTTCACAGAATTGGCCAAGGAGACCAGATCTGAGACAGGACCGGCCATTTCTGGGGAACATTCTATGGCCTACTAGTCAGAGTTCACTCCGGATAGTCACAGACATACTTGGGGAAGGAGGTGACTTTGTGTGTGTGGATGTCAGTTTGTGGATTTGTCTCATATTCTGAGAATAGGTAAAAAAGGAGGTTTGTTTGGTTTGGAGTGGACTGTTTCTAGTAAGTCATCTGACAAGGAGACTGTTTTTATGTCTGTGTATCCCACTGTGTCCTTAGTTGTAGATATTAGAAAAGAAAATGGCTCAATGGGTGTGTCCTGTCTAGTAGAAAGCTTCACAGCATTCATCCTGCCCAATTAATGAATGGACTGAGGCTTGACTTATCCATGGGCAACACCTAGTATCATCCTAAGTTCTTGAACTCTTCCTGAATTCTGGCAACTCTCCAGAAAGGCTCATGGTTTTTTGTACAAGATATGTACCACCTCCAAGCTCTGTGACATGGCCATGTACTAGTTAGCTGAAAGGAATGGCGAGCACACAAGAAAACTCAGATATTGGTGTGACCAGGAAAGTCTCTATGGTGAAACCTGGCTTAGGGCCTTTTGCTTAACTATTGTTCTGTTGCCCTGAATGTCAGGAACCTCTTTGCCTCAGGCCACCCCTTTATAAAGCCAGAAGAAAACAATTTTCAAATGGAAATGAATGGGCATCACCTGTGCCTCTTTGATGAATTGTTTTGGAAATGGTTATGTCTGAATCAGACTCTGGGCCCTGTGTGAGGCTGTGGCTTAAATTGTCAGCACCTCTTGCTGATCATGAGTGTACCAGACAGTGCCTTGATTGACTGGGATTTATGAAAATGGTGTAGAACAGAGATGCCATTAAGTTGGACCCTCCTGAGTAGTGGGCCCTGAGCTGTGGTGTGCAGGTGTGTGATAAATCATCTGTGGTTGCGCCATGTGGTTTTGCCATTGATTTCCAAATGGTTTGTCACTGACACGGTGCAGTGACCAGACACTTATATGTAAAGGTGTCTTGTTAAATGGATAGTTTTCAGGGCAATGTGCAGAATCAGGTTGCTATGGAGAAGGGGGCAAGTTATGTGGGAATGAAGCCTGGTTGGTGCATTCTCTTGTAGACCCTGAAAAACCACAAATGACAGAACTCCCTCCAGGACTGTGTTCCAGTTGAACTCCTTGTATTTTGTGAGGCAAATACCAAACTCTCAGTGCTGCAGCAGGAAACTCTACGAAAATGGAGGATGAACAAAAGGCTTCACAGTCCACACAGGGAGACACTTAGACCCCAGTGGCCACAGTTTACATACGAAGAGAGAATTCAGCACTGCTGCCTCATGTGTATTGGAAAGCAAGAAAGAATGTCCTCCAGGTCACATAGATGCAGACCCAGCTTTGATGATCTCACTACAAAGGAAGCTAAAGCTACTGACAACATATATTTCAAGTGCCCATCCTCAGAGGCAGTTTCTCTAGAAGTCTTTAGGCCAGCAGACCTCCATGTTTGTGGAGTGTTTACCCTCTCCCTTACGTTGGGATACTCCTCTACCACCTCCAAGTTTGTGAACTCCTGAATATTTTCCAATCCAGATATGTATTTACAGATTTTCTAACTCTTCTCCTCTAATTGTTTCTTATTTGGCGTGAAGGTAACGTCAAGGCATTGTTCTGGATGAGAGTGGGAAGATTTTTGTGTAGCACATATTTGCATACACATTGGATTCATTTTCCAATTTTCCATTCCAAAGACTGAATCCCTGACACTAACGCATACCCTACCAAACTCTGACTACTAATCCTAATATGATGAAGAAAAATAACCCAAACAGAATAGAAATACTAGCACTTCTGAAGAGGCATGGTGTATAGTTGGACTTGCCTTTTGCATAATAAAGTGTAGGTGTTATAAACCTAGTCAATTTTTCATTGAAATAGTTCTCCATGTGTTTTTTTTTTTCCTTTAATATTTATTGTTGGTTCTACAAAACATTACATAGTTCTTGACATGTCATATTTCACACTTTGATTCAAGTAGGTTATGAACTTCCATTTTTCTTCGTATACAGATTGCAGTATCTCATCAGTTACACATCCACTATTTTACATATTGCTATACTAGTGTCTGCTGTATTCTGCTGCCTTTCCTGTCCTCTACTATCTCCCATCCCCTCCCCTCCAATCCTCTCTCTCTACCCCATCTATTGTAATTCATTTCTTCCACTTGTTTTTGTCCCCTTTCCCCTCACTTCATATTCTATTTAATTTTGTATAACCATGAGGGTTTCCTTCCATTTCTATGTAATTTTCCTTCTCTTTCCTTTTCCCTCCCACCTCTCACCCCTGATTAATATTAATCATCTTCTCATGCTCTTCCTCCCAACTCTGTTCTTAGTTACTCTCCTTATATCAAAGAAAACATTTGGCATTTGTTTTTTAGTGATTGGCTATCTTCAGGTAGCATAATACGTTCTAATGCCATTCATTTCTCTGCAAATTGTATGATTTTGTCATTTTTTAATGCAGAGTAATACTCCATTGTGTATAAATGCCACATTTTTTTTAATCCATTCATCTATTGAAGGGCATCTAGGTTGGTTCCACAGTCTTCCTATTGTGAATTGTGCTGCTATGAACATAGATTTATCAGTGTCCCTGTAGCATGCACTTTTTGGGTCTATAGGGATTAGACCGAGAAGGGGAATTGCTGGGTCAAATGGCGTTTCCATTCCCAAGTTTCCAAGAAATCTCCATACTGCTTTCCAAATTTGCTGCACCAATTTGCAGTCCCACCAGCAATGTACAGGTGTACCCTTTTTCCCACATCCTCGCCAGCACTTGTTGTCGTTTGACTTCATAATGGCTGCCAAGCTTACTGCAGTGAGATGGTATCTTAGGGTGGGTTTGTTTTGCATTTCTCTGAATGCTCGAGATGGTGAGAATTTTTTGATGTACTTATTGATTGATTGTATGTCCTCCTCTGAGAAGTGTCTGTTCAGGTCCTTGGCCCATTTGTTGATTGGGTAATTCATTTGCTTATTGTTTAATTTTTTGAGTTCTTTGTATAACTCTGGATATTAGGGCTCTATCTGAAGTGTGAGGAGTAAAGATTTGTTCCCAGGATGTAGGCTCCCTTTTTACCTCTCTTATTGTTTCTTTTTCTGAGAAAAATCTATTTAGTTTGAGTAAGTCCTGTTTGTAGATTCTAATTATTAACTCTTATGCTATGGGTGTCCTATTGAGGAATTTGGAGCCCGACCCCACAGTATGTAGATCATAGCCAAAATTTTCTTCTATCAGACGCCGTGTCGCTGATTTGATATCAAGCTCCTTGATCCATTTTGAGTTAACTTTTGTGCATGGCGAGAGAAAGGGATTCAGTTTCATTTTCTTACATATGTAATTCCAGTTTTTCCAGCACCATTTGTTGAAGATGCTATCCTTCCTTCAGTTTATGCTTTTAGCTCCTTTATCAAATATAAGATTGCTGTAATTTTGTGGATTGATTTCTGTGTCCTCTATTCTGTACCATTGGTCCACCCGCCAGTTTTGGTACCAGTACCATGCTCTTTTTGTTACTATTGCTCCGTAGTATAGTTTGAGGACATGTATCGCTATACCGCCTGATTCACACTTCCTGCTTAGAGTTGTCTTTGCTATACTGGGTCTTGTATTATTCCATATGAATTTCATAATTGTTTTATCTATTTCTACAGGAAATGCCGTTGGGATTTTGATTGGCATTGCATTAAACCTATAGAGAACTTTTGGTAATATCGCCATTTTGATGATGTTAATTCTGCCTATCCATGAACAGGGTATATTTTTCCATCTTGTAAGATCTTCTTCTATTTCTCTCTTTAGGGTTCTGTAGTTTTCATTGTGTAAGTCTTTCACATCTTTTGTTACGTTGATAACCAAATATTTTATTTTATTTTTTTTTGAGGATACTCTCAATGGAGTGGTTGTCCTCATTTCCGTTTCAGAGGATTTGTTGCTGATATTCAGGAATGCTTTTGATTTATGATTGTTGATTTTTTATCATGCCACTTTGCTGAATTCATTTATTATCTCTAATAGTTTCTTGTAGACCCTTTTGGATCTACTAGGTATAGAATCATTTCATCTGCAAATAGTGATAATTTAAGTTCTTCTTTTCCTATTTTTATGCCTTTAATTTCTTTCATTTGTCTAATTGCTCTGGCCAGTGTTCGAGAACTATGTTGAACAGAAATCGTGAGAGAGGGCATCCCTGTCTTGTTCCAGATTTTAGAGGGAATGCCTTCAATTTTTTCTCAATTCAGAATGATACTAGCCTGAGGCTTAGCATAGATTGCTTTTACAATATTGAGGTATGTTCCTGTTATCCCAGTTTTTCTAGAGTTTTAAACATAAAGGGATGCTGTACTTTATTGAATGCTTTTTCTGCATCTATTGGGGTGATCATATGGTTCTTATTTTTAAGTCTATTGATGTGGTGAATAACATTTATTGATTTCCTTATATTGAACCAGCCTTGTATCCCAGGAATGAATCCTACTTTATCATGTTGCACAATTTTTTAAATATGTTTTTGTATCTGATTTGGCAGAATTTTATTGAGGATTTTTGCATCTAGGTTCATTAGAGAGATTGGTCTGTACATTTGTTTCTTTGAAGGGTCTTTGTCTGGTTTAGGAATCAGGGTGATATTGGCCTCCTCTGCTGTATACACATTCGGTCCTGGGCTTTTCTTAGTTGGTAGTCTTCGGATGGTTTCTTCTATTTTCTCAATTGATATTGGTCTGCTTAGGTTGTCTATATCCTCCTGACTCAATCTGGGCAGATCATATGACTTAAGAAATTTATTGATGCCTTCACTATCTTCTAATATAATTTCTGATTATCTTCTGTATTTCAGAAGTGTCTGTTGTGATATTGCCTTTTTCATCCCTTATGATAGTAATTTGAGTTCCCTCTATTCTTCTCTTCATTAACATGGCTAAGAGTCTGTCGATTTTATTAATTTTTCAACTTTTAGTATTTTCAATTTTTTCAATTGTTTCTTTTGTTTTGATTTCATTAATTTCAGCTCTGATTTTAATTATTTCTTGCCTTCTACTTCTTTTTCTGTTGTTTTGCTCTTCTTTTTCTAGGATTTTGAAATGAACTATGAGATCATTTATTTGTTGTTGTTTTTTTTTCTTTTTTTAAGGAAAGATCTCCAAGCAATGAATTTTCCACTTAGAACTGCTTTCAATGTGTCCCATAGATTCTGATATGTTCTGTCTGTCTTTTTCATTTATGTCTAAGAATTTTTTTTATTTTTCTCCTTGATGTCTTCAATAACCCATTGATCATTCAGTACGTATTGTTCATTCTCCAAGTGATGCATGAATTTTCCTTCCTTCTTTTATTGTTGATTTTCAGTTTCATTCCATTACGATCAGATAAGATGCCTGGTATTATCTATACTCCTTTATATTGTCTAAGAGTTGTTCTGTGACATAATATATGATCTATTTTTGAGAGGTATCCATGTGCTGCTGAGAAAACAGTGTAACTGCTTGATGTTGGGTGGTATATTCTATATATGTTAATTAAGTCTAGGTTATTAATTGTGTTATTGAGTTCTATAGTTTCCTAATTCAACTTTTGTTTGGAATATCTGTCCAGTAGTGAGAGAGGTCTGTTGAAATCTCCCATGATTGTTGTATGGTGGTCTACCAGACTCTTGAACTTGAGAAGATTTTGTTTGATTAACATAGCTGAACCATTGTTTGGGGCACATATATTTATGATTGTTATGTCTTGTTGGTGTATGGTTCCCTTGAGCAATATGTAGTGTCCCTCTTTATCCCTTTTGATTAACTTTGTCTTGAAATCTATTTTATTTGATATGAGTATGGACACTTCTGCTTGTTTCCGAAGTCAATATCAGTGATATGATTTCTCCCAACCTTTCACCTTTAGTCTATATATGTCTTTTCCTATCAAATGTGTCTCCTGTAAGCAGAAAATTTTTGGGTCTTCTTTCGTGATCCATTCTACTAGCCTGTGTCTCTTAATTGGTGAGTTTAAGGCATTAACATTTAGGGTTATTTTTGAAATATGGGTTGTTCTTCCAGCCATATTTGTTTATTTATGTTACTAAACATGGTTTGTTTTTCTCTTTGATTATTTTTCGCCCCTTTACTGTACTACCTCCCACTGTTGGTTTTCATTGTTATTTTCCATTTCGTCTTCCTATAATGTTTTGCCAAGGATCTTTTGAAGAGATGGTTTTCTAGCTGCAAATTCTTTTAACTTTTGTTTATCATGGAAGGTTTTAATTTCATCTTCCATCCTGAAGCTTAAAATCGCTGGATACACAATTCTTGGTTGGAACCCAATTTCTTTCAGTGATTGAAAAATGTTATTCCAGGATCTTCTAGCTTTCAGAGTCTGTGTTGAAAGATCAGCTGTTATCCTGATTGGTTTACCCCTAAATGTAATCTGCTTCCTTTCTCTTGTAGCTTTTAAAATTCTCTCTTTATTCTGTATGTTTGGCATCTTCATTATAATATGTCTAGGTGTTTATCTCTTATGATTTTGCACATTTGGCGTCCTGTAAGCTTCTAGGATTTGGGATTCTGTCTCATTCTTCATGTCTGGAAAGTTTTCTCATATTATTTCATTGAATAGATTGCTCAATCCTGTGGTTTGGACCTGTATACCTTCCTGTATCACAATTACTCTTTAGTTTGGTCTCTTCATGTTATCCCATATTTCTTGGATGTTCTGCTCATGGTTTCTTAACAGTCTTGCTGAGCTTTCTATGTTCTTTTCAAGTTGAAATACTTTGTCTTCATTGTCTGATGTTCTATCTTCTAAGTGATCTATTCTGCTGGTAGTATTCTCAATTGAGTTTTTAAGTTGGTTTATTGCTTCCTGCATTTCTATGATTTCTGTTTGTGTGTTTTTTATAACCTCTATCTCCCTGTATAGTTGATCTTTTGCTTCTTGGATTTGTTTATGTAATTCATTGTCAAAGTGATCTTTCATTGTCTGATTTTGCTGTCTAATGTCTCCCTGGAGACTTCAGATCATCTGAAGCAAGTATATCCTGATTCTTTATCTTACATTCCATATGCTGCAGATATTACCTCTTCTAATGTTGAGTTGACCTGCGTTGCTTGTGGTCCTTTCTTTCCACTGTTCACGTTTTTTTCGGCTTGGTGAAACTTTTGTGTTATTGAATTTTACCCCTAAATGTTTATATTGCTATTGTATTCTTGAAAAGTCTCCCTCACAGGCGTAAGCAGCGGCTCTGCCCCTCCTCCAATTGGGGCAATGTGCCTACCACACCAGCACGCCGCTGGGCCTGTTCTGCCTCTTGGTAGCTGGTCCGCCTACCTTGCAGGAGCGGGCAGTTGATCTACCCCTCTGCGGGTGCTGGTCCTGTTCAGCCAGTGGGTAACAGGTCCAGCTACCTTGCAGGCACAGGCGTCGGCTCTGCCCCTCCGTGCTCCGCTGGGCCTCTTCTGTCTGTGGGTTGCAGGGCTGTCTACATTGCAGGCGTGAGTGGCATCTCTGTCCCCCCCCAAACCGGGGCGATGTGTCTACCACGCTGGTAGGTCGCTGGGTCTGTTCTGCCTCTGGGTGAGAGGTCTACCTGCTTTGCAGGCACGGGCAGCGGCTCGGCCCCTCCCCAAACCTGGTTATGTGTCTAGCACCCTGGCGGGGCCTAGCACCTGGTCTGTCGGTGTTCGCAGGTCCACCTACTTCGCAGGCGCGGGGGCCGGCTCTGCCCCTCTGAAGGCAGCTGGGCCGCTTCAGCTGGTGGGTCGCAGGTTCACCTATCTTGAAGTCGCAAGGGGTGTCTCTGCCCCTCCGCGGGTGTCTGGGCCTGTTCTGCCTGTGGGTCGCATGTCCGCGTTCCTTGCAGGCGTGCAGTGGCCCTGCCCAACCCCCAACCAGGGTGATGTGTCTTTCACGATGGCGGGCCGCTAGGCCTGTTCTACGGGTGGCTCGCAGGTCCGCCTACATTACAGGCATGGTTGGCGGCTCTGCCCCTCCCTTCTCCATGTGTTTTTAAAGTTAACAAATATGAGAATTCCTGTCTCCATTTCTCTGTACCCTATTCAGCACATGCATTTTTATATTCACATATAGAATCCTACCTGGTATCACATGTACATACTTGTGAGGTTGCTGACTTTGCAAATACAAATTGTGAGAAGGGATCACTCCTCCTAAATGCTCTTGGAACTTACAATTCAAACTATGGGTGAGCTCCCTAGTTGAACAACATTATACATAAATCGATGCTCAGAAAAATGAAGATTTTTGGATTTGTGGATGATATATAATTCATGATGTATTTCGATTGGCATATATATTGCTACTTTTTAATGTATACGTGTGTGTGTGTGTGTGTGTGTGTGTGCATATATATATGTATAAACTCTCCAGATTTTTCAAAATATGAAATGTATGTGTCTTATTATATACTCCCTAAATTCATTGATGTTCATGAATGTGGATTTATATTCAACTTTTCATAAGAATGTTCTCAGAAATATTAATCCACCTGAAATACATATTTGTTTCCTAATACTGAAAACTAACTTCAGTGAATGGTGCATACAAATCCTAATATTGCTATAGTAAATGACTCAGTTTAACGTCAATGCAAGTAGATTCCTATGGGACATGATATGTATTTTGACGTTCATTTTTATTCAAAACTGGTACATTAATATTTCTTCAGTTTTTGCACATAATAGAATACATATTTCATTCACAAATTCACAAATTTATAGGCATTTTTTTCACTTTCAATTACTTCCTGCTTCAGAACATATGTATTCCCCCAGGTTTCTTGACTGCTTTTTTAATGAGACTTCTTTCCAAGCACATTATTTTCAATTTCCATAATCATTTTAGAAGCAAAGCTCACACACACTTCATGATAAACCATTACAGTGATATTACCATTAGATGTATAATGGTTGGAATGATTGTATGAATATTAATATAAGATTTCCAATATATATTCAGATATCAATTCAATCCATTATTTAAATTTGGAACCAGTTATATTATTTATTCACAGTATGGTCTATTCATGCATTATCTTTATATTCATATAACACAGAGTATACCTATTTGTACCCACAATACTAAATTATATGTCTTCAAAATATTGCTCCCAGAAATGGTGGAAGAAATACTCATGTCACCTGATCTATATATACATTAATCACAGTAATATTGTGGAAACAAAAAGCAAGGTCACACTTATGATTGTACCAAATCCTAAATGGAAAGTGAGCATGGATTAAAAAAAAATCCATGTCCAGGTTGCCTAATGCTCTCAAAAGTGAATCCTATTGGTGACTACATATTTGTTTCTTCCTGAAATTACATATTCAACCTCAACCCTGTTGAAAATGTCTAATCCTATCACTCACTTTATACTTTGCCTGATTTCCTAATGTCTCTATTGAAATCTGATTTCCTGTATTTTTTCCCCAGTTCATCATTATGACTGACTCTTCACATGTGCTGACATTTACTTTCACTCTCTACCCAAAACCCTATTGCTAAAGATCTTTTGGTCCAAATGCTATACACACTCTTCATTCTAAATCTACCGAATATCTTCCTAATCCACCAACTATCCCTTTTGGACTGGATTTTCTCTTCGACATTCAATCATCCAAAAGACAAGGTCCTATGCCATTGTATATCAATTAATCTGAGACACCTGTGCAGAACATAATTCAAAGCTAAGAATCCCAATAGTGGGGCCAATTCCCTTCTGTGCTTCAAAAATTACCTAGATTTCTTTTTTCATACTTATATTTCACCTATATATTCTTGAAAATATAGCAAAATTCCAATACCATTATTCATCCAAGAGAATGATTCCTAACCCAAATGGAAGCTGTTATTATCCTTAACCATACAATGTTTCCTCAATCTAACTTTACAGAAGAGGAGGGACAGAATTAGTCTTCCAATACAGGAGTTTAGGGGATCTTCCACCTGCTGAGAACCTCAAAGTTCCATGCAGAAATGATCCCTGGAGAAGATGTAGGCAGCTATGAAGGACCTGAGAGAGCAAAAGTCATCTTCCATGGCAAACAACCCGGTCAGGATGAAGGGATGTGTCAGAATAAGCCTCACTCTTCTTAATGTAGAGAAGATGGACCAAACCAGTCCAGTGTAGACAGCTGTTCCCGGCTGCCTATGGTTGATATACAATCCTCAGTTGTGAACGTATCACAGGAAATAGGGGCAGCCTCCATCTCATGGGAACCTTGGAAGCAAATTTTAGGACAAAGTGGTTTCCAAAGCAGTGACCTCATTCAGTTCACAAAGGAGGTGACCTTCCTCACTTCTTTGGTGATAGAACTCTCTGAACTTGGGATCCAGGAAGCCAGGCTACCAGAGGCAGTCCCAGTACCATTCCCAGTGGGCTCACTTATTTGGATTTACCAAGAACAGAGTCAGTCTTTCTTGGTACCTACTGATGTGAGAATGGCCAAATTTCAGGAGAGCTCAGAAGAGGGGCCTTTCCTGAGAAAGCAGGAAGTTGCTCACAGCTGGCTCCTGACCACTTCACAGATTTGGCCAAAAAGACCAGATCTGAGACAGGACAGAACATTTCAGGGAACATAATAAGGCCCACAAGTCAGAGGACACTCCGGATAGTCACAGACCTCTTTGGGGGAAGGAGGTGCCTTTGTGGGTGTGGGTGTGAGTTTGTGGTTTTGTCTCATTTTCTGAGAATAGGTAAAAAAGGCGGTTTGTTTGGTTTGGAGTGGACTGTTCCTAGTAAGTCGTTTCACAAAGTGAGTGTTTCTATGTCTGTGTATCCCACTGTGTCTGTGGTTGTAGACATTTGAAAAGAGAATTCATCAATGGATGTGTCCTGTTTAGTAGAAACCTACCCAGCAGTCATTCTGCCCAATTGATGAATGGACTGTGGCTTCCCTTATGGATGGGCAACACCTACTAATTTCCTAAGTTCCTGTTTTCTTCCTGATTCTGGCCACTCTCCAGAATAGGCTCATGGTTTTGTGTCCAAGATATGTACCACCTCCAAGCTCTGTGACAAGGCCATGTAATGGATAGCTAAAGGGAATGGCTAGCATCTCAAAAAACTCAGATATCAGTGTGACCAGGAAAGCCTCAGTGGAGAAACTCTGCTTTGGGTTTTTTGCTAACCATTTCTTCTCTTCCCCTGAATGTGAGGAAGGTGTTGGCCTCAAGACACCGCTTTGTGAAGCCTGAAGAAAACAGTTTTAAAATGGAAATAAATGGGCATCACCTGTGGCTCTTTGTTAATTTCTTTGGAAATGGATGTGTTGGAATCAGTCTCTTGGCCCTGTGTGAGGCTGTGGCTTAGGTTCTCAGCACCTGATGCATCTAAAGAATGATCCCATGTGTGCATCCAAAACCAAAATGGGAAAAAGATCAGTAATTGTTGATGAAGTCTCTCGCCTTCCTCTCTTAGGTTCCTGACCACCATCAAGTGAGAATAGAGATCCTTTGAATCAAATGAGTTCTTCTAAGCCCTGCAAAGGCTATCCCATACATGCTTGTGTTTTCTCATGACTCCAAATCACATAAAGAATCTATACCTGACAGTCAGTAGGCCTCAAATTGGAGAAGCAGAGCAGTATTAAAGGAAGGCATTTTTGATCCCTTGTGGTTCACAGGAAGGGTGTACAGGCCACCCTGCCTTTAGGAAAATGACGGGCAAGCGAGGTTATTTGGACTCTGTGTTGGGCTGCGCCCCTCATGGAAACATCCAGCCAGAGGTTATGAGGAGTGTCTATATGGAAGAAGATGAGGGCCATGTGGGAGTGTTTTGGTTTTAATTGTGGTTATTTGTGTGGAAGTTGGAAGCGATGACTGGGTCCACCTGGGCTTGAACTCTGGTGTGATACCCTATAGAGACTGAGTCCTGGAACTGACCTCAGAGAAGTATTGCCATGAATTGTGTTGGGATATTAGGAGGCCACACATGAGAGTCACCATTGGAAACTGAGATCTATTCCCAGTGTGGCTTTCCACAGAGCACTGGGAATCTCAGCCAAGGTATCACATAATTTTATTCTGAAACACTTGGCAGCAATAGTTGAGAGTCAAAACACAAATGCACTTCACATTGTAGACCTCAATGGGCCTGGCTTCATGTGGCGTTTTGGCCACTCTTTGGGAAGTTTTGGCAGTGAGAGTTCTCCAGATCTTTCTTTGAAATGAGCTTCTTCACCATTTAATGGTTACCGAATTAAATGAAACACTCAGTGCCTCCAACTTCAACCTTGAAAGATGGGCTCAATAAATACCATGAAATTTTTGAAATTCCCATATCCAGGGGGCACTGGAGAACCATTGGATATCCTGTTGGTGATCATGAGTGTACCAGACAGTGCCTTGATTGGCTGGGTTTCACGAAAATGGTGTAGAACAGAGATTCCAGTAAGTTGGAGCCTGCTGAATAGTGGGCCTAGAGCAAAGGTGGGCATGTGTGAGATAAAACATCTGTGGTGCATCCATGTGGATTTCCCAATGGCTTCCAAATGGCTTGTGACTGACATGGTGCAGCCAGCAGACCCTTATATGTAAATGATTCTTGTTATATGGATAAGTTTCAGGGCAATGTTCAGAATCAGGTTCCTATGGTCAAGGGGTCAAGCTATGTTGGACAGAAGCCTGGTTTGTGCATTCTCCTGCAGACCCTGTCCCACCACACGTGACAGAACTCCCTCCAGCACTGTGTCCCAGGTGAACTCCTTGTATTTCGTGAAGCAAATACTGAACTCCCAGTGTAGCAGCAAAAAATATCACAAAAATTGGAGGATGATCAAATGGCTTCACAGTCCACATGAGGAGACACTTAGACCCAAGTGGCCACAGTTGACCCCGAAAGAGAGAATTCAGCAATGCTGCCTCATGATCATTGGTAAATAAGATAGCATCTCCTCCAGGTCACATAGATGCAGACCCAGCTTTTATGGTCTCACTACAAAAAAAGCTAAAGCTCCTGACAACAACATATATTTCAAGAGCCCAACATCAGAGCCAGTTTTTCCAGAAGCCTTTAGGCAAGCAGAGCTCCATGTTTTTGGAGTGTTTACATTGTCCCTTACTTTTGGAATCTCGCCTTCTACCTGCAAGTTTGTGAACTCCTGAGCATATTAAATTCCAGATATGTATTCACAGATTTTCTTACTCATCTCCTCTACATGTGTTACTTGGGACGAAGTTAAGGTCAAGGCATTGTTGTGGATGAGAGTCGGAAGATTTTTGTGTAGCACATATTTGCATACACATTGGATTCATTTTCCAATTTTCCTTTCGAAATACTGAATCCCTGAAACTAACCCATACCCTACAAGACTCTGACAACTAATCCTAACGTAATGGAGAAAAATAACCCAAACAGAACAGAAATACAAACATATCAGAGGAGGCATGGTGTACCATTGAATTAACTTTTCCATTATATAGGGAAGGAGTTTTAAATCTAGTCAAATTTTTGTTGAAAGAGTTGTCCATGTATTTTTAAACTTATCAAATATGTGAATTCCTGTCTCCCCCATTTCTTTGTATCCTATTCAGCACATGTATTTTTATATGCACATATAGAATTGTACCATGTATCACACATATATTCTTGTGAGGTGGCTGACTTGGCAGATACAAATTGTGAGAAAAGTTCACTCCTCCTAAACGCTGTTGGAACTGAAAATTCAACCTATGGGTGAGCTTCCTAGTTGAACAACATTATACATAAATCCATGTTCAGTAAAATGAATATTTTTGGATACGTGGATGATATATATTTCATGATGAATTTCAATTGGCATATATATTGCTAGTTTTTAATGTCTGTGTGTGTTTGTATATATATATATATATATACTGTCCAGATTTTTTAAAATATGAAATATATGTGTATTTTGGCCACTCTTTGGGAAGCCTTACCTGTGAGAGTTCTCTAGAGCTTTCATTGAAATGATTTTCCTCAACATTTAATGGTTCCTGAATGAATTGAAACCCACAGTGCCTCCAACTTCATCCTTGAAAAATGGCTCTATAAATACCATGAAAATCCCCTGACCAGGTGGCACTGGAGTACCTTTGGATGTCTTGTTGCTGATCATGAGTGTACCAGACAGTGCCTTGACTGACTCGATTTCATGAAAATTGTGTAGAACAGAGATGCCAGTAAGTTGGAGAGTGCTGAGAAGTGGGCCCAGAGCTGTGGTATGCAGGTGTATGATAAAACATCTGTGGTGGGGCCATTTGGGTCTGCCATTGACTTCCAAATGGCTTGTGGCTTACATGGTGCAGCTAGCCGACCCTTATCTGTAAAGGCATCTTGTTATATGTAAAGGTTTCAGGACAATGTTCAGAATCAGCTTGCTATGGATAATGTTGCAAGTTATGTGGGATAGAAGTCTGGTTGGTGAATTCTCCTGTAGACCCTGACCCTCCACACGTGACAGAACTCGCTCCAGCACTGTGTCCCAGTTGAACTCCTTGTATTTCATGAAGGAAAAACCAAAACTCAGTGCAGCAGCAAGAAACACCACGAAAATTGTAGGATGGCCAATTGGCTTCACAGTCAAGACGGGGAGACACTTACCCCTCCGTGGCCACAGTTTACCTTCAAAGGAAGAATTGAGCACTGCTGCCTCATGTTCTTTTGGAAAATAAGAAACCATGTCCTCCAGGTCAGATAAATGAAGACCCATCTTTGATGGTATCACTACAAAGGAAGCTAAAGCTCCTGACAACAACATATATTTCAAGTGCCCAACCTCAGAGGCAGTTTCTCAAGAAGTCTTTAGGCCAGCAGAGTTCCATGAATTTGGACTGTTTATCCTGTCCCTTAAGTTTGAAAACTCCTCTAAAATGCCCAAGCTTGTGAACTCCTGAGCATTTTCCATTCCAGATATGTATTCACAGATTTTCTAACTCTTGTCCTCTAATTGTGTCTTACTTGGTTGAAGGTAATGTCAAGGCATTGCTCTGAATGAGAGTGGAAAGTTTTTTTGTAGCGCATATTTGCATACACAATGGATTCATTTTCCTTTATTTCCATTTGAATTACTGAATCCATGACACTAACGCATACCCTACTAGACTCTGACTACTAATGCTAATATGATGGAGAAAAATAACCCAAACAGAATAGAAATACAAGCAGTTCAGAAGAGGCATGGTGTATAGTTGGACTTGCCTTTTGCATGATAAAGGGTAGTTGTTAAAAATCTGGTTAATTTTTAATCGATATAGTTCTCCATGTGTTTTGAAAGGTATCAAATATGTGAATTCCTGTCTCCCTTTCTCTGTTGCCTATTCAGCACATATATTTTTATATGCACAAATAGAATCCTACCTGGTACCACACGTACATTATTGTGAGGTGGCCTACTTGGCAGATACAAATTGTGAGAAGAGATCACTCCTCCTAAACGCTGTAGGAACTGAAAATTCAACCTATGCGTGAGCTTCCTAGTTGAACAACATTACACATAAATCCATGTTAAGAAAAATAAATATTTTTGGATCTGTGTATGATATGTATTTCATGATGAATTTTGATTGGCATATATATTGCTACTTTTTAATATCTCTGTATGTGTTTTGTGAAAAATCTGCACTCTATAGATTATTCAAAATATGAAATATATGTGTCTTATTATACACTCCTTAAATTCATTCATGTTCATGTATGAGACCACGGCTCATGCAACAGCAAAAGACATTTATTGAGGATCCAATCCAGTATGCTAGGGCTCCGTGGTCACTCAAGAAGGGAGCGCAGCCCAGATCTCCGAGCTGAGGTTGAGCAGTGCTTAAGTACACTTTTTGGGGAGGGCGAGACTTTACGTATATCACAGTATCTTCTAACAAATCATCATACACTGCGGGAAAATCAAACAACAAATCCTAAACATGATTAGTTCATTCATTGGTGGGAACATGTCAGGCAGGAGGGATAGGTCAGTTCTACAGCGGGGTACAGATTCAAATTGATTAGATTAGGCCCTGCGATGCATATGTGCCAAGCCACACAGGGTCCTAGGTTATTAAACAACCAGGCGATCAGGGGGAATATTTACTGGGCAGTCCAGAAATTGTCCTACAAGTAACAGGAATTTCAGATTTTTCATGTAGCATAGGAACTTAACAATACCTGGTCCTTTACATTTTAAATCAGGCCTTGAATCTTAAAAACTTTACAAACCCGGTCTTTTACACTTTAACTTTTACACTTTAATTTCAATTTCTTTTACCCTTAAAGATCACTCCTGGTTCACAAGAAGGGTGTCCAAGCCACCCTGACTTTAGGCAAATGAGGGGCAAGGGAGCTTATTTTGGACACTGTCTTGGGCTGTGCCCCTCATGGAAACCTCCAGCCATATGTTATGATGAGTGTCTTTATGGAAGAAGATGAGGGTCATGTAGGAGTGTTTTGGTTTTAATTGTGGTCATTTGTGTGGCGGTTGGAAGAGATGACTTGGTCCACCAGGGCTTGAACTCTGCTCTGATACTCCTTAGAGACTGAGTTCTGGAACTGACTTGAGAGAAGTATTGCCATGAATTGTTTTGGGATTATAGGAGGCCACACATGAGATTAGCCCTTGGAAACTGAGATCTAGGCCCAGGGTGGCTTTCCACCGAGCACTGGGAATCTCAGCCAGGGTAACACATGATATTTTTACTGAAAGACTTGGAAGTCATAGTTGAGACTCAAAACACACATGTACCTCATATTGTAGACCTCAATGAGCCTGGCTTTATGTGAACTTTTGGGCACTCATTGGGAAGCCTTGCCTGTGAGAGTTCTTCAGAGCTTTCATTGAAATGAGCTTACTCACCATTTAATGGTTCCTGAATGAATTGAAACCCACAGTGCCTCCAACATCATCCTTGAAAAATGGCTATACAAATACCATGAAATTTTTGAAATTTCCATGACCAGGTGGCACTGGAGAAACTTTGGATGTCCTGTTGCTGATCATGTGTGTACCAGACAGTTCCCTGATTGACTGGTTGTCATGAAAATGGTATAGAACCGAGATGTCAGTAAGTTGGAGCCTGCTGAGTATTGGGGCTAGAGCAGTGGACTATACGTTTGTGAAAAAATATCTGTGGTGGGACCACGTGGATCTGCCTTTGGCTTCCAAAATACTTTTGACTGATATGGTGCAGGCAGCAGACCCTTATATGTAAAGGCATCTTGTTTTATTGAGAGGTTTCAGGGCAATGTTCAGAATCTGGTTGCTATAGTCATGGGGAAAGCTATGTGGGATAGACCCATGTTTCGAACATTCTCCTGAAGACCCTGACCAATCACACGTGTCAGAGCTCCCTCCAGAATTGTGTCCCAGTTGAACTCCTTGTATTTCATTAAGCCAATTCCAAACTCCCAGTGCAGCAGTCAGAAACACCACAAAAATGGAGGATTACCAAATGGCTTCACAGACCACACGGGGAGACACTTAACTCCCAGTGGCCACAGTTTACCAAGAAAGAATTCAGTACTGCTGCCTCATGTTCATTAGAAAATAAGGAACCATTTCCTCCAGGTCACATAGATGCAGACCCACATTTGATGGTGTCACAATGAGGAAGCTAAATCTCCTGACAACTTCATATATTTCATGTTCCCAACCTGAGAGGCATTTTCTCAAGAAGTCTTAAGGCCAGCAGAGCTCCAAGTTTGTGGAGTGTTTAACCTCTCCCTTACTTTTGGAAACTGCTCTACCACATCCAATGTTGTGAACTCCTGAACATTTTCAGTTCCACATATGTAATCACAGGTTTTCGAACTCCTCTCCACTAATTGTGTCTTACTTGGAGTGAAGATAATGAAAGGAATTGTTCTGGATGAGAGTGGCAAGATTTTTGTGTAGCACATATTTGCATACACATTAGATTTATTTTCCTATTTTCATTTGAAATACTGATCCCCGACACTAACACATACCCTAATAGACTCTGACTACTAATGCTAATATGATGGATAAAAAGAAAACTAACAGAATAGAAATACAGGCCTTTAATAGGAGGCATGGTATATACTTGGAATTGCCTTCTGCTTTATCAAGGGTATGTGTTATTAATCTTGTCAAATTTTCATTGTAATATTTCTCCATGAGTTTTATATGTGTATATATATATATATATATATATATATATATATATATATATATATATATATATTCTCTAGATTTTTCAAAATATGAAAAACATGTGTCTTATTAAACACTATCTAAATTCATTCATATTCATGTATGTGGATATAAAATCAACTTTTCATAAGATTATTCTCAGAAACATTCAACCACCTGAAATACATATTTGTTTCCTCGTCCTGAGAACTAACTTCAGTGAATCGTGCTTACAAACCCTAATATTTTTACAGTAACTGACACAGTTTATCATCAAAGCAAGTAGATTCCTATAGGACATGATGTGTATATTGATGTTCATTTTTATTCAACAATGGGACATTAAAATTTCTTCATTTTATGCACATCATAGGATATATATTTCCTCCACAGGTTAGCAAATATATAGGCATTTGTTTCACTTTCAATCACTTCCTGCTTCAGAACACATGTATTCCTCCATGTTTCTTGACTGGTCTGTTCATGAGACTTCTATCCAAACACATTATTTTCGATTTCCTTTATCACTTTAGAAGCAAAACGGACACACACTTCATGATAAACCATCACTGTAATATCACCATTAGATGTATTAATGGTTGGAATGAATGATTATATATCAATAAAAGATTTTTTATATATTTTCTGATATCAATTCAATACATTGTTTAAAGTGTAACAAGTTATATTTTTTATTCACAGTATGGTCTATTCATGCATTATCTCTATATTCATAGACACAGGGTACACCTGGTTGTACCCCCAATACTAATCTATACATATTTGAAATATTGCTCCCAGAAATGGTGGAAGAAATACTCATGTCACCTGATCTACATATGCATGTTATCACTGTAATATTCTGGACACAAAATGCAAAGCCTAAAGGTAAACTGGACATGGATTACTAAAAACATCCCTGACCAGGTTGCCTAATGCTCTCAAATGTCAATACTATTGCTGGCTACATATTTGTTTCTTCCTAAGATTATATATTCAACCTCAAAACTGTTGAAAATGTTTAATTTTTTCACTCACTTGATACTTTTGCCTGATTTCCTAATGTCTCTATTGATATCTACTTTCCTACATATTTTCCACAGTTCAACATTGTGACTGACACTTCACATGTGCTGACATTGACATTCACTCTGTAACGGAAACACTATTGCTAAAGATCTTTGGTCCAAATCCTATACTCACTCTTTTTCCGAAACATACTGACAATCTTCCTGATCCTATCGACTATCCCTTTTTGAGTAGATGTTCTCTACTACATTCAATCATCCAAGGTACAAGATCCTATGCCATTGTATATCGATTTTTCTGAAACATGTATCTAGAACGTAATTCAAAGCTACGTATCGCAATCAGTTGCCCAATGCATTTCTGAGCTTCAAATCTTACCTAGATTTCTGTTTTCATACTTATATTTTATCTCTATATTCCTATAAATATTGCAGGTTCCCAATACCATTATTCATCCCGCATAATGATTCCTTACCCAAATCGAACCTGTTATTAACGCTAACCATACACTGTTGCTTCAATCTAAAATTACAAAAGAGCAGGGACAGAGTTCGCCTTACAATACAGGAATGTAGGGTATCTTCCAACTGCTGAGAACCTCAAAGTTCGATGCAGAAATAATCCCTGGAGAAGATGTCAGCAGCTATGAAGGACCTGTGAGAGCAAAAGCCATCTTCAATGGCAAACAATCTAGACAGGAAAAAGGGATGTGTATGCATCAGCCTCTCTCTTTTTAATGTAGAGAAGATTGACCTAACCAGACCTGCATGGAGAGCTGTTCCCAGGTGCCTATTTTGATATACAATTGAAACTAGTCAAATTTTCAAAGGAAGTAGGGGCAGCCTCTATCTAATGGAACCCTTGGAAGCAACGGTTAGGGCAAAGTTGTTGCCAAGGCAGTGACCTCTTTCAGTTCCTGAAGGAAGTGACCTACCTAACTTCCTTGGTGATGGAACATTCGGAAATTTTGATGCAAGAAGCCAGGCACCGAGAGCCAGTCCCAGTCCCTGTCCCAGTGGGCTCACTTGTTTGGATTTACCAAGTACAGATCAGACCTTCTTGGTACCTACTGATGTGAGGATGGCCAAATGTCAGCAGAGCTCTGAAGAGAAGCTTTTCCTGAGAGAGCAGGTAGTGGCTAACGGTTGGCTCCTCAAAGCATCACAGAGTTGGCCAAGGAGACAAGATCTGAGACAGGAGAGGCCATTTTGTGGGGAACATAGTATGGCCCACCAGTCAGAAGACATTCCGGATAGTTACAGACCTACTTTTGGGAATGAGGTGCCTTTGTGTGGGGGTGTGAGTTTGCGGTTTTGTCTCATGTTCTGAGAATAGGTAGGAAAGGTGGTTGGTTTGGTTTGGAGTCGACTGTTTCTAGTAAGTCTTTTGACAAGGCGACTTTCTATGTCTGTGTATCCACTGTGTCCGTGGTTTTAGACATTAGAAAAGAGAATGCATCAATGGAGGTGTCCTGTCTAGTAGAAAGCTTCCCAGCATTCATCCTGCTCAATTGATGAATGGACTGTGGTTTGCCTTATGGATCTTAAACACCTACTAACATCCTAAGTTCCTGTTTTCTTCCTGAATTCTGGCCACTCTCCAGAATAGGCTCATGATTTATTGTGCAAGATATGTACCACCTCCAAGCTCTGTGACATGTCCATGTTCTTGATAGCTGAAGGGAATGGGAACATCTCGGAAAACTCAGACATCAGTGTGAGCAGTAAAGTCTCAGTGGAGAAACCCTGCTTTGGTCCATTTGCTTAACTATGGTTCTATTGCCTTGAATGTCAGGAAGGTCTTTGCCTCAGGCCACCCTTTTGTGAAGCCTGAAGAAACAGTTTTCAAATGAAAATGAATGGGCATCTCCTGTGGCTCTTTGCTTAATTGCTTTGAAAAGGATGGTGTCTTAATCAGACACTAGGCCCTGTTTGAGGCTGTGGCTAAGATTCTCAGCTCCTGATAGATGTAAAGAAGATCCCATGTGTGCATCCAAAACCAAAATGGCAAAAAGATCAGTCATTGTAGATGAAGTCTCTTGAATTCCTCTGATAGGTTCCGGAACTCCATCAAGTGAGAATAGGATTCCTATGGGTCAAATGAGTTATTCAAATCCTGCAGAAGTACTTGGGTTCTCTCATGATGCCAAATCGCATAATGAATCTATACCTGACTGTCAGTAGGCCTCAAATTGGAGAAGCAGAGCAGCATTAACAGCAGGCCTATTTGATCACTCCTGGTTCAAAGGAAGGGTGTCCAGGCCACACTGAATTTAGACAAATGGGGGGCAAGGGTGCATATTTTGGACATTGTCTTTGGCTGCATCCCTCATGGAAACCTCCAGCTAGAGTTTATGATGAGTGTCTATACGGCTGAAGATGAGGGCCATGTGGGAATGTTTTGGTTTTAATTGTGGTCATTTGTGTGGCGGTTGGAAGAGATGACAGGGTCCACATGGTCTTGAACTCAGGTGTGATTCCTCTTAGAGACTGAGTTCTGGAACTGACCTCAGAGAAGTATTGCCATTAATTGTGTTGGCATTGTAGGAGGCCACACATGAGAGTTGCCTTTGAAACCTGAGATCTAGGCCCAGGATGACTTTCCTCAGAGAACTGAAAATCTCAGCAAGGATATCGCATAATTTTATTCTGAAAAACTTGGCAGCCATAGTTAAGAGTCAAAAGACACATGGACCTCCCGTTGTAGACCTCCATAGGCCTTGCTTCATGTGACCTTTTGGCCAGTGTTTGGGAAGCCTTGCCTGTTAGAGTTCCTCAGAGCTTTCATTGAAATGAGCTTCCTCCCCATGTAATGGTTCCTTGAAGAATGGAAACCCCAAAGTGCCTCCAACTTCATTCTTGAAAAATGGATAGATAAATACCATGATATTTTTGAAATTCCCAATGACCAAGTGGCACTGGAGAACCATTGGATGTTCTGTTGCAGACAGTGGCTTGATTGCTGTGTTACAGACAGTGCCTTGATTGACTGGGTTTCATGAAAATGGTGCAGAACAGAGATGCCAGTAAGTTGGAGCGTGCTGAGTAGTGGGCCTAGAGCAGTGGTGGGCAGGTGTGTGATAATACAACTGTGGTGTCGCCATGTGGATCTGCCATTGGCTTCCAAATAGCTTGTGACTGACTTGGTACAGCCAGCAGACCATTATATGAAAAGGCATCTTGTTATATGGAGAGGTTTCAGGGCAATGTTCACAATCAAGTTGCTATGGTCAAGGGGGCAAGTTATGTGGGATAGAACCCTGGTTGGTGAATTCTCCTGCACACCCTGACCCAACACACGTGACAGAACTCGCTCCAGCCCTATATCCTAGTTGAACTCCTTGTATTTCATGAAGCAAATAACAACCTCCCATTGCAGCATCAAGAAACACCACAACTTCGCCAGCACTTGTTGTTGTTTGATTTCATAATGGCTGCCAATCTTACTGGAGTGAGAAAAGGGTTCTCTTGTACATTGCTGGTGGGGCTTCAAATTGGTGCGGCCAATTTGGAAAGCAGTATGGAGATTCCTGGGAAAGCTGGGAATGGAACCACCATTTGACCCAGCTATTGCCCTTCTCGGACTATTCCCTGAAGACCTTAAAAGAGCGTATTACAGGGATACTGCCACATCGATGTTCATAGCAGCACAATTTACAATAGCTAGATTGTGGAACCAACCCAGATGCCCTTCAATGGATGAATGGATTAAAAAAATGTGGCATCTATACACCATGGAGTATTACACAGCACTAAAAAATGACAAAATCTTGGAATTTGCAGGGAAATGGATGGCACTAGAGCAGATTATGCTTAGTGAAGCTAGCCAATCCCTAAAAAACAAATACCAAATGTCATCTTTGATATAATGAGAGCAACTAAGAATAAAGCAGGGAGGAAGAGCAGGAAGAAAAGATTAACATTAAACAGAGACATGAGGTGGGAGGGAAAGGGAGAGAAAAGGGGAATTGCATGGAAACGGAGGGAGACCCTCATTGTTATACTAAATTACATATAAGAGGTTGTAAGTGGAATGGGAAAATAAACAAGGTGAGAAATGAATTACAGTAGAAGGGGTAGAGAGAGAAGATGGGAGGGGAGGGGAGGGGGGATAGTAGAGGATAGGAAAGGTAGCAGAATACAACAGTTACTATTATGGTATTATGTAAAAATGTGGATGTGTAACCCATGTGATTCTGCAATCTGTACTTGGGGCAAAAAAGGGAGTTCATAACTCACTTGAAGCTAACGTATGCTAATGTATGAAATATGATATGTCAAGAGCTTTGTAGGGTTTTGAACAACCAATAAAAAAATAAAATTAAAAAAAAAAGGAAGAAACACCACAAAAAGAGCAGGATGACCAAATGGCTTCACAGTCCACTCAGGGAGACAATAAGCTTCCAGTGGCCAAAGTTTACCAACAAAGAGAGAAATCAACACTGGTACCACATGTTCAATGGAAAATAAGAAACGATGTCTTCCAGGTCACATAGATGCAGATCCAGGTTTGATGGTCTCACCAGAAATGAAGCTAAAGCTCCAGACAACAAGATATATTTCAAGTGTCCAAACTCCGAGGCAGTTTTACACGAAGGCTATTGGCCAGCAGAGTTCCATGTTTGTGGAGTGTTTACACAGTCACTTACTTTTGGAAACTCCTCTACCACCTCCAAGGTTGTGAACTCCTGTGCATTTTCCATTCCAGATATGTATTCACAGATTTTCTAACTCTTCTCTTCGAATTGCATCTTACATGGGGTGAAGGTAATATCAAAGGATTTATCTGGATGAGAGTGGGAAGACTTTTGTGTAGGACATATTTGCATACATATTGGATTCATTTTCCAATTTTCCATTTCAAATACTTTATCTCTGACACTAAACCACACCCTACTAGTCTCTGACTACTAATCCTAATATGAGGCAGAAAAATAACCCAAACATAATAGAAACACAAGCAGTTCAGAGGAGGCATGGTGTATAGTTGGACTTGCCTTTTGCATTTTAAAGGTTAGGGGTTATAAATCTAGACAATTTTTTGTTGCAATAGTTGTCCATGTGGTTTTAAAGATAACAAATATGTGAATTCTTGTCTCTCTTTCTCTGTAGCCTACTCAGCAAATATATTTTTATATACACATAGAGAATCCTACCTGGTACTACACGTACATTCTTGTGAGGTGGCTAACTTGGCAGATACAAATTGAGAGAAAAGATCACTCCTTCTAAATGTCGTTGGAACTGAAAATTCAACCTATGGGTGAGCTTCCTAGTTGAACAAAATTATACACAAATCCATGTTCAGTACAATGAATATTTTTGGATCTGTGGATGATATATATTTCATGGTGAATTTTGATTGGCATATATTGCTATTTTTAATGTCTCTGGGTGTGTATGTGTGTGTGTCTGTGTGTGTATATATATATATATATATATATATATATATATATATATATATATACACTCTCTCCTTCTATTTTTCAAAATATGAAATATATGTGTCTTATATACACTCCCTAATTTTATTCATGTTCATGAATGTGGATTTATAATCAACTTTTCACAAGATTATTCTCAAAAAATTTCATCCACCTGAAATACATATTTGTTTCCTAGCACTGAAAACTAACTTCAGTGAATGGTGCATACAAATCCTAATATTTCTATAGTAACTGACACAGTTTATCATCAATGCAAGTAGATGCCTATGGGACATGATGTGTTTATTGATGTTCATTTTTATTCAACACTGGGACATTACAATTTCTTCAGTTTATGCACATCATAGGATATATATTTCCTCCACAGGTTAGCAAATTTATAGGCATTTGTTTCACTTTCAATCACTTCCTGCTTTAGAACACATGGATTCCTCCATGTTTCTTGACTGATCTTTTCATGAGATTTCTATCCAAACACATTATTTTCGAATTCCTTTATCACTTTTGAAGCAAAACGGACACACACTGCATGATAAATCATAACTATAATATCACTATTAGATGTATAACTGGTTGGAATGAATGATTTTATATTAATATAAGATTTCTTATATATTTTCAGATATCAATTCAATACATTTTGTAAAGTGGAACCAGTTATATTATCTATTCACAGTATGGTCTATTCATGCATTATCTCTATATTCATAGACACAGGTTACACCTCTTTGTACCCCCAATACTAATTTACACATCTTCAAAATATTGCTCCCAGAAATGGTGGAAGAAATACTCATGTCACCTGATCTACATATGCATGTTATCACAGTAGTATTCTGGACACAAAATGCAAAAGTCACACGTATGACTGTAACAAAGCCTAAACGGAAACTGAACATGGATTACTAAAAACATCCATGTTCAGGTTGCCTAATGCTCTCAAATGATCATCCTGTTGGTGACTACATATTTGTTTCTTCCTAAGATTATATATTCAACCTCAATACCATTGAAAATGTCTAATTTTTTCACTCACTTTGTACTTTGCCTGATTTCCTAATGTCTCTATTGATATCTACTTTCCTACATATTTTCTCCAGTTCAACATTGTGACTGACCCTTCACATGTGCTGACATTGACATTCACTCTCTAACCGAAACCCTATTGCTTATGAACTTTGGTCCAAATCCTATACTCACTCTTCTTCCGAAACATACTGACTATGTTCCTGATCCTATCGACTATCCCTTTTTGAGTAGATGTTCTCTACTACATTCAATCATCCAAGGTACAAGATCCTATGCCATTGTATATCGATTTTTCTGAAACATGTATCTAGAACGTAATTCAAAGCTACGTATCGCAATCAGTTGCCCAATGCATTTCTGAGCTTCAAATCTTACCTAGATTTCTGTTTTCATACTTATATTTCATCTCTATATTCCTATAAATATTGCAGGTTCCCAATACCATTATTCATCCCGCATAATGATTCCTTGCCCAAATCGAACCTGTTATTAACCCTAACCATACACTGTTGCTTCAATCTAAAATTACAAAAGAGCAGGGACAGAGTTCGCCTTACAATACAGGAATGTAGGGTATCTTCCAACTGCTGAGAACCTCAAAGTTCGATGCAGAAATGATCCCTGGAGAAGATGTAGGCAGCTATGAAGGATCTGAGAGAGCAAAATCCATCTTCATGGCAAACAACCTGAACAGGACGAAGGGATGTGTATGCATCAGCCTTTCTCTTCTTAATGTAGAGAAGATGGACCTAAGCAGGCCTGCGTGGAGAGCTGTTCCCAGGTGCCTATTTTGATATACCATTGTAACAAGTCAAATTGTCACACAAAGTAGGAGCAGCCTCCATCTCATGGAACCCTTGGAAGCAACGGTTAGGACAAAGTTGTTGCCAAGGCAGTGACCTCATTCAGTTCCTGAAGGAAGTGTCCTAGCTAACTTCCTTGGTGATGGAACTCTGAAATTGTGATGCAAGAAGCCAGGCACCGAGAGCCAGTCCCAGTCCCAGTCCCAGTGGGCTCACTTGTTTGTATTTACCAAGTACAGATTCAGACCTTCTTGGTACCTACTGATTTGAGGATGGCCAAATGCCAATTGAGCTCTGAAGAGAGGCCTTTCCTGAAATAGCAGGTAGTGGCTAACTGCAGGCTCCTCAAAGCATCACAGAGTTGGCCAAGGAGACAAAATCTGAGAGAGGAAAGGCCATTTCGAGAGGAACATAGTATGGCCCACCAGTCAGAGGACACTCCAGATAGTCACAGATCCACTTTTGGGAATGAGGTGACTTTATGTGTGTGGGTGTGAGTTTGTGGTTTTGTCTCATATTCTGCGAATAGGTAAAAAAGGTGGTTCGTTTGCTTTGGAGTCTACTGTTGATAGTAACTCTTTTGACAAGGCGAGTGTTTCTATGTCTGTGTATCCACTGTGTCCGTGGTTTTAGACATTAGAAAAGAGAATGCATCAATGGAGGTGTCCTGTCTAGTAGAAAGCTTCCCAGCATTCCTCGTTCATAAGTGATGAATAGACTGTGGCTTGTCTTATGGATAGGAAACAACTACTAACTTCCTAAGTTCCGGTTTTCTTCCTGAATTCTGGCCACTCTCCAGAATGAGCTCATGATTTATTGTCCAAGATATGTACAACCTCCATGCTCTGTGACATGGCCATGTTCTTCATAGCTGAAGGGAATGGGAACATCTCAGATATTAGTGTGACCAGTAAAGTCTCATTGGAGAAACCCTGCTTTGGGCCATTTGCTTACCTATGGTTCTGTTGCCTTGAATGTCAGGAAGGTCTTTGTTTCAGGCCACCCCTTTTTGAAGCCTGAAGAAACAGTTTTCAAATGGAAATGAATGGGCATCACCTGTGGCTCATTGCTTAATTTCTTTGGAAAGGGATGTGTCTTAATCAGAAACTAGGCCCTGGTTGAGGCTGTGGCTAAGATTCTCAGCTCCTGATGAATCTAAAGAAGATCCCATGTGTGCATCCAAAACCAAAATGGCAAAAGGATCAGTCATTGTGGATGAAGTCTCTTGCCTTCCTCTGTTAGGTTCCTGACGTCCATCAAGTGAGAATAGGATTCCTATAGGTCAAATGAGTTATTCAAAGTCCTGCATAAGTGCTTGGTTTCTCTCATGATGCCAAATCACATAAGCAATCTATACCTGACAGTCAGTAGGCCTCAAATTGGAGAAGCAGAGCAGTATTAACGGCACGCCTATTTGATCACTCTTGGTTCACAGAAAGGGTTTCCAGACCACCCTATATTTAGACAAATGAGGGGCAATGGTGGATATTTTGGACACTGTCTTGGGCTGCATCCCTCATGGAAACCTCCAGCCAGAGTTTATGATGAGTGTCTATATGGATGAAGATGAGGGCCATGTGGGAATGTTTTGGTTTTAATTGTGGTCATTTGTGTGGCGGTTGGAAGAGATGACAGGGTCCACATGGGCTTGAACTCTGGTGTGATTCTCCTTGGAGACTGAGTTCTGGAACTGACCTCAGAGAATTATTGCCATTAATTGTGTTGGCATTGTAGGAGGCCACACATGAGAGTTGCCCTTGAAACCTGAGATCTAGGCCCAGGATGGCTTTCCACAGAGAGCTGAAAATCTCAGCAAGGATATCACATGATTTTATTCTGAAAAACTTGGCAGCCATAGTTAGAGTCAAAAGACACATGGACCTCACGTTGTAGACCTCAATGGGCCTGGCTTCATGTGACCTTTTGGCCAGTGTTTGGGAAGCCTTGCCTGTTAGAGTTCCTCAGAGCTTTCATTGAAATGAGCTTCCTCCCCATGTAATGGTTCCTGTATGAATGGAAACCCCAAAGTGCCTCCAACTTCATTCTTGAAAAATGGAAAGATAAACACCATGAAATTTTTGAAATTCCCAATGACCAGATGGCACTGGAGAAGCATTGGATGTCCTGTTGCTGATCATGAGTGTAACAGACAGTGCCTTGATTGACTGGGTTTCATGAAAATGGTGTAGAACAGAGATGCCAGTAAGTTGGAGCCTGCTGAGTAGTGGGCCTAGAGCAGTGGTAGGCAGGTGTGTGATAATACATCTGTGATGTGGCCATGTGGATCTGCCATTGGCGTCCAAATGGCTTGTGACTGACTTAATGCAGCCAGGAGACCATTATATGAAAAGGCATCTTGTTATATGCAGAGTTTTCAGGGCAATGTTCAGAATTAGGTTGCTATGGTCAAGGCGGCAAGCAATGTGGGATAGAAGCCCAGTTGGTGCATTCTCCTGCAGAGCCTGACCCACCACACGTTACAAGACTCCCTCATGCACTGTGTCCCAGTTGAACTCCTTGTACGTCATGAATCAAATACCAAACTCCCAGTGCAGCAGCAAAAAACACCACGAAAAGTGGAGGATGACCAAATGGCTTCAAAGTCCACACGGGGAGTCACTTTGCCCGAAGAGGCCACAGTTTACCTACAAAGAGACTTCAGCACTGCTGCCTCATGTTCATCGGAAAATAAGAAACCATGTCCTCCAGGTCACATAGATACTGACCCAGGTTTGATGGTCTCACTTCAAAGGAAGCTAGAGCTCCTGACAACAACATATATTTCAAATGCCCAAACTCAGAGGCAGTTTCTCAAGAAGTCTTTAGGCCAGCATAGCTCCATGATTGTGGAGTGTTTACACTGTCCCTTACTTTTGGAAACTCCTCTACCACCTCCAAGGTTGTGAACTCCTGAGCATTTTCCATTCCACATATGTATTCACAGATTTTCTAACTCTTCTTTTCTAATTGTGTTTTACCTGGGGCGAAGATAATTTAAAGGCATTTTTCTGGATGAGAGTGGGAATATATTTTGTGGCACATATTTGCATACACATTGGATTTATTTTCCTATTTTCCATTTGAAATACTGAATCCGTGACACTAACCCATACCCTACTTGTCTCTGACTACTAATCCTAATAAGATGGAGAAAAATAACCCAAACAGAATATAAATACAAGCAGTTCAGAGGAGGCATGGTGTATAGTTGGACATGGCTTTTGCATGACAAAATGTAGGTGCTATAAATCTAGTCGATTTAAATTGAAATAGTTCTCCATGTATTTTTAAATTTAACAAATATGTGAATTCCTCTCTCCCATTTTATGTAACCTATTGAGCACATCTATTTTTATATGCACATATAGAATACTACCTGGTATCACACATACGTTCTTGTGAGGTGTCTGACTTGACAGATACAAATGATGAGAAGTGATCACTCCACCTAAACGCTATGGGATTTGAAAATTCATCCTATGTGTGAGCCTCCTAGTTGAACAATATTATACATAAATCCATGTTCAGTAAATTGAATATTTTTCTATCTGTTTAAGATATATATATCACGGTGAATTTCGATTGGCATATATATTGCTACTTTTTAATGTCTCTCTCTCTCTCTCTGTGTATATATACACACTCCAGATTTTTTTTAAAATATAAAATATATATGCCTTATTATACACTCCCTAAATTTTTTCATATTCATGTATGTGGATTTATAGTCAACATTTCAAAAGGTTATTCTCTGAAATATTCACCCACCTGAAATACATATTTGCTTCCTAGTAATCAAAACTAACTTCAGTGAATGGTGCATACATATCCTAATATTTCTACAATAATTGACCCAGTTTCTCATTAATGCAAGTAGATTCCTATGGGACATGATGTGTATTTTCATGTTCATTCTTATTCGCCACTGGTACATTACTATTTCTTCAGGTAATGCACATAATAGAGTATATATTTCATCCACAAGTTAGCAAAATTATGGGTATGTGTTTCACTTTCAATAATTTTCTGTTTCAGAACACATGTATTCCTCCATGTTTCTTGACTGGTCTTTTCATGAGACTTCTTACCAAACCCATTATTTTCGATTTCCATAATCCCTTTTGAAGCAAAACTCACACACCGTTCATGATAAACCATAACCCTAATATTACCATTAGATGTATAACTGGATGGAATGAATGATTGTATATCAATATAAGATTTCTTATATATTTTCAGATATCAAATCAATCCATTATTTAAAGTGGAACCAGTTATATTATTTATTCACAGTATAGTCTATTCATGCATTGTCTCTATATTCATAGACACAGGGTACATCTCATTGTAAACTCAATACTAATTTATACGTATTCAAATTATGGCTCCCAGAAATGGTGGAAGAAATATTCATGTCACCTGATCTACATATACAATTTAACCCAGTAATATTCTGGACACAAAAAGAAAAGGTCACACTTATGTTTCTACCAAAGCCTAAATGTAAAGTGAACATGGATTACTAAAAACATCCATGTCCAGGTTGCCTAATGCTCTCAAAATTCAATCCTATTTGTGACAATATATTCGTTTCTTCCTAAGATAATATATCCAAAATCAACCCTGTTGAAAATGCCTAATGCTATCACACACTTTATACTTTGCCTGATTTCGTAATGTCTCTATTGATATCTGCTTTCCTACATATTTTCCCCAGTTCATCATTGTGATGGTTCATATGTGCTCACATTTACATTCACTCTCTAACCAAAACCCTATTGCTAAAAAACTTTTGTTCCAAATCCTATACTCACTCTCCTTCCTAAACATACCGACTATCTTCCTAATCCTACCGACTATCCCTTTTTGACTGGATGTTCTCTTCTACATTCAATCATCCAAGTAATGTTCAGGTGAGCGTCGGAGGAAGAGACCACCAAGAGACTGTCTCATGGAACAGCAAAGGGTTTATTGGGGGTCCAGCATGCTGGGGCTCAGAGCTCCCTTGAATCGAGCAGAGAGCCCTGAGGACATCTTAAGCAGAGCTTATGTGTTTTCCTTGTAGAGGGCAGGGAGGGAAGTTTATTGATGGGTCAGGGCGAGTGGGCAGTTTGCATGCAACCGGGAGAGGGAGTACATTATATATTTTGGAAGTTGGAGACAGCACATTCTGGGAACAAGATTAGCAAACAGTTCTCAAGATTTCAACAGTGTTTTGTTAAGCATACAGAAAAAGAGGAAGTGACAAGTACCATTTTATTAACCTTTCATTCCCCACGTCTTCTTCTGGCTACTTTTAATCATAAAAGTGATCATTGGAGTGGTGTCACATTCTATGTCTGCTAGTGGGGTATTACCATAAGTTTAACTTGTCTAATTTGAGCTTGGAGAAATGAAAATACATGGTTGAGCAAACAGGGTTTTATAGTTAGCAAGAATGTGAGTATTATTATTGGACTGGCCAAGGTTGATAAACGTATAGTTAACCAGGGGGACTGTGTGAACCAAGACTCAAACCACCCTTTTTGGGCCTCTCTCTTTCGTTGACACTCTTCAAGGCATCCTTTTATTTTACTCATAAATTTTTTACAACTCCAGTATTGTTGCCATAAAAATAACATTCTTCCCTCAATGCAGCACAAAGGCACCATTCTCTCATGAAGAGGAGGTCCAACCCTCGATTGTTGTATGAAACAACATCAGAGAGAGAGGTTAAAGATTCCCACAAAGCTGTGATGGAGGTTTCTAATATCTTTAAGTTTTGGTCTATTGCTGCTTCTAATTGGGTATTTTGCTGTGTACCATGGACCAAGGCAGTGGTTCCTGTGACCTCCCCTGCAGCAACTCGTATTCCTAATAGGATGGCTGAAGTGAGGGATATATGTTCCCTGTGGAACCGGGTTGTATGCCCCCCTGTTTGATCTTCAAATGAACCTGCATCATGATAGAGCACTCTGGGTAACCTCTGCACCATTACACATTTAATCACCACTGTTGACCATTTAATGAAAACATAAAAATGTTTAAGTATATAGAATTATACTGTTGTAGGAACAGTCAAGACAAGGCACCTAAGATAGCACCAAAGCTAGGGAAACAGTCCTATTTGGTTGCAAACGGATTCAGAGGGCATTGCTTCTGTTGTAATCAATTAATCCCATGAACCCCAAGTTTAGAAAGTTTCAGAATTTTGTACCCAACATGTAAGGGAATGTGCTCAGAAGTTCACAGTCAGCAGAAATTCACAAAAAGCAGTTTTTTTATGTTTTTTTCCTCTGTTCTGAGCAAATTAACTTTTCAAGGACACCTGGGAGGGGGAGAGATATTTCATCCCTTTCTTTTTTCCGCTTGCCAGCTATTACCATGGAGCCAGTTGGTAACTTCTTTATCATAGAAATGTAGCCATCTCTTTGAAGCCCCAGCTCAAAGTCAGAGGCCTTGTTCACATATTTTGTGAAAAACTAGTAAGGGGGTGTCTAGCTTACAAGTACTGATTGTTTTAGCCAGTGGCCAAGTAGAACAGGGCCACATGAAAACAGGAAGTTTGTCTACACTGAACTCTTTTATAGGGACTCTTTTGCTGAACGTCCTAAAGTCAGCCATGGTGAAGACATCTGGAGAAGATCAGTTAAGACTTTTCTGTGGGTGTGGAACAGAGGGGAAAGAAAGGGAAGGCGGGACTTAGAGCAGTTCCGAGGATCTGAGAATGTGTACGGAGAGATGTAAAAGAATAATGGGAAAGGGGTTTGGGATTTTCTAGCAACAAAAACTTGAGCAGTAGAACAGGTAGAAAAGAGGGGAAGATGGGAGTGTGTATCCAAAAAGCCTGTGAGGGACTTTAAATTCTTAGTAACCTGTTTTCAGTGATGACAAAGCAACTTTAAAGACCATTTTCATTACATCTTGGATAGGGGTCTTCTCAGCTATTTTGAGCTTTAGGTTAGCTGGTAAAAGGACCTGGTGAAACCCCGTATGGGTGCTGACAGGAGAAGAGAGGAGTGAGTGGGTAGAGTGGTAACTAAGTACCTGCTACCTCAGCAAGGGGGCAATGGTCTGAGAACCGGCGGATGTTTGGGTTGTTGATCTAGTAACGGGATGGGAGAAATCAGGTTGTTGAGGTGGGAGTGACAGCAGAGAGACTAGAGCAGAAGGCTGAGGGTGAGGATCTATTGGAGAAGCATAGTTCAGGATGTGAGCGAAGGGAATCTCTTTTCACGCCTTTGAGCCCTTCCCAAAGTTAAAAAGGTTCCACAGAATTTGAGGATGTAGAGACCCCTCTGGGTGCCATCGATTTAGGTTATCTTATTGGTAATATGGCCAATGCTGTGTACTGAATTTGATTAGGAGTTTGGGTTCCATCGTGCAGCCCCTGTATGCTCACATCCCCTTGATTACAGAAGAAGTCGGCTTTTCCCACACACAGCCATGGCTGTTTGTGGCTTTGATAGTTCACAGGGCAAACATAGGAATCTAGGCTAGCTGACCTGCATCTGGCTCACGTGTCCCTACATCCATAATGTTTGTTTCCATTACATATGATACGGAAGGGATTTAATGGAATTTTAGTGGGATCCTCTTCTTCAGGGATATCTGAATAGGAAAGACATATAGCCAGCTGACAAATGTCTGGGTGGAGAGATGGCCACCAGGTCCCTAAGGGGGCTGTATGCAAGATTGATTAAACTTCTTGTCCAGTAGGATTTGTGATCAGCCATCGCTGCTGAAAGGGGTGATGAGGGTTAGAAATACTGGTGGTCAAGGGGAGAGTATATAGCCTTATCCACACGGCGAATGTGCAATTTGAAAGGGTTACCAGTCTTTTCCAGTTTCCAGCCAATTCCAGTTTCCAGTCAATGTCTGGACAGGGCGCAGGCTTGAGATGAGAGGCATGCATCCAGGAAGTGATTCCATCTACCTTTACCACTGTAGGTGTTATAAGTAGCACCTGGAATGGTCCTTTCCAGCGGGGTTCCAGCGATGTCACCTGATGTCGTCTTACGAAGACAAAGTCTCTTACTTGATATCGATGTGGAGTCCCCTCGTCCCCAGTTTGGTAGGCAGTGGCCAGCTGTTTTCACAGGTGTCACTGAATTCTTTCAAGAGCTTTAAGTCTGTCAAGCAAGCTGGTGTGGAAGGGATTGTAAGGTCTTAGAGTTGGTGTTAGGTCCCTTACTGGAGGAGGGGCACCATAGAGAATTTCATAGGGGGTGAGGTTACACTAAAATCAGAGTGAGTATTTTCTTCATTTAACAGTGCATAAGGCAGGAGCATAGTACAATCTTTTATTCCGGTCTCTAAGCTTAATTTTGTTAAGGTCTGTTTAATGGTTTGGTTCATTCTTTCTACCTGTCCTAATCTCTGGGGTCTATAAGCACAATGTAACTTCCAATTAATCCCCAGGGTCCTGGCTAACCCCTGACTTACCTGGGCCATGAACGCCGGTCCATTATCAGACCCTATTAACTTAGGCAGGCTGTATCTTGGAAAAATATCTTCTAGGATATTCTTGACCAAAATTTGCGCTATTTCTTTTCTTTTTTTTTTTTTCTTTTTTTTTTGTGGGGAAGGCTTCAATGCATCCTGAAAATGTATCTACAAAGACTAGGAGATATTTAAGTCCATACCTTGCTGGCTTTATTTCAGTAATGTCCACTTCCCAGTATTGTCCTGGTTTGGTTCCTCGTATGTGCTTTCATACAGGAAGCTTGGAAGGGTAAGCATTTACCAATTGATGAACCCGACAGGCTTTTGTTACCCATTCAGTTATTTTCTTCACTGTGAGTCTGTTAGTGGAAAACTCTGTTCTTGATCCTTCAGGAATGCCTGCAGTTTCTTTGAACCAAGGTGAGTGAGTTGATGTACATTTTCTACTGACATAGTTAGAGCCGTGGCTCTTGGAGTTTTTACTGAAAGATTTAGAAATTCCACTTAAGGGCCTTCAGGGTTAAAATTTATTTTGGCCCAGAGCTTGGTGAGCAGATCTCCGCTGATCAATGGGGCCAGGCATTCTGGGACTACTAGGAAGGAGTGATGGATTTTTCCTTTTCCCAGGTCCATGGTCCTCTTAGTTGTCCAAGCCCGATATTTACTGCCATTAGCCCCTTGAAATAGAGATTTTTTATTTGATAGAGGGCCCAATGTGGCCTTATGGGCTCAGTATATTGCCCCTGTATAAACTTCAAAGTGTACTGGGGTCCCCTCCACTTCAAAAGTTACTCTGAGCTCGGGGAGGGGATCTGAGCCCCGACTTTCTTAGTCATCCTCCAGAGTCAGAATGGCTGGCTGGCGTGGCTGTCGCTTTCTATGTCAATTTTGGCCCAGTGTCCTTTTTGTTTGAGTAGGCACATTGATCTGAGGCCAAGGGTGGCCTCTGTCGTGGGCCAACGTATACCTTCTTGTCTCCCTGTTTCTTAATTTTTGGCCTATTTGTTGTTGTGACCTGGACCTTAGTCAACGCCTTACTCTGCCTTTTGTTTCTTTTATCCTCCATTTGCTCCCTTCTCTTCCTCAGTTTCTCTCTTATAGTATACCTTCTCAGCTTCTCTGACTAAATCTCTCACAGTCATATCTTGTAATCAATCTACGCTTTGTAACTTTGTTTTAATATCCAGGGCAGTTTGCCCAATAAAGGCCATCGTGACAGATGCCTTTTGATTCTCTGCCTGACGATAAAAAGGATTATAGCTCCTATATGCCTCCATAATTCTCTCTAGAAACATAGAGGGAGATTCATCAGGCCCCTGATAATCTCTCTTACCTTGGCCAAATTAGTTGGTCACTAGCGGCTGCTCGGAGACCCACTATTAGAGCCCGGCGATAAGTGGACAGATGCTCCCTACCTTCAAAGGTGTTGGGGTCCCAGTTGGGTCGGTTCAAGGGAAAGCCGGCTTTGATTATGTTGGTAAGTTGTGTCGGATGCAAACCTGGTCCAAGGATTTTTTTTTAGCTTCCTGGAGAATTCCCTTTTTTTCCTCTGTCATGAAGAAAGTCCCTAGCAGTTGTTGGCTGTTATCCAAAGTAGGCTGGTGTGAAAACATCAATGACTCAACCACACCTGAGAGCCGGGTGGGGTCCTCGGTAAAAGGGGGATTGCTATTTTTTAAGTTACATAGGTCTGAAGAGAAGAACGGCCAATACTGGTAGGCTTGAATTTTCCCCCAATGGCCATTGTCAATCATTGGTCCATAGGGTCGAAGGGGAGGCATCCCAAGAGTTCCAGGGTTTTCAATCATTCACCGCCAGCGAGTTCCTTTAGCAGGGCCAGCTTCTTCCATGGGAGGAGGTGCTGTGTGTGCTGCAGGGGAATTACCTGGAGGGCGCTGGGCCGGCTTAGCTTCCTTCAATGGAGGAGAGGCTGAGTCAGCAGCAGGGGTATCACTTAGAGGGTGTTGGGGGTTAGAGGATGAGGGCAGGGGATAAGGAGGGGGAGGAGAGTCCAGTAGACTCAAATCTGGTGACACAGGGAAAACAGAGTGTGGAGGAGGAGGAGGAGCAGAGTGTTTGTGAGTTCCTGGGGGAAGGAGTCATTGCGGGGGCAGGGGCAAGGAAAGGCTTGACCCATTGAGGAGGAAATTTGCAGAGGTCCTGCTGAATTAAAATATATGGCTGTTGATCCAGATGACTATCTGGCCACGGCTGAAAGACAATATCTCTGAATTATAAATTAGTGGGAAGTAGAAAGATGCTTCTAGGGGCCATCCGACTCCAAAGGTGGGCCATTCCGAGGTACAGAGAGTCTGCCACATCTGGGGCTTTACTGAAATAAAGAGATTCTGAGCCCTTAAACCGACTTTGGTATAGTGATCAAGGGTCAGGGTCAGAGGCATTGAAGTGCTCTGTTCCATAATGAGAGATACACAAACAGTGAAAGCAAGACACATGACACAGGCAAGACAAGACAATAAAGACAGGCAATGGACGTTCAACACTGAGACCATGACTGAGTAGCCGGCAAAATCCGATGGACTGGCAATACTGAATCCAAAACAAAATATCACTGAGTCAAGGAGACTATTGTTCCTCAATTTCCCGAGTCCTCTCAGGCGTCCTCCAGGGACGTGGCCTGTGGTTCTGTAACACGACTGTCAGCCACCATCAGAGAGAGCTCACACTCTTCATTGACAGCCATTTTGCCAAACCCTAACATGAAACCTGAAACCAGAAAGAGGCGCCTTACTTATCTGAGGGGGGTCCATTGGGGTCTCTCGTCCACCGCTGCTTGATCTCTGTGGAACCTCCATATGTAAAGGTCGGGCTAGTGTCAGAGGAAGGGACAACCAAGAGACTTTAACATGCAACAGCAAAGGATTTACTGGGGGTCCAGCATGCTGGGGCTCAGAGTTCACTTGAATAGAGCAGAGAGCCCTGAGAACAGCTTCAGCAGAGCTTATATACTTTTCTTGGAGAGGGCAGGGAGGGAAGTTTATTGATGGGTAAGGGTCAGTGGGCGGTTAGCGCTTAACCGGGTGAGGGAGTACAATCCGCAGTTTGGCAGATGGGGACAGCACATTCTGGGAACAAGATTAGCAAACAATTCTCAAGATTTCAACAGTGTTTTATTAAGCGTACAGAAACACAGGAAGTGACAAGTACCTATTTTATTAAACTTTCACTACCAACTATCCCTTTTTGACTGGATGTTCGCTTCTACATTCAATCATCCAAGGTACAAGGTTCTATGTCATTGTATATGGATTTATCTGAGACAACTTTGCAGAAAGTAATTCAAAGCTAAGTAGTCCCAATCAAGGGACCAATGCCCTTCTGGGCTTCAAATCTTACTTAGATTTCTGTTTTCATACATATATTTTACTTATGTATTCTACATATATTCAAATATATATATATATATATATATATATATATATATATATATATATATATATATATATCATAGTATATATATTTCATCCAGAGTTTCACAAATTTATAAGAATTTTTTTTCATGTTTAATCAATTCCTTCTTCAGAACACATTTATTCCTCCAGGTCTCTTGACTGGTCTTTTCATGAGACTTCTTGCCAAACACATTATTTTTGACTTCCACAATCACTTTTGAAGCAAAACTCACACACTCTTCATGATAAACCATAACACTCATATTACCATTAGAATGTAACAGGATGGAATGAATGATTGTATAGCAATATAAGATTTTCTGTATATTTTCAGATATCAATTCAAAAAATTATTTAAAGTTGGAACCAGTTATATTATTTATTCTCAGGATGGTCAATTCATGCATTATCTCTATATCCAAAGACTCCAGGTACACCTAATTTTACACCCAACACTTATTTATACGTCTTCAAAATATTGCTCACAGAAATGGTGGAAGAAATACTCATGTCACCTGATGTCTATATACATTTTATCACAGTAATATTCTCGACAAAAAAGCAAAGGTCACACTTTGATTGTACGAAAGCCTAAATGGAAAGTGAGCATGGATTACTAAAAACATCTATGTGCAGGTTGCCTAATGCTCTCAAATGTCAATCCTATTGTTGAGTACATATTTGTTTCTTCCTTAGATTATATTTTCAACAACAACCCTGTTAAAAATGCCTAATCCTATCACTGACTTTATACTTTGCCTGATTTCATAATGTCTGTATTCATATCTGCTTTCCTATATATTTTCCCCAGTTCATCATTGTGACTGACTCTTCACATATACTAACTTTTACATTCACTCTCTTTCTGAAACCCAATTGCTAAAGAACTTTTGCTGCCAATCCTATACTCACCCTTCTTCCTAAACCTACCAACTATCTTTCTAATAATACCGACTATCCCTGTTTGACTGGATGTTCTCTTCAACATTCAATCATCCAAGGTACAAGGTCCTATGCCATGGTATATCGATTTATCTGACACATCTGTGCAGAACAAAATTCAAAGCTAAGTATCCCAATCAAGGGCCTAATGCTCTTCTGGGCTTCATATCTTACCTAGATTTCTGTTTTCATACTTATATTTCACTTGTATATTCTTGTAAATATCGCAGGTACCCAATACCATTATTCATCAATCAGAATGATTCCTAAGCCAAATCGAACCTGTTATTAAGCCTTACCATACACTTTTCCCTCAATGTAACTATACAGAAGAGCAGGGACAGAGTTTGTCTTACAATACAGAAATAGAGGGGATCTTCCACCGGCAGAGAACCTCAAGGTCCATGCAGAAATGATCCCTGGAGAAGATGTATGCAGCTATTTAGGACCTGAGAGAGCAAAAGTCATCTTCCATGGCAAACAACCTGCTCAGAATGAAGGGATTTGTCTGAATCAGCCACTTTCTTCTTTATGTAGAGAAGACGGACCAAAGGAGGCTTGTATGGTGAGCTGTTCCCAGGTGCCTATGGTTGATATACCATTTTAACTTGTGAAACTGTCACAGGAAGTAGAGGCAGCCTCCATCACATGAGACCCTTCGAAGCTACTGTTAAAACAAAGTGGTTGCCAAGGTAGTGTCATAATTCAGTTCCTGAAGGAAGTGAACTAACTAATTTATTTGTGATGGAGCTCTCTGAACTTGGGATCCAAGAAGCCTGGCATCCAGAGACAGTCCCAGTCACAGTCCCAGTGGGCTAACTTATTTGGATTTACGAAGAACAGAGTAAGTCTTTTTTGGTACCTACTGATATGAGGATGGCCAAATGCCAGGAAAGCTCTGAAGAGGGGTCGTTCATGAAAAAGCAGGTAGTGGCTCACCCCTGGCTCCTGACAACTTCACAGTGTTGGCCAAGGAGACCAGATCTGAGACAGGACAGGACATTTTGGGGGAACAAATAATGGCCAACCAGTCAGAGGACACTCCGGATATTCACAGACCTTCTTGGGTAAAGAAGTTGCCTTTGTGGGTGTGGGTGTGTGTTTGTGGCTTTGTCACATGTTCTGAGAATTGATAGGAAAAGCAGTTTGTTTGGTTTGGAGTGGACTATTTCTAGTAAGTCATTTGACAAGACGAGTGTTTCTAGGTCTGTGTATCCCACTGTGTCCGTGGTTGTCAACATTAGAAAAGAGAATGTATCAATGGATGTGTCCTGTCTAGTAGAAAGCTTCCCAGCATTCATTCTGCCCAATTTGTGAATGGACTGCGGTTTGACTTTTCGATTGGCAACACCTCCTATCTCCTTAAGTTTCTGTTTTCTTCCTGAATTGTGGGCACTGTCCAGAATGGGCAAATGGTTTTGTGTTCAAGATATGTACCACCACCAAACTCTGTGACATGGCCATGTACTGGATAGCTGAAGGAAATGGCGAGCATCTCAGAAAACTCAGATACCAGCGTGACCAGAAGAGTCTCAGTGGGAAACCCTGCTTTGGGCCTTTTGCTTACCTATTGTTCTGTTGCCCTGAATGTCAGGAAGGTCTTTGCCTCAGGCCACCCCTTGGTGAAGGCTGAAGCAAACAGTTTTCAAATTGTAATGAATGGGCATCACCTGTGGCTCTTTGCTTAATTGCTTTGAAATGGGATGGGTCTGAATAAGCCTCTTTGCCCTCTGTGATGCTGTGGTTAGATTTTCAGCACCTGAGGGATCTAAAGAAAAATCTCTTCTGTATCCAAAACCAAAATGGCCAAAAGAGCAGTCATTGTGGATGAAGTCTCTCGCCTTCCTCTAAGGATCCTGACCTTTATCAATTGTGAATCGGGATCTTTCGGTCAAATGAGTTATTCAAAGCCCTGCAGAGGCTAGCCCAGAGATGCGTGGGTTTTCTCATAACTCCAATTCACATAAGGAATCTAAACCCCAGAGCCAGTAGGCCTCAAATTGGAGAATTGGAACAGTATTAACAGCAGTCCTATTTGATCACTCATGGTTAACAGGAAGGGTGTCCAGGACACCCTTACTTTAGGCAAATGAGGGGCAAGGAAGTTTATTTTGGACACTGTCTTGCACAGCGCCCCTCATGAAAACCCCCAGCCAATGGATATTATGTGTGTCTATTGGAAGAAGATAAGGGCCATGTGGGAGTGTTTTGGTTTTAATTGTGGTCATTTGTTTGGCGTTTGGAAGAGATGACTGGGTCCACCTAGGATTGAACTCAGGTGTGATTCCCCTTAGAGACTGTGTTCTGTAACTGACCTCAGAGAAGTATTGCCATGTATTGTGTTTGGATTTTAGGAGTCCACCCATGAGAGTCGTCCTTGGAAACTGAGATCTACGTCCAGGGGGGCTTTCCACAGAGCACTGGGAATCTCATCCAAGATATGCCATGATTTTATTCTGAAAGATTGGCAGCCGTAGTTGAGAGTAAAAACACACATGGACCTCACATTGTAGACCACAATGTGACCTTTTGCCTACTCTTTTGGAAGCCTTGTCTCTGAGAGTTCTCCAGAGCTTTCATTGAAATGAGCTTCCTCATCATTTAATGGTTCCTGAATGAATTGAAACCCACAGTGCCTTCAACTTCATTTATGAAATTTCAAAAACTTCATTTTTGAAATTTCCATGACCAGGTGGCACTGGAGAACCTTAGGATGTCCTGTTGCTGATCATGAGGGTACCAGACAGTGCCTTGATTGACTGTGTTTAATGAAAATGGTGTAGAACTGAGATGTCAGTAAGTTGGAGCTTTCTGAGTAGTAGGCCTAGAGCAGTGGTGTGCAGGTGTGTGATAAAACATCTGTGGTGGGGTCATGTGGATCTTACACTGGCTCCAAATGGCTTGTGAATGACATGGTGCAGCCAGCACACCCTTGTATATAAAGGCATATTGTTACATAGAGAGTTTTCAGGGCAATGTTCACAATCTGGTTGCTATGATCAAGGGGGCAAGCAATGTTAGATAGAAGCCTGGTTGTTGCATTCTCCTGCAGACCCTGACCCCCCACATATTACAGGACACCCTCCAGGACTGTGTCTCAGTTGAACTCCTTATATGCCTTGAAGCAAATACAAAACACCCAGTGCAGGAGCAAGAAATAACACGAACACTGGAGGATGACCAAATGGCTTTTAAGTCCACATGGGGAGACACTTAGCCCTAAGTGGTCACAGTTTAGCTACAAAGAGAAAATTCAACACTGCTGCCTCATGTTCATTGAAAAATAGGAAACCATGTCCTCCAGGTCACATAGATGCAGACTCAGCTTTGATGTTCTCACTAAAAAGGAAGCTAAAGCTCCTGACAACAACGTATATTTCAAGTGCCCAACCTCATTGTCAGTATCTCCAGAAGTCTTTAGGCCAGTAGAGTTCCATGTTTGTGGAGTTTTACCCTGTCCCTAAGTTTTGGAAGCTCCTCTAAAGCCTCAAAAGTTTTAAACTTCTGAGAATTTTCCATTCCATATATGTATTTAGAGATTTTCTGACTCTTCTCCTCTAATTTTGTCTTTCTTTGGGCGAAGGTTATGTCAAGCCATTTTCTGAATTAGAGTGGGAAGTTATTTGTGTAACACATATTGCATACACATTGGATTCATTTTCCAATTTTCCATTTGAAATACTGAATCCATGACACTAACTTATACCCTACTACACTCTGACTACTAATTCTAATATGATGCAGAAAAGTAACCAAATCAGAATTGAAATACAAGCAGTTCAGAAGAGGCATGGTGTATTCTTGAACTTGCCTTTTGCATGATAAAGGTTAGGTGTTATAAATCCAGTCTATTTTTAATTGAAATAGATATCCATGTGTTTTTAAAGTTAACAAATATGTGAATTCCTGTCTCCCTTTGTGTGTAGCCTATTCAGCACATGTATTTTTATATGCACATATCGAATCCCAGCTGGTATCACACCTACATTCTTGTGAGGTGGCTGACTTGGCAGATACAAATTTTGAGAAGGGATCACTCCTCGTAAACGCTGTTGGAACTGAAATTCAAACAATGGGAGAGCCTCCTGGTAGAACAACATTATACATAAATCCCTGTTAAGTAAATTGAATATGTTTGGATCTGTGAATGATGTGTATTTCATGGTGAATTTCGATTGGCATATATGTTGCTACATTTTAATATCTGTGTGTGTGTGTGTGTGTGTGTGTGTGTATACACACACACTCTACAGATTTTTCAAAATATGAAATATATATGTCTTATTTGCACTCCCTAAATTCATTCATGTTCAAGTATGTGGATTTATAATCAACTTTTCACCAGATTATTGTCAGAAATATTCATCTACCTGAAATACATATTTGTTTCCTAGTACTGAAAACTACCTTCAGTGAATGGTGCATACAACTCCTGTTCATAGCTGCAGCCTAAGGGGCCCAGCAAACTTCCAGCTACCTGCAAACTTTCAGCTGCCGGCTGATGATTGGCTCACAGTGGCCCCAGCAACATCTAGCTGATTGGCTCCTCTGCGGTGATGCTCATTGGAGATGCTCATTGAGCTGTTTCCCCACCCTTTCAGACTGCCAGCTGATATTTGGCTCACAGCGGCCCCAGCAACATCTAGCTGATTGGCTCCTCTGCGGTGATGCTCATTGGGCTGCTTCCCTGCCTTTTCAGATCACAGAGCTGCCCATTGGGGGACTTTTTTGACTCCACACGTGACCCAGCCAATCGGCCTCAAGAGCAGGAGGATTGTGGGAAGTGGAGAGAGGCTTGTGTGGGAGGGAAAGGCTTGTGGGAAGCCGGTGGTGACAGTTGGGGCTCTGAGGGTTTTTCCTGAGAGACTCTTTTGCTTGGCGTGTGTGGTTCTAAAAATAAAGTTGCTTTCTTTTGAAAAGTGGCTCCTGATTGTGCCCAGCCAGACTGCAGCATTTGGTGGCTCGCATGGGGAGCGACTGAGGGTAACTGATAAGGTAAACTGCTTGCCCCTGAGGGCAGGACAAGAGGATGGGTAGCCATTTTAAGATTCCTCTTTTGTTTCGCTTCACATTTGCTTTAAATTGCCTGTCCCTGGAGACGAGTGAGACGGAAGAAAAACCGCTCAAATGTGAGGAAAAACAATTTGTGTCTGAGGAACAGATAGAGAGAAAGGCTATAATGATATTTTGTTTTTCCATTTTTATTTCATTCTATCTCTGTTTTGTTTGGTGTTATCTTGTTGGGTTGTATTATAGTAGAAATATGGCATCAGAAATTAGAAAAAAAAAAACAAACTGAAAAAGTGTTAAGTAAATTGTTAGAGGAAGGAGGCATCCCAGTAAAATTAAGAGCAGTCAGGGCATACGTTGATACAATACAAAAATGTAGCCCATGGCTTTTTAAGGAGGAGTTGTTAAATAAATCACAATGGAACCATCATGGTGAAGATTTAAAAAGAATAGAAAAGAAAAGCCCAGGGACTCTGCCAGTTGGCACATTGCCATTGTGGACTTTCGTATCTTGTTTGTTTAGTCAAAAGCCTTCAGTTCAGACAATGGTAGAGGAAGGAGAAGACATATTGATTCAAGTAAAAGAGAAGGTCTCTCAAGTTAGTCAGACAGAGGAAAAAATTCAAGTAAAAGAGAAGGTCTCTCGAACCAGTCAGACAGAGGAAAAAAATCATGTAAAAGAGAAGGCCTCTCAAGCTAGTCAGACAGAGAAAGAAAGTGTAAAACAGTAAAAGCCATCAGGGGGAAATTTACAACAGGAGACTACTACTAACACCTTTCTATCACCAGAGGGTGTAAGTGTCCAACCAACAGAACCACCTCTACAGGAGACTGCTACTAATACTTTTCTATCACCAGAGGACGTAAGTGTCCAACTAACAAGGCCACCTCCATATGCTGGGAAGCCCCCAACCCCCACAGTTGATAGTTGGGATCCTGAGACAAGATCTCAAATATTAACATGCCCTATATTTGAGGTAGTAGGGCAGCGAGTTTACCATGCTTTAAATTTCAAAACAGTGAAGCAGATAAAAGAGGCTGTAACAACCTATGGTCCTCAAGCACCCTTCACTGTAAGCATGGTCGAAACCATTAACAACTTGAACATGAAGCCAGCGGATTGCGCTAATATGTGTAAAGTTGTGCTAAATGGAGGACAATACCTGTTATGGAAGGTTGACAATGAGGAATTTTGCAAGGAGACGGCTATGCGAAATGCAGCAGCTGGTTATCCTCAGAGAAATCTAGATATGTTGTTAGGAAAGGGACCTTATGAGGATCAGCAGCAACAAATTGCATATGATTCTGGTGTATGTGCATAAATTGCTGTAGATGCAATTAAGTCATGGGAGACTTTACAAGGACTTGGAGGTTTACAAGGTCAATTATCTAAAGTAATACAAGGAGCTAATTAACTTTATGCTGAATTTGTCGATAGGCTTATTCAAACAGGTACCAGAGGTTCTGGGAAAACAGAACAAGCAATGCTATTACTAAAAAAACTGGCTTATGAGCAAGCGAATAGTTGGTGCAGAGATATAATTAGACCATGGAAACATGAAGATTTAAACACATATATTAAATTATGTAGAGACATTAATGAACAAGAGCAAGTCGTGGCAACTGCAGTAAAACAGGCTTTAGATGCCAGAGACATTAATGAAGAAGGGCAAATTGTGGCAACTGCACTAAAACAGGCATTAGATGCCAGGCCAAGAACATGCTACAATTGTGACCAAACAGGACATTTTAAAAGGAATTGCCCATAGGAGGAGGGTTTAACAAATTTACTTATAGATATTAAAGGTTTTTTTTTTTCAATTCCAATTCATCCTGAGGATAGTCCACGTTTTGCATTTACTATCCCTGCACTGAATCATGAAGGTTCTGATCAGAGATATGAATGGAAAGTACTGCCTCAAGGGATGGCTAACAGCCCAACAATGTGTCAAATTTATTTTAACAAAGTAATCAAGCCACTTAGAAATCAAAATCCTGAACTACAAATATTTCACTATATGGATGATGTATTATTAGCACACAAAGCTAAAAACACATTGCTAGAATGTTATGCCACACTTACAAACTTATTATAAAATAATCTAGATATAGCAATAGATAAAGTACAATTAAATTTTCCAATTAATTATTTAGGTGTTCTATTATCCTCAACCATGTACCGCCACCAAAAATTCAAATACAAGTAGATCAACTCAAATCACATAACGACTTTCAAAAGTTATTAGGAGACATAAATTGGATAAGGCCTTATCTAGGTATACCAACAGGAGAGTTGGGATATTTATTTGATATCCTAAAAGGTCCATCATATCCCAATTCACGGTACATGTTAACGCCTGAAGCAAGAAAGGCATTAAAAATCATTGAAACATATATGGAAAATATGCAATTGGATAGAATTGATATAAGTTTGCCTTTATTATTTATTGTCTACCAACAAAAAATATTCCTTCAGGAGTATTTTTGCAAGAAGGTCCATTATTATAGATACATTTATCTTATTCTCCTAACACTATTCTTACTAGGTACCCTGAGGCTATAGGACAATTAATACCCAAAGGAATAAAAGCAGCAAAGTGAGTGCTTGGGATTGCTCCCAATAAAATTATTACTCCACATACTCTGAATCAAATTGATGAGTTAGTTAATGAGTTAAATACTTGGGCAATAATCATGTGCAAATCTAATGTTTCATTTCATAATCACTTACCATCTAATCTTTTATTGTCTTTTTGGTCATCGCATCCTGTAATTTTTCCAAAATTGACAAGAAAAACACCTATCATGAATGCTCCAAATATATTTACTGATGGATCAAATAATGGTACAGCAGCAATAGTTACACCTGATCAAACTTTTACATTTCTAGTACCCAAACAATCAGCTCAAAATGTAGAGCTTAATGCAGTATTACAAGCTTTTGTGATGTTTAAAGATTCTGTATTTAATTTATTTTTGATAGTCAGCATATAGTTAATGCTATAGTATGCCTTGAAGATGCTGGTAGGGTTTCCCATTCCTCTACTGTTTTCTCCTTGCTTTCCACTATACAAAGTATAATCTGGGACAGAAAAGATCCATTCTTTATAGGACATATCAGGGCACATACAGGATTGCCTGGAGCCATCAGTTTGGGCAATGATTTAGCAAATAAAAGTACACATGACATACATATTTTCTCTACACTAGAAGAAGCTATAAATTTTCGTAAAAAGTTCCATGTCAAAGCTAATACCTTACAAAAGCCTTCTAAAATAACTAAGGAAAAAGCTAGACAAATAATAAAACAATGTCAAAATTGTGTGACCTTTTTACCACAAGTTAATCTTGGAGTCAATCCTAGAGGATTGATACCTAATCATATTTGGCCGATGGACATCACACACTTGCCAGGATTTGGAAAATTAAAATATTTGTATGTTACAGTTGATACTTCTTCTGGATTTTTGATGGGCACCCTTCATGCCGGAGAAAAAACTAAAGATATTATCACTCATTGCTTACAAACTTTTGCCACTGTGGGCATTCCCAAACAGTTAAAAACAGATAATGCCCCTGGTTATACTTCTACCTCTTTTAAACAATTTTGGTCATCATTTGGCATTACTCATATAACATTAATCCCATACAATCCACAGGGACAAGGAATAGTTGAAAAAGCTCATCAAACTATTAAAAAGTACTTATTAAAGCAAAAAAGACGCAATTGGGAAAGGGTATATATTCCCCAAAGACAAACTTAAAATAACCCTTTTTATTCTAAACTTTTAAAATTTGGATTCATCAGGACTTAGTGCTGGGGAAAGGCATATGTGTCCAAAAAATGTGCATAAGCCCAAGGTTCTTTGGAAAGATATTCTAACAGGACAATGGAAAGGTCCTGACCCAGTAATTGTCTGGAGTCGGGGGTCTGTTTGTCTGTTTCCACAGGAAAAACAGTAGCCGATTTGGATTCCAGAGAGATTAACCAAGGTCCTGACCCAATTATTGTCTGGAGCCAGGGGCCTGTTTGTGTGTTTCCACAGAGAGAACAACAGCCGATTTGGATTCCAGAGAGATTAACTGAAGCGATTTCTACAGAACAAAAAGAAGATGATTTGACTCAAGTCCATATCAGCTGATATCCAAAATTCCAGTTTGGCTACCCTTACATCTAAGATAGAACCAGGATGCTTTTTTCAATATCTATTTTATTATTGCCTTTTCCCACATTTTATTTTGTTTTTTTGAGCTCATACATACCTAGTTTAATGTTTTGGTGATCGGTTCTATTTTTTGACAATAGAGTTTTTAAACATTGCAATGGAGACTTCACATGTAAAAAGTTATAAGGCCTTTACTATTAGGTTATGTGTTGTATGTATTATATTATGTGTGCACACTTGTGTTTTGTGTTATATGTTTGAATGTTCATATGTCCATATATCATATATGATGAGGGCTCATGAAAAAATTGATCCAAATATTTTTTTATTCACATTATTTAAATGGTTTAATTTAAATTGGGTAAACAGCTGTTGAGGATTGTTTTAAAATGTGAACAAAAAAGGAGGTTAACAGATCTGTTTGTTTTCTTTCACATTTCCTTTTCATTATATTTAATAATTCTCTCCAAGACAATGTAAATTGTTAGGAAAATTGTTTTCTTTCAGTGTTTTCTGGAATGTTACATAATTTTTTCTTTAGCCATTATTGCCAGAATTTCTATCTTCGTCACAGTGCTGGTGAAATCAAAGATAAACCAATCTACAGCTTCTGCAATAGCCATCACTGAACTGCTTGCAGAACTTGCCTGGACACATTGTGAACTCACATGTATGCATTGTAAACTATCTGTTTGTGCAGCAACTTGTGGTAGTGTTGGGTTATATTTGCTGATGATGTCATTGGTGGTACAATTTTTTCAAAAGGAGCCATCAATTGGCTTGGTGTATCTTCCTCCCTTCTGAGATTCCAAAAGTAAGGGACAGGGTAAACACTCCACAACCATGGAGCTCTGCTGGCCTAAAGACTTCTTGAGAATCTGCCTCTGACGTTGGGCACTTGAAATATATGTTGTTGTTGGGAATTTTAGCTTTCTTTGTAGTGAGACCATCAAATCTGGGTCTGCATCTATGTGACTTGGAGGTCATGGTTTCTTATTTTCCAATGAACTTGAGGCAGCAATGTTGAATTCTCTCTTTTAGGGTAAACTGTGGCCACGGGGGGCTAAGTGTATCCACATGTGGACTGTGAAGCCATTTGGGCATCCTTCACTTTTTGTGGTGTTTCTTGCTGCTGAAATGGAATTTTTGTATTTGCTTCACGAAATACAAAGAATTCAGTGCGTGAGGTATGTCACGTGTGGTAGGTCAGGGTCTGCAGAAGAATGCATCAACCAGGCTTATATTCCACATAGCTTGCCCCCATGACCATAGCAACCCGATTCTAAACATTGCCCTGAAACCTCTCCATATAACAAGATGCCTTTACATAGAAGGGACTGCTGGCTGCACCATGTCTGTCACAAGGCATTTGGAAGCCAATGGGAGATCCACATGGCCCCACCACAGATGTTTTATCACACACCTGCCCACCACTGCTCTATGCCCACTCCTCAGCAGGCTTCAACTTCTTGGCATCTCTGTTCGGCACCATCTTCATAAAAACCAGTCAATCAAGGCACTGACTGGTATACTCATGATCATCCTCAGGATATCCAAAGATTCTCCAGTGCCACCTGGTCATGGGAATTTTAAAAATTTCATGGTATTTATCTAGCCACTTTTCAAGGAGGAAGTTGGAGGCACTGTGGGTTTCAATTTATTCTGGAACCATTAAATGGTGAGGAAGCTCATTTCAATGAAATCTCTGGAGAACCCTCACAGGAAGGTTCCCAAACAGTGGCCAAAATGTCACATGAATCCAGGCCTATTGAGGTCTACAATGTGATGTCCATGTGTGTTTTGACTCTCAATTATGGCTGCCAAGTTCTTCAGAATAAAATCATGTGATATCCTGGCTGAGATTCCAAGTGCTCTGGGAAAAGCCACCCTGGGCCAAGATCTCAGTTTCCAAGGGTGACTCTCATGCGTGGCCTCATAAAATCCCAACACAATTTATGCCAGTACTTCTCTGAGGTCTGTTCCAGAACTCATTCTCTAAGGGGAATCACACCAGAGTTCAAGTCCAGGTGGACCCAGGCATCTGTTCCAACTGCCACACAAATGACCACAATTTAAACCCAAACACTCCCACATGGCCCTCATCTTCGTCCATACAGACACTCATCATAACCTCTGGCTGGAGTTTTCCATGAGGGGTGCAGCACAAGACAGTGTCCAAAATAACCTCCCTTGCCCCTCATTTGCATAAAGACATGTTGGCCTGGACAACCATCTTGGGAACCAGGAATGATCAAATAGGCCTGCTGTTAATACTGCTCTGCTTCTCCAATATGAGGCCTACTGACTGTCAGGTATAGATTCTTTTTTTTTTTTTTTTTTTTTTTAGAAAGAGTGAGAGAGTGAGAAAGACGGGGAGAGAGAGAGAATTTTAATACTTTTCTTTTTTAGTATTTGGCGAACACAATATCTTTGTCTGTATGTGGTGCTGAGGATCGAACCCGGGCCGCACGCATGCCAGGCGAGCACGCTAGGGCGTGAGCCACATCCCCAGCACCAGGTATAGATTCTTCATGTGATTTGGATTCAGTTGAAAACCCAAGCACCTATGGGCTAGTTTCTTCAGGGCTTTGAAGATCTTATTTGAACCAAAGTTCGTATCCTTACTTGATGGAGGTCAGGAACCTTACAGAGAAAGGCGAGAGAATTCTTCCACAATGAATGCTCTTTTAGCCAATGTAGTTTATGATGCACACATGGGATCTTTCTTTAGATGCATCAGGTGCTGAGAATCTAAGCCACAGCCTCACAGAGGACCTATAGCCTGATTCAGACACATTCCTTTCCAAAGCAATTAAGCAAAGAGCCACATGTGATGCCCATTCATTAGAATTTGAAAACTGTTTTCTTTATGCTTCCCAATGGGTGGCCTGAGGCAAAGATCATCCTGACATTCAGGGCAACAGAAAAATAGGTAAGCAAAAGGCCCAAAGCAGTGTTTCTCCACTGAGACTTTTCCTGATCACAGATATCTGAGTTTTCTGGGACGCTCGCCATTCCCTTCAGCTATCAAGTACATGGCCATGTCACTGAGTTTGGAGGTGGTACATATCTTGGACACAATATCATGAGCCTATTCTGGAGAGTGGCCAGGATTCAGAAAAAAAACCAGAAACTTAGTAAGATATCAGGGGTTGCTCATTGACAAGGCAAGCCGCAGTCCATTCATAAATTGGGAAGTATGAATGCTGGGAAGCTTTCTACTACACAGGACAAATCAATTGAAGCTTTCTGTTTTCTAAAGTCTACAACCACGTACACGGTGGGATACACAGACCTAGAAACACTCGCCGTGTCAAACGACTTACTAGAATCAGTTCACTCCAAACTAAACAAACCGCCTTTCTTACCTATTCTCAGAACATTAGACAAAACCACAAACCCACACCCACACCCACAAAGGCACCTCCTTCCCCCAAGTAGGTCTGTGACTATCCGGAGTGTCCTCTGACTTTTGGGCCATACTATGTTCCCCCAAAATGGCCTGTCCTGTCTCAGATCTGGTCTCCTTGGCCAACTCTGTGAAGTTGTCAGGAGCCAGCGGTGAGCCACTACCTGCTTTCCCAGGAATAGCCCCGCTTCAGAGCTTTCTTGCAATTGGCCTTCCTCACATCTGTAGGTACCAAGAAAGACTGACTCATACAGGAACATGAATGAATTTGGGGAATGTATAATAAGACACACTTATTTCATATTTTGGAAAATCTGGAGAGTATATATATATATATATATATATATATATATATATATATATACACACACACACACACACACACACATTAATATTTAGCAATATATATGCCAATCGAAATTCATCACGAAATATAATACATCCACATATCCAAAAATATTCATTTTACTGAACATGGATTTATGTCTAATGTTTTTCACTAGGAAGCTCACCCATAGGTTGAATTTTCAGTTCCATCAGTATTTAGGGGAAGTAATCTCTTCTCACAATTTTTATATCCAAAGTCAGTGAGCTCACAAGAATATACGTGTGTTACCAGGTAGGATACTATATATGCTTAAAAAAATACATGTACTCAATAGGCTACAGAAAAAGAGAGACAGGAATTTACATATATGTTAACTTTAAAAGCTCATGGAAAAATACTACAATGAAAACTTGACTAGATTTATAACACATACTCTTGATAAAGCAGAAGGCAAATCCAAGCATACACCATGCTTCCTATGAAAGGCCTGTATTTCTATTTAGTTAGGTTTCTTTTTCTCCATTATATTAAGATTAGTAGTCAGAGTCTAGTAGGGTATGGGTTAGTGTCAGGGATTCAGTATTTCAAATGGAAAATAGGAAAATGAATCTAATGTGTATGCAAACATGTGCTACACAAAAATCTTCCCACTCTCATCCAGAACGAAGCCTTGACATAACCATTGCTCCAAGTAAGACACAATTAGTTGAGAGGAGTTAGAAAATATGTGCATACATATGTGGAATGGAAAATGCTCAGGAGTTCACAACACTGGAGGTGGTAGAACAGTTTCCAAAAGTAAGGGAGAGAGTAAATACTCCACAAACATGGAGCTGTGCTGGCCTAAAGACTTCTTGAGAAACTTCCTCTGAGGTTGGGCACATGAAATATATGTAATTGTTAGGAGAATTAGCTTCATTTGTAGTGACCCCATCAAATCTGGGTCTGCATTTATGTGACCTGGATGACATGGTTACTTATTTTCTAATGAACATGAGACAGCAGTTATGAATTCTCTCTTTGTCGGTAAACTGTGGCCACTGGGAGCTAAGTGTCTCCCCGTGTTGTCTGTGAAGTCAGTTGGTCATCCTCCACTTTTAGTGGTGTTTCTTACTGCTGCACTGGGAGTTTGACATTGGCTTCACGAAATACAAGGAGTTGAACTGGGACAAAATGCTGGAGGGAGTTCTGTCACGTGTGGTTTGTCAAGGTCTCCAAGAGAATGTACAAACCATGCCTCTATTCCAAATAGTTTTCCCCTTGACTATAGCAACCTGATTCTGAACATTGCCCTGAAACCTCTCCATATAACAAGATGCCTTTACATATAAGGATCTGCTGCCGGCACCATGCAAGTCACATGTCTTTGGAAGCCAATGGCAGATCCAGGTGGTCCTACCAAAAATATTTATTCACACACCTACAGTCCACTGCTCTACACTCACTACTCAGCAGGCTCCAACTTATTGGCATCTCTGTTCTACACCATTATCACGAAACCCAGTCAATCAAGGCCCTGTCTGGTACACTCATGATCAGCAACCGGACATCCACAGGTTCTCCAGTGCCACCTGGTCATGGGAATTTCAAAAGTTTCATGGTATTTATATCACCATTTTTCAAAGATGAAGTTTGAGGCACTGTGGGTTTCAATTCATTCAGGAACCATTAAATGGTGAGGAAGCTCATTTAAATGAAAGCTCTGGAGAACTCTCACAGGCAAGCCTTTCCAAAGAGTGGCCAAAAGGTCACATGAATCCAGGACCATTGAGGTCTAAAATGTGAGGTCCATGAGTGTTTGGAATCTCAACTATGGCTGCAAAGTCTTTAAGAATAAAATATTGGGATATCGTGGCTTAGATTTCCCAAGCTCTGTGGAAAGCCATCCTGGGAATAGATCTCATTTTCCAAGGGCGATTCTCATGCATGGCCTCCTAAAATTGCAACACTATTTATTGCAATACTTCTCTGAGGTCAGTTCTAAAACTCAGTCTCTAAGGGGAATCATACCAGAGTTCAAGCCCAGGTGGACAAAGTCATCTCTTCCAACCACCACACAAATGACCACAGTTAAAACCAAAACACTCCCATATGGCCCTCATCTTCTTTTATATAGACACTCATCATAACCACTGGCTGGAGGTTTCCATGAGGTGCGCAGACCAAGACAGTGTCCAAAATATGTTCCCTTTCCTCTCATTTGCCTAAAGTCAGGGTGGCCTGGACACTTGCTGTGAACCTGGAGTATTCAAATACTCCTGTCATTAATTCAGGTCCACTTCTCCAATTTGAGGCCAACTGACCGTGGGGTTTAGAATCTTTATTTGAATTGGAGTCATGGAAAACCCAAGCACCTATAGCCTAGCCTCTGTAAGTTGGAAAAATTCATTTCACTCAAAGAATCCCTATTCTCACTTGATGGAGGTCAGGAACCTTACAGAGGAAGGCGACAGACTTCATCCCAAAGACTGCTCTTTTGGCCATTTTGGTTTGGGATGCACACATGGAAAATTTCTTTAAATCCATCAGGTGTTGAGAATCTAAGCCACAGCCTCACACAGGGCCAAGGGGCTGATTCAGACAATCTCTTTCCAAAGCAATTAAGCAAAGAGCCACAGGTATACCCATTCATTTTCATTTGAAAACTGTTTTCTTCAGGCTTCACAAAGGGATGGCCTGAGTCAAAGACCTTCCTGACATTCAGTGTAACAGAACAATAGGTAAGCAAAAGGCCCAAAGCAGGGTTTCTCCACTGAGACTTTCCTGGTCACACTGATATCTGAGTTTTCTGAGGTGCTCACCATTCACTTCAGCTATCCAGTTCATGGCCATGTTACAGAGTTTGGAGGGGGTACATATCTTGGACACAAAACCATGGGCTTATTCTGGAGAGTGGCCAGAATTCAGGAAGAAAACAGGAACTTAGAAAGATAGTAGGTGTTGCCCATCCATATGGCAAGCTACAGTCCATTCATCAATTTGGCTGGATAAATGCTATGAAGCTTTCTACTAGATAGGACACATCCATTGATGCATTTTTTTTAATGTCTACAACCCCAGACACAATGTGATACACAGACATAGAAACACTCGCCTTGTCAAACGACTTACTAGAAACAGTCCACTCCAAACTAAACAAACCTACTTTTCTACCTATTCTAAGAACATGACACAAGACCACAAACTCATAACCACAAACAAAAAGGCACCTCCTTCGCCCAGGTAGGTCTGTGACTATCCGGAGTGTCCTCTGACTTGTGGGCCAATAATGTTCCCCCGAAATGGCCTGTCCTGTCTTAGATCTGGTCTCCTTGGCCAACTCCGTGAAGTTGTCAGGAGCCAGCGGTGAGCCTCTACTTGCTTTCTCAGGAAAAGCTCTGCTTCAGAGCTTTCTTGCATTTGGCCTTCCTCACATCTGTAGGTACCAAGAAAGACTGACTCTGTCTTTGTAAATCCAAACAAGTGAGACCACTGGAACAGGGACTGGGACTGGCTATGGGTGCCTGGCATCCTGGATCCCAAGTTCAGAGAGTTCCATCACCACTGAAGTGTGATGGAACTGTTTTTAGTTCCTCCTTCAGGAACTGAATGAGGTCACTCTCTTGGCAACCACTTTGTCCAAACGTTGCTTCCAAGGTTCCCATGAGATGGAGGCTGGCCCTAATTCCTGTGACACTTTAACAAGTTTGAATTGTATATCAACCATAATCTCCCAGTAACAGATCTACACACAGGCCTGGGTTGGCTCATGTTCTCTGCTTTAAGAATAGAAGCTGATTCAGACACAACCCTTTATCCTGACCAAGCCGTTTGCCATGGAAGATGCCTTTTGCTCTCTCAGGTCCTTCATAGCTGCCTACATATTCTCCAGGGATCATTTCGCCATGGACATTTGAGGTTATCACCAGGTGGAAGATCCATTACATTCCAGTATTATAAGACCAACTCTTTCCCTGCTTTTCTGTAAAGTAAGATTGAGGGAATACTGTATGGTTAGGGTTAATAACAGGTTCGATTTGGGTTAGGAATCATTTTGCTGGGTGAATAATGGTATTGGGAACCTGCGATATTTATAACAATATAGAGGTGAAATGTATGCATGAAAACAGAAATCTAAGTATGATTTGAAGCCCAGAAGGGCATTGGGCCCTTGCTTGGGATACTTAGCATTGAATTAACTTCTGAACAGATGTCTCAGATAAATCGATATACAATGGCATATGGCCTTGTACCTTGGATGATTGAATGTAGAAAAGAACATCCAGTCAAAAAGGGATAGTCAGTAGGATTAGAAAGATAGTAGTTAGGATTAGGAAGAAGAGTGCATGTAGAATTTGCAACAAAAGTTCTTTAGCAATAGGTTTTCGGTTAGAGAATGAATTTAAATGTCAGCACATGTGAAGAGTCAGTCACAATGATGAAATTGGGAAAATATGTAGGAAAGCAGATATAAATAGAGACATTAGGTAATCAGGCAAAGTATATAGTGAGTGATAGGATTAGACATTTTCAACAGGGTTGAGGTTGAATATATTATCTTAGGAAGAAACTAATATGTAGTCACCAATAGGATTTACATTTGAGAGCATTAGGCAACCTGGACATGATATTTTTAGTAATCCATGTTCACTTTCCATTTAGGCTTTGGTACAATCATAAATGTGAACTTTGAATTCTGTGCCCAGAATATTTCTGTGATTAAATATATATATATATATATATATATATATATATATATATATATATATATATATATATATATATCATTTGACATGAGTATTTCTCCACCATTTTTAGGAGCAATATTGACTGACTACTACTGACTGATAGGTATAGATTCTTTATGTGATTTGGCGTCATGAGAAAACCCAAGCACCTCTTCATGGCTTGAAGAACTCATTTGACCCAAAGAGCCACAAGTGATGCTCATTCATTTCCGTTTGAAAACAGCTTTCTTCAGGCTTCACAAAGGGGTGACCTGAGGCAAAGAACTTCCTGATATTCTGGGCAACAGAACAATAGGTAAGCAAATGGCCCAAAGCAGGGTTTCTCCACTGAGACTTTCCTGATCACACTCTCCCAGCTCACGTGTAAAGTTAGATTGAGGGAAAAGTCTATGGTTAGGGTTAATAACATATTCGATTTTGGTTAGGAATCATTCTGAAGGATGAATAATGGTATTGGGAGACTGGGATATTTACAAGAATATATAGGTGAAATACAAGTATGAAAACAGAAATCTAGGTACAATTTGAAGCCCAGAAGGGCATTGGGCCCTTGAGTGGGTTACTTAGCTTTGAGTTATGTCCTGCCCAGATGTCTCAGATAAATCGATATTCAATGGCATAGGACCTTGTACCTTGGATGATTGAATGTTGAAGAGAACATCCAATTAAAAAAAGAAAGTCCGTAGGATTAGGAAGATAGTTGCTAGGTTTAGAAACAAGAGTGAGTATAGGATTTGGACAAAAAGTTCTCTAGCAATAGGTTTTCAAGTAGAGAGTGAATGTAAATATCAGCACATGTGAAGAGTCAGTCACAATGAGAACTGGGGAAAATATGTAGGAAAGCAGATGTCAATAGAGACTTTAAGAAATCAGGCAAAGTTTAAAGTGAGGGATAGGATGAGATATTTTCAACAGGCTTGAGATTGAATATATAATCTTAGGAAGAAACAAATATATAGTCAACAATAGGATTTACATTTGAGAGCATTAGGCAACCTGGACATGGATGTTTTTAGTAATGCATGCTCACTTTCCTTTTAGGCTTTGGTACAATCATAAGAGTGACCTTTGTTTTCTGTGTCCAGAATGTTACTGTGATAAAATGTATATGTAGATTAGGTGACATGAGTATTTCTTCCACCATTACTGGGAGCAATATTTTGAAGACGTATAAATTCGTATTGGGGGAACAAAGAGGTGTACCATGTGTCTATGAATATAGAAATAATGCATGAATAGACCATACTGTGAACAAATAATGTAACTGGTTCCAACTTTAAATAATTGATTTAATTAATATCTGAAAATGTAAAGGAAATCTTAAATTGATATACATACATTCATTATAACCAGTCATAAATCTAACGGTAATATTAGGGTTATGGTTTATCAAGAAGAATGTGTGAGTTTTGCTTCAAAAGTGATTATGGAAATCGAAAATAATGTGTTTGAAAAGAAGTCTCATGAAAAGACCAGTCAAAAAATCTGGAGGAATATATGTGTTCTGAAGCAGGAAGTGATTGAAATTGAAACAAATGCCTATAAATTTGTGAACTTGTGGATGAAATATATATCCTATGATGTGCATAAACTGAGAAAATAGTAATGTACCACTGTTGAATAAAAATAAACCAGAAAATACACATCATGTCCCATAGGAAACTACTTGCATTGATATTAAACTGGGTATTACTGTAAAAATATTAGGATTTGTATGCACCATCCACTGAAGTTATCTTTCAGTACTAGGTAACAAATATGTATTTCAGGTTGATGAATATTTCTGAGAATTATCTTGTGAAAAGTTGATCATAAATCCACATACATGAATATGAATGATTTTAAGGAGTGTATAATAAGACTCATATATTTCATATTTTGAAAAATTTGTAGAGTGTGTATTCCAATCAAAATTCATCATGAAATATATATATGTCATCCACAGATGCAAAAATATTTATTTCACTGAAAATGGATTTATGTATAATGTTGTTCTACTAGGAAGCTCACCCACATTTTGAATTTTCAGTTCCAACAATGTTTAGGAGGAGTGATCTCTTCTCATAATTTGTATCTGCCAAGTCAGCCACCTCACAAAAATGTACATGTGATAACAGATAGGATACTATATGTGCATATAAAAATACATGTGCTGAATAGGCTACAGAGAAATGAGACAGGAATTTGTTGAGAGCCACAGCTGAAGGGGCCCCAGCAAACTTCCAGCTGCCAGCAAATTTCCAGCTGCCGGCTGATTATTGGCTCACAGCGACCTCAGCATCATCTAGCTGATTGGCTCCTCTGTGGTGATGCTCATTGGGCTGTTTCCCTGCCCTTTCAGACCATGGAGCTGCTCCTTGGGAAACTTTTTTGGCTCCACCCAGCCTATCGGCCTCAAGAGCAGTAGGATTGTGGCAGGTGGAGAGGCTTGTGTGTGTGAGAGAGACTTTACAAGGAAGCCAGTAGTGGCAGTTGGGCTCTGAGGGTTTTTCCTGAGGAGTTGTTTTGTTTGCCGTGTGTGGTTCTAAAAATAAAGTTAGTTTTTTTTTTTTTTTGACAAGTGGCTCCTGAATCATGCCCAGCCAGACTGCAGCATTTGGTGGCTCACATGGGGAACGACTGAGGGTAAGTGATAAGGTAAACTGCTTGCCCCTGTGGGCAAGGTGAAAGGATGGGTAGCCATTTTAAGATGACTCATTTGTTTTGCTTCACTTTTGTTTTAAGTTGCCTGTTCCTGGAGATGAGTGGGACGGAAGAAAAACCACTCACATCTGAGAAAAAACTATTTACGTCTGAGGAACAGAGAGGTATAAAGGACGGATGCACATGTCAGGAGGATAGAAAGGCTATAATGACTTTTTGTTGTTCCCTTTTTAATTCATTCTGTCTCAGTTTTGTTTGGAGTCATCTTGTTGGGTTGTATTATAATAGAAATACGGGATCAGAAATTAGTAAAAAACAAACTGAAAGAGTGTTAAATAAATTGTTAGAGAAAGGAGGCATCTCAGAAATATCAAGGACAGTCAGGGCATTTGTTGATACAATACAAAAATGTAGCCCATGGCTTTTGAAGGAGGAGTCATTAAATATATCACAATGGAACCATCATGGTGAAGATTTAAAAGGATTAGAAAAGAGCAGCCGAGGGACTATGCCAGTTGGCACGTTGCCATTGTGGACGTTCATATCTGGTTTGCTTAGTCCAAAGCCTTCAGTTCAGACAAAGATAGAGGAACCAAGTTTAGAGCATAAAAAGCAATCAGGGGCAAAGTTAAAAAAGGAGACTGCTACTAACACCTTTCTGTCACCAGAGGATGTAAATGTCCAACTAACAAGGCCACCTCCATGTGCTGGGAGGCCCCCAACCCCAACAGTTGATAGTTCGGATCCTGAGACAGGATCTCAAGTATTAACATGCCCTGTATTTGAGGTAGGAGGGCAGCGAATTCACCATGCTTTAAATTTCAAAATAGTGAAGCAACTAAAAGAGGCTGTAACAACATATGGTCCTCAAGCACACTTCATTGTAAGCTTGGTCGAATCCATTAACACCTTGAACATGACGCCAGCAGATTGGGCTAATATGTGTAAAGCTGTGCTAAATGGAGGTCAATACCTATTATGGAAGGTTGCCAATGAGGAATTTTGCAAAGAGATGTCTAGGCGAAATGCAGCAGCTGGTTATCCTCAGAGAAATCTAGATTTGTTGTTAGAAAAGAGACCTTATGAGGATCAGCAACAACAAATTCCATATGATCCTGGCATATACGCACAAATTGCTGTAGAGGCAGTTAGGGCATGGAAGACTTTACAAGGACATGGAGGTTTACAAGGTCAATTATCTAAGGTAATACAAGGAGCTAATGAATCTTACGCTGGATTTGTAGATAGGCTTATTGAAACAGCTACAGAGTTTTTGGAAATACAGAACAAGCAATGCCATTATTAAAACAACTGGCTTATGACCAAGCGAATCATTGCTGCAGAGGTATCATTAGACCATGGAAACATGAAGATTTAAACACATTTATTAAATTTGGTAGAGACATTAATGAACAAGAGCAAGTCGTGGCAGCTGCAATAAAACAGGCTTTAGATGCCAGAGACATTAATGAAAAAGGGCAAATTGTGGCAGCTTTAGTAAAACAGGCTTTAGAAGACAGGCCAAGAACATGCTACAATTGTGAACAAACAGGACTTTTTAAAAGGAATTGCCCCATAGGAGGAGGGTTTAACAAAACTAGGTATCAAAGGACTAGAATACCGGGTATTTGGCCACGAGGACGTAGAGGGAGACATTGGGCTAATGAATACCATTCTCAAACCACCATAGAGGGTACGTCATTATCAAAAAACAAACAAGCACCAGGTGTTTATCCACGATATCATGAAGAAAGGCATCTGGCTCCATTGCCAAAAAATGGACAGGGGGGCCCAATGCTCTGGGGCCTGAAACCGCAAATATATGGAGCACTGGAGGAAACCAGCAACCCCATCAGTGTAGTGCCCACGACACATTGTTCATCAGATCCCTCATCAGACAAACCAGAGGGAGTGCAGGGTTGGACATCTGTGCCTCCGCCAGATCAATACTAACTCCAGAGATGGGAGTTCAAATCATTCCCACAGGGGTGAAACGACCTCTTCCCAAAAGAACAGTAGGCTTATTATTGGGATGCAGCTCTTCTACTCTAAAAGGACTTATGATGAGTCCTGGGGTAATTGATCCCGATTATGAAGGTGAAATAAAAATTATAGCCAGTTCTCCAAAGGATATATCAGTAATTTCTCCAGGAGATAGAATAGCACAATTACTAATAATACCCAGCCCACATGATAAATTTTACAGTTATGCTGTAGAAAGGGGTTCCAAGGGATTAGGCTCCACAGGTGTAGATTGGGCTATGCTTTCTTTAAATTTATATTCTCGCCCCATGCTAAAACTAAATATTCAAGGACATGAATTCAATGGGCTACTGGATACAGGTGCAGACCTTATCATCATCTGTCGTCAAGAATGGCCAAAACATTGGCCATTACAACAAGCCACTCAAACGCTTCGAGGCCTAGGAGTGGCGACTAATCCTCATAAAAGTGCAACGGTATTAGATTGGAAGGATCCTGAAGGATGTGAAGGAACTATACAGCCATATGTATTGGAACATCTTCCCGTAAATTTATGGGGATGAGATGTCCTAGATCAATTAGGTTTGACATTAACAAATAACATCAATCAAAATTCACCCACTATTATGGCTAGACAAGATTTTAGGAAAGGAAAAAGATTAGAAAGGCAAGAACAAGGTATAGCAACACCAATACAAAAAGATCAAGGAACAGATAGATATGGGTTGGATTTTCAGAAAGGGCCACTGAGACAATAAATATTACTTGGAAATCAGAAAGACCAGTATGGGTTCCTCAGTGGCCCCTGACTAAAGAAAAGATACAAGTAGCCCATGACCTGGTCAAACAACAATTAGCGGAAGGACATATACAACCTTCTGTGTCTCCCCATAATACTCTCATTTTTGTCCTTAAAAAGAAATCTGGTAAATGGAGATTATTGCAAGATTTAAGAGCCATTAATAATGGGATGGTTATTTTGGGACCTGCTCAATCAGAGATTCCTCAATTGTGTGCTTTGCCAAAAACTTGGTATGTTTTCGTTGTAGATATTAAAAATCGTTTTATTTTCAATTCCAATTCATCCTGAGGATATTCCAAGTTTTGCATTTACTATACCTGCACTGAATCATGAAGGTCCTGACAAGAGATATGAGTGGAAAGTACTCCCTCAAGGGATGGCTAACAGCCCAACTATGCGTCAAATTTATGTTAACAAAGTAATCCAGCCACTTAGAAATCAAATTCCTGAAATACAAATTTTTCACTATATGGATGATGTATTATTAGCACACAAAGTTAAAAACCCATTGCTAGAATGGTATGCCACACTTACAAACGTATTAAAAAATTATAACCTAGAGATAGCAATAGGTAAAATACAATTAAATTTTCCAATTAATTATTTAGTAGCTCTATTATCCTCAACCATGGTCAGTCAACCAAAAATTATAATACGAGTAGATCAACTCAAATCAATTAATGACTTTCAAGAGTTATTAGGAGACTTAAATTGGATAAGGCCTCATCTAGGTATACCAACAGGAGAGTTGGGACCTTTATTTGATATCCTAAAAGGACCATGAGATCCAAATTCACTCAGAATGTTAACGCCTGAAGCAAGAAAAGCAATAAAAATCATTGAAACATATATGGGAAATATGCTTTTGGATAGAGTTGATATAATTTTGAATTTATTATTTATTGTACTAACAACAAAAAAATATTTCTACAGGAGTATTTTGGGAAGAAGGTCCATTATTATGGATACATTTATCTTATTCTTCTAACACTATTATTACTTGCTATCCTGAGGCTGAGGGAGAATTAATACTCATAGGAATAAAAGCAGCAAAAAGAGTGTGTTTGGAATTTCACCCAATAAAATTATTACTCCATATACTATGAATCAAATTGATGAATTAGCTAATTAGTTAAATACTTGGGCAATAATCGTGTGTAAATCTAATGTTTCATTTGATAACCACTTACCATCTTATCTTTTATTGTCTTTTTGGTCATCGCATCCTGTAATTTTTCCAAAAATGACAAGAAAACACCTATCATGAATGCTCCAAATATATTCACCGATGGGTTAAATAATGGTACAACAGCAATAGTTACACCTGATCCAACTTTTATATTTTTAGTACCAAAACAATCAGCTCACAAGGTAGAGCTTAGTACAGTATTACAAGCTCTTGTGATTTTTAAAGATTCTGTATTTAATTTATTTTCCGATAGTCAGTATATAGTTAATGCTATAGTATCCCTTGAAGATGCTGGTAGGATTTCCCCTTTCTCTACTGTTTTCTCTTTGCTTTCCACTATACAAAGTCTAATCTGGGACAGAAATGATCCATTCTTTATAGGACATATCAGGGCACATACAGGATTGCCTAAAGCCCTTAGTTTGGGCAATGATTTAGCAGATAAAACTACAATTGACATACATACATATTTTCTTTACACTAGAAGAAGAAATAAATTTTCTTAAAAAGTTCCATGTCAATGCTTATACTTTACAAAAGCATTTCAAAAAAACTAAGGAACATCTAGACAAATTATAAAACAATGTCAAAATTGTGTGACCTTTTTACCACAAGTTAATCTTGGAGTCAATTCTAGAGGATTGATACCTAATCATATTTGGCAGATGGACGTCACACACTTGCCAGAATTTGGAAAATTAAAATATTTGCATGTTACAGTTGATATTTGTTCTGGATTTTTAATGGGCTCCCTTCATGCTGGAGAAAAAAACTAAAGATGTTATAGCTCATTGCTTACAAAATTTTGCCACTGTGGGCATTCCAAAACAGTTAAAAACAGATAATGCCCCCGGTTACACTTCTAACTCTTTTAAACAATTTTGCTCATCATTTGGCATTACTCATATAACAGGAATCCCATACAATCCACAGGGACAAGGCATAGTTGAAAGAGCACATCAAACAATAAAAATGTACTTATTAAAGCACAAAGACGGAATTGAGAAGGGGTATATATTCCCCAAAGATAAACTTAAATTAACGCTTTTTACTCTAAACTTTTTAAACTTGGATTCATCAGGACTTAGTGCTGTGGAAAGGCATATGTTTCCAAAAAATGTGCATAAGCCCAAGGTACTTTGGAAGGATATTCTAATAGGACAATGGAAAAGTGTTGACCAAGTAATTGTCTGGAGTCGGGCGTCTGTTTGTGTGTTTCCACAGGAAGAACAGCAGCTGATTTGGATTTTGGAGAGTTTAACTAAAGTCCTGACCCAGTGATTGTCTTTAGTCAGGGGTCTGTTTGTGTGTTTCCACAGGAAGAACAGCAGGCAATATGGATTCCAGAGAAATTAACTAAAGTGATTTCTATAGACCAAAAAGAAGATGATTTGGCTCAAATTCATAACAGCTGATATCCAAAACTCCAGTTTGGCTATCCTTACATCTGCGACAGAACCAGGATGCTTTTTTCAATATCTATTTTATTATTGCCCTTTCCCACATCATGAAGTTCTATTTTTTTTTTTTTTTTGAGCTCATACAGACCTAGGTTAATGTTTTGCTGATCAGTTCTATTTTTTGACTATAGAGTTTTTAGACATTCCAATGGTGATTTCACCTGTAAAAAGTTATAAGGCCTTTACTATTATGTTATGTGTTGTATATATTATATTATTTGTGCACACTTGTGTTTTGTGTTTTATGTTTGAATGTACATATATCCATATATCATATATGATGTGCGCTCATGAAAAAATGGATCCAAATTTTTTTTTTATTCACATGATTTAAATAGTTTAATTTAAATTGGGTAAACAACTGTTGAGAATTGTTTTAATATGTGAACAAAAAAAGGAGTTTAGCAGAACTGTTTGTTGACTTTCACCTTTCCTTTTCATTATATTTAATAATTCTCTTCAAGATAATGTAAATTGTTAAGATAATTGGGTTTTTTAGTGCCTTCTGGAATGGTAAGTAATTTTTTCTTTAGCCATTATTGCCAGAATTCCAATCTTCAACCCAGTGCTGGTGAAGACAAAGATAAAACCAATCTACAGCTTCTGCAATAGCCATCACTGAACTGCTTGCAGAACTTGCCTGGAATATATATCACTTGTATGCATTGTGAAATAACATGTATGCATTGTGAACTATCTGTTGGTGCAGCGACTTGTGGTAGTGTTGGGGTAATTTTGCTGATGCTCTCATTGGTGGTACAATTTTTCCAAAAGGAGACATCAATTGGCTTGGTGTATCTTCCCTATTCTCACTTTATAGAGGTCAGGAACCTTACAGAGGAAGGCGAAAGACTTCATCTGCAATGACTGTACTTTCGGCCATTTTGGTTTTGGATGCACACATGGGATCTTTCTTTAGATCCATAAGGGGCTGAGAATTTAATCAACAGCCTCACACAGAGCTAAGAGGCTGATTCAGACACATCCCTTTCCAAAGCAATTAAGCAAAGAGCCACAGGTGATTTCCATTCATTTCCATTTGAAAACTGTTTTCTTCAGGTTTCACAAAGAGGTGGCCTGAGGCAAAGAACTTCCTGACATTCAGGGTAACAGAACAATATGGAAGCAAAAGTCCCAAAGCAGGGTTTATCCACTGAGACTTTTCTGGTCACAGTGATCTGAGTTTTCTGAGATTCTCGCCATTCACTTCAGCTATCCAGAACATAGCCATGTCACAGACCTTGGAAGTGATTCATATCTTGGACACAAAACCATGAGCCTCTTCTGGAGAGTGGCCAGAATTCAGGAAGAAAACAGCAACTTAGGAAATTAGCAGGTGTTGCCCATCGATAAGGCAAGCCAAAGTCCATACATAAATCGGGCAGGATGAATGCTGGGAAGCTTTCTACCAGACAGGACACATCCATTGAATCATTCTCTTTTCTACTGTCTACAACCACGGACACAGTGCGATACACAGACATAGAAACAGTCGCCTTGTCAAATGACTTATTAAAAACAGTTCACTACAAACCAAACAAACCACCTTTCCTACATATTCTCAGAATATGAGACAAACCAAAAAACCACACCCACATAACAAAGGCACCTCCTTCCCTCAAATGGGTCTGTGACTATCCGGAGTGTCCTCTGACTGGTGGGCCACACTATGTTCCCCTGAGATGGCCTGTCCTGTATGAGATTAGGTCTCCTTGGTCAACTCTGTGAACTTGTCAGAAGCCAGGGGTGAGCCTCTACCTGCTTGCTCAGAAAAGGCCCCTCTTGAGAGCTTTCCTGTTATTTGGCCATTCCCACATCAGTAGGTATCAAGAAAGATTGACTCTGTCCTTGGAAAATCAAAACAAGTGAGACCACTGAGACTGGGACTTGGACTAGCTCTGGGTGCCTGGCTTACTGGATCTAAGTTCAGAGAGTTTGATCACCACGGAAGTGACGTAAGTCACTTCCTTCAGGAATTGAATGAGTTCACTGCCTTGGCAACCACTTTGTCCTAAGAGTTGACTCCAAGGGTCCCATGAGATGGAGGCTGCCCCTGCTTCCTGTGACACTTTCACAAGTTAGAATGGTATATCAACCATAGGCACACAGTAACAGCTCTCCACACAGGCCTGGTTTGGTCCATCTTCTCTACATTAATAAGAGAGAGGCTGATTCATACATATCCCTACATCCTGACCAGGTTGTTTTCCATGGAAGATGACTTTTGCTCTCTCAGGTCTTTCATAGCTGCCTACAACTTATCCAGGTGTCATTTATGTAGGACATTTGAGGTTCTCAACAGGTGGAAGATCGCCTACATTCCTGTATTGAAATACCAACTCCTTCCCTGCTCTTCTGTAAAGTTAGATTGAGGGAAGAGTGTATGATTAGGGTGAATAACAGGTTCGATTTGGGTGAGGAATCATTCTGAGGGTTGAATAACAGTATTGGGAACCTGCGATATTTACAAGAATATATAGGTGAAATATAAGTATGAAAACAGAAATCTAGTAAAGATTTGAAGCCGAGAAGGGCATGGGAACTTGATTGGGATACTTAACGTTGAATTACGTTCTGAACAGATGTCTCAGATAAATCGATATACAATGGCATAGGACCATCTACCTTGAATGATTGAATGTAGAAGAGAACATCAAGTCAAAAAGGAATACTAGGTAGGAACAGGAGATAGTAGTTTTAGGAAGAAGAGTGAGTATAGGATCTGGACCAAAAGTTCTTTAGCAATATGGTTTCAGTTGAGAGTGAATGTAAATGTTAGCACATGTGAAGAGTCAGTCACGATGATGAACTGGGGAAAATATGGAGGAAAGCAGATATTAATAGAGACATTAGGAAATCAGGCAAAGTATAAACTGAGTCATAGGACTAGACATTTTCAACAGGGTTGAGTTTGGATATATAATGTTAGAAAGAAACAAATATGTAGTCACCAATAGGATTGACATTTGAGAGCATTAGGCAACCTGGACATGGGTGCATTTAGTAATCCATGCTCATTTTCCATTTAGGCTTTGGTACAATCATAGGAGTGACCTTTGTTTTATCTGTCCAGAATATGACTGTGATAAAATGTATATGTAGATCAGGTGACATGGGTATTTCTTCCACCATTTCTGGGAGCACTATTTTGAAGAAATATAAATTAGTATTGGGGGTAAAAAGGGTATACCCTGTGTCATAGAATATATTGATAATGCATCAATTGACCATCATGTGAATAAATAATATAACTGGTTCCACTTTAAATAATGGATTGAATTGATATCTGAAAATATATAAGAAATCTAATATTGATATACAGTCATTCATTCCAACGAGTTATACATCTAATGGTAATATTAGGGTTATGGGTTATCATAAAAGGTGTGTGGGTTTTGCTTCAAAAGTGATTACGGAAATCGAAAACAATGTGTTTGGAAAGAAGTCTCATGAAAATATCAGTCAAGAAACATGGAGAAATACATGTGTTCTGAAGCAGGAAGTGACTGAAAGTGAAACAAATGCCTATCAATTTGCTAACTTGTGGATGAAATATGTATCCTATGATGTGCATAAACTGAAGAAATAGCAATGTACCAGTGTTGAATAAAAATGAACTTCAAAATACACATCATGTCCCATAGTAATCTACTTGAATTGATGTTAAACAGGGTCAGTTACTGTAGAAATGTTAGGATATGTATGCACCATTCAACGAAGTTAGTTTTCAGTACTAGGAAACAAGTATGTATTTTAGGTGGATGAGTATTTCTGAGAATAATCTTGTGAAAAGTTGATTATAAATCCACATACATGAATATAAATGAATTTAGGGAGTCTACAATAAGACACATGTTTCATATTTTGAAAAATCTAGACAGAGTGCATATATATATATATATATATATATATATACATACATATATATATATATACACACACACACACAGAGAGAGACATTAAAAATTGCAATATATATGCCAATCGAAATTTATCGTGAAATATATATCATCATCAGATTCAAAAATATTAATTTCACTGAACATGGATTTTTGTATAAGATTGTTCAAATAGGAAGCTCACCCATGGGTTGTATTCTCAGTTCCAACAGCGTTTACGAGGAGTGGTCATTTCTCACAATTTGTATCTGCCAATCAGCCTCCTCATGAGACTGTATGTGTGATAACCAGGTAGGATTCTATATGTGCATATAAAAACACATGTTCTGAATAAGCTAGAGAGAATGGGAGACAGTAATTTACATATTTGTTAACTTTAAAAACACATGGAAAACTATTTCAATTAAAAATTGACTAGATTTATTACTCCTACCCTATATAATGCAAAAGGCAAGTCCAACTATACACCATGCCTCCTATGAAATGCTTGTATTTCTATTTTGTTTGAGTTATTTTTCTCCATCATATTAGGATTAGTAGTCAGAGTCTATTAGGATATGGGTTAATGTCAGGTATTCAGTATTTCAAATAAATGCTGCACACAAATTTTTTGCACTCTCATACAGAAAAATGCCTTGACATTACCCTCGCCTGAAGTAAGACACAATTAGAGGAGAAGAGTTAAAAATTCTGTGAATACATATCTGGAATGGAATATGCTCAGGAGTTCACAACCTTGGAGGTGGTAGAGGAGTTTCCAAAAGTAAGGGACAGGGTAAACACTCAACAAACATGGAGCTCTGCTGGCCTAAAGACTTCTTGAGAAACTGCCTCTGAGGTTGCGCACTTGAAATATAAGTATTTGTCAGGAGCTTCCTTTGTAGTGAGACCATCAAAGCTGGGTGTGCATGTATGTGACCTGGAGGACATAGTTTCTTATTTTCCACTGAACATGAGGCAGCAGTGCTGATTTCTCTCTATGTAGGTTAACAGTGTCCACTGGGGGCTAAGTTTCTCTCTGTGTGGACTGTGAAGCCATTTGGTCATCCTCCACTTTTCGTGGTATTTCTTACTGCTGCACTGGGAGTTTGTTATTTGCTTCACGAAATACAAGTAGTTCACCTGGTACAGTGCTGGAGGGAGTTCTGTCACCTGTGGTGGGTAAGGGTCTGCAAGAGAATGCACCAACCATGCTTCTATCCCACATAGCTTTTCCCTTGACCATAGCATCCTGATTCTGAACATTGCCCTGAAACCTCTCCAAATAACAAGATGCCTTTACATATAAGGGTCTGCTGGCTGCACCATGTCAGTCACAAGCCATTTGGAAGACAATGGAAGATCCCCATGGCCCCACCACAGATGTTTTATCACACACCTGCCCTCCACTGCTCTAGGCCCACTACTCAGAAGGCTCCAACTTACTGGCATCTCTGTTCTACACCATTTGCATGAAACCCAGTAAATCAAGGCACTGTCTGTTATACTCATGATCAGAAACCGGACATCCAAACTTTCTCCAGTGGTACCTGGTCCTGGGAATTTCAAAAATTTCATGGTATTTATCTAGCCATTTTTCAAGGATGAAGTTGGAGGCACTGTGGGTTTCAATTCATTCAGGAACCTTTAAATTTTGAGAAAGCTGATTTCAATGAAATCTCTATAGAACTCTCACAGACAAGGCTTCTCAAAGAGTGGCCAAAAGGTCACATGAAACCAGGCCCATTGAGGTCTACAGTGATAGTTTCATATGTGTTTTGACTCTCAACTATGGCTGCCAAGTCATTCAGAATAAAATCATGTGATATCCTGGCTGAAATTTCCAATGCTCTGTGGAAAGCCACCCTGGGCCTAGATCTCGGTTTCCAAGGGCAACTCTCATGTGTGGCCTCTTATAATCCCAACACAATTCATGACACCTCTTCTCTGAGTTCAGTTCCAGAACTCAGTGTCTAAGGGGAATCACACCAGAGTTTACACCCAGGTGGACCCAGTCTGTTAGGGTAAAAGAAATTGAAGTTAAAGTGTAAAATAGCGGGTGTTGTAAAGTTTCTAAGCTGCAAAGCCTGAGTTAAAATGTAAAGGACCAGGTATTGTTAAGTTCCCATGCTAAACCTAAAACCTGAAATTCCTGTAGCTGTTAGGACAATTCCTTTCACTGCCCATTAAATATTCCCCCTGACCATCCAGTTGTTTAATAATCTAGGACCCTGTGCAGCTTGGCACCTAAGCATATCAGGGCCCAAACCAATCAGGTTGAATGTACCCCCCTCCTTAGGATCGACCTATCACCCCCGCCCAACCTGATTCCACCAATGAATGTGCTAATCAAGTTTGAGAGTTGTTGTTCGATTTTCCGGCTGATCAAGATGATTTCCTCTGATATATATAAAGCCTCTGCCTACCCAAAAAGTGTACTGAAGCACTGCTTAACCTCTTCTCGGGGATCTGGGCCGCTGTTGCTTGTTGAGTGAGCACAGAGCCCCAGCGAACTGAATTGGATCCTCAATAAATCCCCATTGCTGTTGCATGAGCCAGTCTCTTGGTAGTCTCTTCCTCCGACGTCTGCTGGAATCTTACAAGTCATCTCTTCCAACTGCCACACAAATGACCACAATTAAAACCAAAACACTCCCACATGGCCCTCATATTCTTCCATATAGACACTCATCATATCCTCTGGCTAAAGGTTTCCATGAGGGGCGCAGCCCAAGACAGTGTCCAAAATAAGCTCCCTTGCCTCTGGTTTGCCTAAAGTCAGGGTGGCCTGTACAACCTTCCTGTGAACCAGGAGTGGTCAAATAGGCCTGCCATTAATACTACTTCGGTTCACCAATTTGAGGCCTACTGACTGTGGGGTTTAGATTCTTTATGTGAATTGGAGTAATCAGAAAACCCAAGCACCTATGGGCTAGCCTCTGCAGGGCTTTTAAGAACTCAATTGACCCAAAGGATCCCTATTCTCACTTGATGGAGGTCAGGAACCTTACAAAGGAAGGTGAGAGACTTTATCCATAATGACTGCTCTTTTGGCCAGTTTGGTTTGAATGCACACATGGGATCATTCTTTAGATCCATCAGGTGCTGATAATCTAAGCCACAGACTCACAAAGGGCAAAAAGGCTGAATCAGACACATCTCCTTCCAAAGAAATTAAGAAAAGAGCCACAGGGGATGTCCATTCATTTCCATTTGAAAACTGTTTTCTTCAGGTTTCAAAAAGAGATGACCTGAGGCAAAGACCTTGCTGACATTCAGGTCAACAGAACAATAGGTAAGCAAAAGGCCCAAAGCAGGGTTTCTCCAATGAGACTTAAATGGTCACTCTGATATCTGAGTATTCTGAGATGCTCTCCATTCCCTTCAGCTATCAAGTACATGGCCATGTCACAGAGCTTGGAGGTGGTACATATCTTGGAGAGAAAACCATGAGCCTATTCTGGATATTGGCCAGAATTCAGGAAGAAAACAGGAACTTAGAAAGATAGCAGGTGTTGCCCATCGATAAGGAAAGCCTCAGACCATTAATAAATTTGGCAGGATACATGCTGGGATGCGTTCTACTGGACAACACAAATCCATTGATCCATTCTCTTTTCAACTGTCTACAACCACGGACACAGTGGGATTCAGAGACATAGAAACACTCGCCTTGTCAAATGACTTACTAGAAACAGTTCACTCAAAACCAAACAAACCGCCGCTACTACCTATTCTCAGAACATGAGACAAAACCACAAACACACACACACATACAAAGGCACCTCCTTCCCCCAAGTAGGACTGTGACTATCCAGAGTGTCCTATGACTGGTGGGTCATACTATTTTCCACTGAAATGGCCTGTCCTTTCTCAGATCTGGTCTCCTTGTCCAACTCTGTGAAGTTGTCAGGAGCCAGTGGTGAGCCACTACCTGCTTTCTCAGAAAAGGCCCCTCTTCACAGCTTTCCTGGCATTTGGCCATCCACACATCAGTAGTTACCAAGAAACTCTGACTCTCTCCTTGGTAAATCAAAAAAATTGAGACCCCTGGGACTGGGACTGTGACTGGCTCTGAGTGCCTGGCTTCCTGGATACCAAGTTCAGACAGTTCCATCACCAAAGAAGTATGATGAGGTCACTTCCTTCAGGAACTGAATGAGTTCACTATCTTGGCAACCTCTTTGCCTTCACAGTTGCTTCCAAAGGTCCCATGATATGGAGGCTGCCCCTACTTCCTGTGATACTTTCACAGGTTAGAATGGTATATCAACCATAGGCACCTAGGGACAGCTCTCCACATAGGCCTGTTTTGGTCCATCTTATCTATATGAAAAAAAGAGAGGCTCATTCAGACACAACCCTTTATCCTGACCAGGTTATTCACCATGGAAGATGTCTTTTGCTCTCTCAGGTCCTTCATAGCTGCCTACATCTTCTCCATGGATCATTTCTGCATGGGCCTTTTAGGTTCTCAGCAGGTGGAGAATCCCCTACATGCCTGTATTTTGAGACCAACTCTGTCCCTGCTCTTCTGAAAAGTTAGATTGAGGGATCAGTGTATGGTTAAGGTTAATAACATGTTTGATTTGGGTTAGGAATCATTCCGCTCAATTAATAATGGTATTGGGAACCTGTGACATTTTTAAGAATATATAGGTGAAATATAAGTATGAAAACAGAAATCTAGGTAAGATTTGAAGCCCAGAAGGGCATTGGGCCTTTGATTGGGATACTTAGCATTGAATTATGTTATGCACAGATGTCTCAGATAAATCGATATACAATGAAATAGGACCTTGTACCTTGGATGATTGAATGTAGAAGAGAACATCCAATCAAACAGGGATAGTCTGTAGGATCAGGAAGATAGTCAGTAGGTGTTGAAATGAGGGCGAGTATAGACTTTGGACCAAAAGTTCTTTAACAATAGGGTTTCGGTTAGAGAGTGAATGTCAATATCAGCACATGTGTAGGGTCACTCACAATGATGAACTGGGGAAAATATGTAGCAAAGCAGATATCAATAGAGACATTAGGAAATCAGGTATAGTACAAAGTGAGTGATAATATTAGACATTTTCAACAGGGTTGAATTTGACTGTATAATCTTAGGGAAAAATAAATATGGAGTCACAAATAGATTGACATTTGAGAGCATTAGGCAATTTAGACATAGATGTTTTAGTAATCCATGGTCAATTTCCATTTAGGCTTTGGTACAATCATAAAGGTGAACTTTGCATTTTGTGTCCAGATTATTACAGTGATAAAATGTATATGTAGATCAGGTGGAGTATTTCTTCCACTGTTTCTGGGAGCAATATTTTGAAGATGCATAAATTAGTATTGGGGGTACAAATGGGTGTACCATGTGTTTATGAATATTGAGATAATGCATGAAGAGACCATACTGAGAATTAAAAATATAACTGGTTCCAACTTTAAATAATGGAATGAATTGATATCTGAAAATATACATGAAATCTTATATTGATACACATACATTCATTACAACCATTTATACATCTAATGGAAATATTAGGGTTATGGATAATCATGAAAATTGTGTATATTTTGCTTCAAAAATCATTATGAAAATCAAAAATAATGTGTTTGGAAAGAAGTTTCATGATAAGACCAGTCAAGTAACCTGCAGGAATACGTGTGTTCTGAAGCAGGAAGTGATTGAAAGTGAAACAAATACCTGTAAATTTGATAACTTTTGGATTAAATATATATCCTATGATGTGCAAAAAAAGAAGAAATAGTAATTTACCAGTGTTGAATAGAAATAAACGTCAAAATACATAACATGTCCCATAGGAATCAACTTGCTTTGATATTAAACTGGGTCAGTTACTATAAAAATATTGGGATTTGTGTGCACCGTTCACTGAAGTTAGCTTTCAGTACTAGGTAACAAATATGAATTTCAGGTGGATGAATATTTCTGGAATAATCTTCTGAAAAGTTGATTATAAATCCAAGTACATGAACATGAATAAATTTATGGAGTGTATAAAAGACACATATAATTCATGTTTTGAAGAACCTGGAGAATATATATATATATATATATATATATATATATATATATATATATATATATATATATACAAAAAACACACACGGAGACATTAAAAACTGGCAATATATATGCCAATAGAAATTCATCATGAAATATATATCATCCATTGAAGCAAAAATATTTATTTTACTAAACATGGATTTAAGTAAAATGTTGTTCAACTATGAAGCTCACCCATAGGTTGAATTTTCAGTTCCAACAGTGTTTAGGAGGAGTGATCTCTTCTCACAATTTGTATCTGCCATGTCATCCACCTCACAAAAATATAAGTGTGATACCAGGTAGGATTCAATATGTGCATTAAAAATACATGTTCTGAATAGGCTTCAGAGAAAGGGAAACAAGAATTCACATATTTGTTAACTTTAAAAACACATGGAGAATTTTTTCATTTAAAAATTGATTAGATTTGTAACACCTACCCTTTATCATGCAAAAGGCAAGTCCAACTATAAAACAGGCCTCCTCTGAACTGGTTGTATTTCTATTTTGTTGGGTTATTTTTCTCCATCATATTAGGATTAGTAGTGAGAGTCAAGTAGGGTATGGGTAAGTGTCAGGGATTCAGAATTTTGAATGGAAAATAGGAAAATTAATCTCATGTGTATTCAAATATGTGCTACACAAATATCTCCCCACTCTGATCCAGAACAATGCCTTGACATTTCCTTCACCACAAGTAAGACACAATTAGAGGAGAAGCGTTAGAAAATTTGTGAATACATATCCGGAATGGAAAATGCTCAGGAGTTCACAACCTTGGAGTTGGGAGAGGAGTATCCAAAAGTAAGGGATAGGGTAAACACTCCACAAACATGAAGTTCTTTTGGCCTAAAGACTTCTTGACAAACTGCCTCTGAGTTTGGGCACTTAAAGTGTATGTTGTTGTCAGGAGATTTAGCTTCCTTTGTATTGAGACCATCAAATCTGGAATGGCATCTATGTGACCTGGAGGACATGGTTTCTTGTTTTCCAATGAACATTAGGCAGCAGTGATGAATTCTATCTTTGTCGGCAAACTTTGGCCACCTGGGTCTAAGTGTCTGCCCGCGTGGACTGTGAAGTCATTTGGTCATCCTCCATTTTTCGTGGTGTTTCTGGCTGCTGCACTCGTAGTTTGGTGTTGCTTCAAAAAATACAAGGAGTTCATCAGGGACACAGTGCTGGAGGGAGTTCTGTCAGGTGTGGTGGGTCAGGGTTTACAGGAGAATGCACCAACCAGGCTTCTATCCCACATAGCTTGCCCCCTTGACAAGAGCAACCTGATTCTGAACATTGCCCTGAAACCCCTCTATATAATAAGATGCCTTTACATATAAGGGTCTGCTGGCAGCAGCATGTCAGTCACAAGCCATTTGGAAGTCAAAGACATATTCACATGGCCCCACCACAGATGTTTATCACACACCTTCACACCACAGCTCTAGGCCCACTACTCAGCAGGCTCCAACTTACAGGCATCTCTGTTCTACTCCATTTTCATGAAACCCAATCAATCAAGGCATTGTCTGGTACACTCATGATCAGGAACCAGATATCCAAAGGTTCTTCAGTGCCACCTGGTCATGGGAATTTCAAAACTTGCATGGTATTTATCTAGCCATTTTTCAAAAATGAATTTGAGACACTCTGGGTTTCAATTAATTCAGGAACCATTAAATGGTGAGGAAGCTCATTTCAATGAAAGCTCTAGAGAACTCTCATAGGCAAGGCTACAGAAACAGAGGCCAAATGGTAACATAAGCAAGGCCCATTGAGGTCTACAATGTTAGGTCCATGTGTGTTTTGACTCTCATCGATGGCTGCCAAGTCTTTCAGAATAAAATCATGTGATACCCTTGCAAAGATTCCCAGTTTTCTGTGCAAAGCCACCCTGGGCCTAGATCACAGATACCAAGAGCGAATCTCATGCGTGGCCTCCTAAAATCTCAAAACAATTCATGGCAATACTTCACTGAGGTCAGTTCCAGAAAGCAGTCTCTAAGTGGAATCACAGAAGAGTTCAAGCCCAGGTGAACACAGTTATCTCTTCCAACTGACACACAAATGACCACAATTAAAACCAAAACACTTTGACATGGCCCTCATTTTCTTCCATATAGACACTCATCATAACCTCTGGCTGGAGGTTTTCATGAGGAGCGCAGTCCAAGACAGTGTCCAAAATAAGCTCCCTTGCCACTCATTTGCTAAAGTCAGGGTGGCCTGGACATACTTTCTGTGAACCAGGCGTGATGAAATAGGCATGCTGTGAAGACTACACCGCTTCTCTCCTTTGAGGCCAACTGACTCAGAGGTTAAGATTCTTTATGTGAATTGGAGTCATGAGAAAACTCAAGCACCTCTGCAGGGCTTTGGAGAACTCCTCTGACCCAAAGGATCCCTATTGATGGAAGTCAGGAACCTCACAGAGGAAGGCGAGACGTCATCCACAAGGACTGCTCTTTTGGCCATTTTGGTTTTGGATGCACACATGGGATCTTTCTTTAGATCCATCAGGTGCTGAGAATCTAAGCCACAGCCTCACACAGGGCCAAGAGGCTAAATCACACACATCCCTTTCCAAAGCAATAAAGCAAAGGGCCACAGGTGATGCCCATTCATTTCCATTTGAAAACTGTTTTCCTCAGGCTTCACAAAGGGGTGGCCTGAGGCAAAGAACTTCTTGAAATTAAGGGCAACAGAACATTATGTAAGCAAAAGGCCCAAAGCAGGGTTTCTCCACTGATACTTTACTGGTCACACTGATATCTGAGTTTTCTGAGATGCTCGCCATTCCCTGCAGATATCCAGTACATGGCCATGTCACAGAGCTTGGAGGTGGTACATATCTTGGACAAAAAAACATGAGCCAATTCTGGAGATTGGAAAGAATTCAGGAAGAAAATTGGTAATTTGGAAGATAGTAGGTGTTGCCCATCCTTAAGGAAAGCCGCAACCCATTCATAAATTGGGCAGGTTGAATGCTGGGAAGCTTTATACTAGACAGGACAAATACATTGATGCATTCTCGTTTCTAATGTATACAACCACGGACACAGTGGAATACACAGACATAGAAACACTCGCCTTGTCAAACGACTTACTAGAAACAGTACACTCCAAAAAAAAAAAAAAAAACAAAAACCTAACCGCCTTTCCTACCTATTCTCAGAAGATGAGACAAAATCATAAACCCACAACCACACCCACAAAGTCACCTCCTTCCCCCAAGTAGGTCTGTGACTCTACGGAGTGTCCTCTGACTGGTGGGCCATACAATGTTCCCCCGAAATGTCCTGTCCTGTCTCAGATCTGGTCTACTTGGCCAACTCTTTTAAGTTGTCAGAAGGGAATTTTGAGCCACTACCTGCTTTCTCAGGAAAGGCCCCTCTTCAGAGCTCTCCTTGCTTTTGGCATCATAATATCAGTAGGAACAAAGAAAGACTGACTCTGTCTTTGGTAAATCCAAGCAAGTGAGCCCACTGGGACTGGGACTGGGACTGGCTCTGTGTGCCTGGCTTCCAGGATCCCAAGTTCAGAGAGATCCATCGCCAAGGAAGTGAGGTGAGGTCACTTCCTTCAGGAACTGAATGAATTCACTTTCTTGTAAACCATTTTGTCCTAATAGTTGCTTCCAAGGGTCCCATTAGATGGAGGGTTCCCCTACTTCCTCTGAAATGTTCACAAGTTAGAATGGTATGTCAACCTTAGGAACCCGGGAATAGCTATCCACACAGGCCTGGTTTGGTCCTTCTCCTCTACATTAAGAAGAGAGAGGCTGATTCAGACACATCCCTTCATCCTGACCAGGGTGTTTGACATGGAAGATGACTTTTGCTCTCTCAGGTCCTTCATAGATGACTATATCTTCTCCAGGGTTCATTTCTACATGGATCTTTGAAGTTCTCAGCAGGTGGAAGATCCCCTACATTCCTGTATTGTAAGACCAACTCTGTCCCTGCTTTTCATTAAATTTAGATTGAGGGAACAGTGTATTCTTAGGGTTAATAAAATGTTTGAATTGGGTTAGGAATCATTCTGCGGGATGAATAATGGTATTGGGAACCTGCGATATTTATAAAAATATAGAGGTTAAATATATGAATAAAAACAGAAATCTAGGTAATTTTGAAGCCTAGAGGGCATTGGGCCCTTGATTGGGATACTTAACTTTGATTTACATTGTGCACAGATGTCTCAGAAAAATAGATATATAATGGCATAGAACCTTGTACCTTGGATGATTGAATGTCGAAGAGAACATCCAGTCAAAAACGGATAGTCGGTAGGATTAGGTAGATAGTAGGTTTAGGAAGAAGTGTCAATATAGGATTTGGAATATATGTTCTATCGCAATAGTGTTTTGGTTAGAGAGTGAAAGTAAACATAACTTCATGTGAAGGGTCAGTCACAATGATGAACTGGGGAAAATATGTAGGAAACCACATATCAATAGAGACATAATGAAATCAGGCAAAGTATAAAGTGAGTGATATGATTAGGCATTTTCAACAGGGTAGAGTTTGAATATATAATCTTTGGAAGAAACAAATATGTAGTCACCAACAGGATTGATAATTGAGAGGATTAGGCAACATGGACAGGAATGTTTTTAGTAATCCATGTTCACTTTTCATTCAGACTCCGGTACAATCATAAGTGTGACATTTACTTTTTGTGTCCCGAATATTACTGTGATAAAATGTGTATGTAGATCTGGTGACATGAGTATTTCTTACACCATTTCTGGCAGTAATATTTAGAAGACATATACATAAGTATTGGTTGTACAAAGAGGTGTGCCCTGTGTCTATGAATATAGAGATAATGCATGAATTGACCACACTGTGAATAAATAATATAGCTGATTCCACTTTAAATAATGGATGGAATTGATATCTGAAAATATTTAAGATATCTTATATTGATATAAAATCATTCATTCCAACCAGTTATACATCTATTGTTAATATTAGTGTTATTGTTTATCATGAACGGTGTCTGAGTTTCGCTTCAAAAATGATTATGAAAATTGAAAATAATGTGTGTTGTAAAGAAGTCTCATGAAAAGACCAGTCAAGAAACATGGATGAATACATGTGTTCTGAAGAAGGAATTGATTGAAAGTGAAACAAATGCCTATAAATTTGCGAAACTGTGGATGAAAAATATATCCTATGATGTGCATAAACTGAAGAAATCATAATGTACCAGTGTTGAATAAAAATGAACGTCAAAACACACAGCATGTCCCATTGGAATCTACTCGCATTGATGTTAAACTGGGTCAGTTACTGTAAAAATATTAGGATTTGTATGCAACATTCACTGAAGTTAGTTTTCACTAGTAGGAAAAAATGTGTATTTCAGGTGGATGAATATTTCTGAGAATAATCATGTGAAAATTTGATTATAAATCCACATACATGAATATGAATGAATTTAGGAAGTGTGTATTAAGACACATATATTTCATATTTTGAAAAATCTGGAGACTGTATATATATATATATATATATATTTATATATATATATATATATACACACACACACACAGACATTAAAAAGTAGCAATATATATGCCAATCGAAATTCACCATGAAATATAAATCATCCACAGATGCAAAAATATTCATTTTACTGAACATGGATTTATGTATAATGTTGTTCATCTAGGAAGCTCACCCATAGGTTTAATTTTCTGTTCCAACAGTGTTTAGGAGCTGTGATGTCTTCTCGCAATTTGTATCTGCCAAGTAAGCCACCTCACAAGATTGTACGAGTGGTACCAGGTAGGATTCTGTATGTGCATATAAAAATACATGTGCTGAATATGCTACGGAGAAAGGGAGACACGAATTCATACATTTGTTTACTTTAAAAACACATGGAGAACTCTTTCAATAAAAAAATTAACTAGTTTATACCTTCTACCCAATATAATGCAAAAGACAATTCCAACTACACACCATGCCTTCTCTGAACTGCTTGTATTTCTATTCCGTTTGGGTTATTTTACTCCACCATATTAGGATTAGTAGTCAGAGTCTAATAGGGTATATGTTAGTGTCAGGGATTTAGTATTCTGAATGGAAAATTGGAAAATGAATCCAATGTGTATGCAAATATGTGCTACACAAAATTTTTCCCACTCTCATCCAGAACAATGCCTTGACAATACTTTCACCCCAAGTAAGACACAATTAGGGAAAAAGAGTTAGGAATTCTGAGAATACAAATCTGGAATGGAATATGATCAGGAGTTCACAAACTTGGAGGTGGTAGAGGAGTTTCCAAAAGTAAGGGACAGGGTCAAAACTCTCCATATAACAAGATGCCTTTACAAATAAGGGTCTGCTGGCTGCATCCTGTCAGTCACAAGGCATTTGGAAGCCAATGGCAGATCGAAATGGCCCCAGCGCATATTTTGTGTCACACACCTGCCCAACATTGCTCTAGGCCCACTGCTCAGCAGGCTCCAACTTACTGGCATATCTGATATACACCATTTTCATGAAACCCAGTCAGTCAAGGCACCGTCTGGTATACTCATGATCAGCAACAGGACATCCAAAGTTTCTCCAGTGCCACCTGGTCATGGGAATTTCAAAAATTTCATGGTATTCATCTAGCCATTTTTCAAGGATGAAGTTGGAGGCACTATGGGTTTCAATTAATTCAGGAACCATTAAATGGTGAGGAAGCTCATTTCAATGAATTCTCTGAAGAACTCTCACAGGCAAGTCTTCCCAAAGAGTGGCCAAAAGGTCACATGAAGCCAGACCCATTGAGGTCTACAATGTGAGTTCCATGTGTGTTTTGACTCTCAACTATGGCTGCCAAGTCTTTAAAAATAAAATCATGTTATATCCTGGCTGAGATTCCCAGTGCTCTGTGGAAATCCACACTGGCCTTAGATCTCAGTTTCCAAGGGTCACTCTCATGCGTGGCCTAATAAAATACCGACAAAATTCATGGCAATACTGCTCTGAGGTCAGTTCCAGAACTCAGTCTCTAATGGGAGTCACACCAGAGTTCAAGCCCAGGTGGACCCAGTCATCTCTTCCAACCACGATACAAATGTCCACAATTAAAACCAAAACACTCCCACATGGCCCTCATCTTCTTCCATATAGACACTAATCATTACCTCTGGTAGCAGGTTTCCATGAGGGGCGCAGCCCACAACAGTGTCCAAAATAAGCTCCCTTTTTCCCTCATTTTCCTAAAGTCTGTGTGGCCTAGACACCCTTCCTGTTAACCAAGAGTGATCAAATAGGCATGCCGTTAATGCTGCTTTGCTTCTCCAATTTGAGGCCTAATTACTGTGCGGTTTAGATTCTTTATGTGAATTGGAATCATGAGAAAACCCATGCACCTATAGGCTAGCCTCTACAGGGCTTTAAATATCTCATTTGACCCAAAGTATCACTATTCTCACTTAATGGAGGTCAGGAACTTTACATAGGAAGGCGAGAGATTTCATCTACAATATCTGCTCTTTTAGCAATTTTTGTATTGGATGCACACATGAGATATTTCTTTGGATCCATCTAGTGCTGAGAATCTAAGCCACAGCCTCACACAGTGCCAAGAGGCTGATTCAGACACATCCCTTTCCAAAGCAATTAAGCACAGAGCCACAGGTGATGCCCATTCATTTCAATTTGAGAACTCTTTTCTTCAGGCTTCACAAAGGGGAGGCCTGAGGCAGAGACCTTCCTGACATTCAGGGCAATAAAACAATAGGTAAGCAAAAGGCACAAAGCAGGCTTTCTCCACTGAGACTTTACTGGTCATACTGATATCTGAGTTTTCTAAGAAGCTCGTCATTCCCTTCAGGTATCCAGTACATGTCCATGTCACAGAGCTTGGAGGTGGTACATATCTTGGGCACAAAAGCATGAGCCTATTCTATAGAGAGGCCAGAATTCAGGAAGAAAACAGGAACTTTGGAGGATAGCAGATGTTGCCCATCCATAAGTCAAGCAGCAGTCCATTCATAAATTGGGCAGTATGAAGGCTGGCAAGCTTTCTACTAGACAGGACACATCCATTGATGCATTCTCTCTTCTTATGTCTACAACCACGAACACCGTTTTATATACAGACATAAAAACACTCGCCTTGTCAAAGTACTTACCAGAAAGAGTTCACTCAATCCAAACAAACCGCCTTTGATACCTATTCTCAGAACAAGTGAAAACCACAAACCTACACCTACACCCATAAAGGCACCTCCTTTCCCTAAGTAATTCTGAGACTATTTGGAGTGTCCTCTGACTAGTGGGCCACAGTATGTTCCCTTTAAATGGCATGTTCTCTCTCAGATCTGTCCTCCTTAGCCAACTCTGTAAAGTTGTCAGGAGCCAGCATTGAGCAACTACCTTTTTCTCAGGAAAGGCCCCTCTTCAGAGCTCTCTTGGCATTTTGCCATCCTCACATCAGTAGGTGCCAAGAAAGACTGACTCTGTCTTTGGTAAATCCAAACAAGTGAGACCACTGGGACTGGGACTGGGACTGGCTCTGTGTGCCTGGCTTCCTGGATCCCAAGTTCAGATAGTTCCATCAACAAGGAAGTGAGGTGAGGTCAATTCCTTCAGGAACTGAATGAGGTCACTGCCTTGGCAACCACTTTGTCCTAACATTTGCTTCCAAGGGTCCCATGAGATGCAGGCTGCCCCTACTACCTGTGACAGTTTCACAAGTTAGAATGGTATATCAACCATAGGCACCCGGGAACAACTCTCTAAACAGGCCTGGTTTGGTCCATCTTCTCTACATTAAAATTTGAGAGCCTGATTCAGACACAACCCTTCATACTGACCAGGTTGTTTTCCATGGAAGATGACTTTTGCTCTCTCAGGTCCTTCATAGCTGCCTACATCTTCTCCAGTGATCATATCTGCATGGATCTTTGAGGTTCTCAGCAGATGAACAATCCCCTACATTCCTGTATTGTAATACCAACTCTGTGCCTGCTCTTCTGTAAAGTTAGATTGAGGGAAGAGTGTATGGTTATGTTTAATAACATGTTTGATATGGGTTAGGAATTATTCTGCTGGATGAATAATGGTATTGGGAACCTGAGATATTTATAAGAATATAGAGTTGGAATATTGTAATGGTCGGGCAGGCATAGGAGGAAGAGACCACCAAGAGACTGTCTCATGCAACAACAAAGGGTTTATTGAGGGTCCAGCATGCTGGGGCTCAGAGCTCACTTGAATAGAGCAGAGAGTCCTGAGAACAGCTTAAACAGAGCTTATATACTTTCCTTGGAGAGGGCAGGTTGGGAAATTTATTGATGCGTCTGGGAGAGTGGGCAGTTTGCTTTCAACGGGATGATGGAGTACATTCTGCAGTTTGGCAGTTGGGGACAGCACATTCTGGGAACAAGATTAGCAAACAGTTCTCAAGATTTCAACAGTGTTTTATTAAGCATACAGAAAAATAGGAAGTGACAAGTACCTATTTTATTAACTTTTTATTCCCCAATTCTTCTTCTGGTTACTTTTAATCATGAAAGTGATCATTGAAGGGTGTCACATTTTATGTCTCCTAGTGGGGTATATTGTTGTCAGATTACCATAAGTTTAAATTGTCCAATTTGAGCTTCGAGAAAGGAAACTACATGGTTGAGCCAACAGGGTCCTACAGTTAGCAATAATATGAGGATTATTAATGGACAGGCCTGGGCTGATGAAAGCATAGTTAACCAGAGGGACTGTGTGAACCAAGACTCAAACCACCCTTTTTGGGCCTCTCTCTCTCGTTGACACTCTTAAAGCCATTTTCTTAATATACTCATAGGTTCTTATACAACTCCAGTATGGTCGGCATAAAAACAACCTTCTTCCCTCAATGCAGCACGAAGTCCCCCTTCTCTCATGAAGAGAAGGTTTAACCCTCGCCTGTTCTGTAAAACAACTTCAGAGAGAGAGGTTAAACATTCCTGTAAAGCTGTGATGGAGGTTTTATTATCTTTAATTTTTGGTCTATTGCTGCTTCTAATTGGGTCATTTGTTGTGTCCCATGGACAAGGGTTCCTGTGCTCACTCCTGCAGCAACTCCTATTCCTAATAGGATGGCTAAAGTGAGAGATACAGGTTCCCGGTGGAAACAGGTTGTATGCCCTCCGATTTGATCTTTAAATGAACATGCATCATCCTAGAACACTCTGGGAAACATCTGCACCATTACATAATTAATCACATCTGTTGACCATTTCATGAAAACATAAACAATGTTTAAGTATATAGAATTATACTGTTGTAGGTACGGAAAAGGAAAGGAATCTAAGATAGCACCGAAGACAGGGAAACAACCCTATTTGGTTGCAAACGGATTTAGAGGGTATTGCTTCTGTTGTAATCAATTAATCTTCTGAACCCCAAGTTTAGGTAGTTTCAGAATTTGTACCCAACATGTAAGGGAAGGGGCTCAGAAGTTCACAGTCTGCAGAAGTTCACAAAAAGCAGTTTTTGTTTCTGTTATTTTTTCCTCTGTTCTCGGCAAGTTAACTTTTCAAGGACACTTGGGACAGGGAGAGCTTTTTTTTTCTCTTTTTTTCTCCCTGCCAGCTGTTACCATGGAGCCTAGTTGGTAACTTCTTTACTTAGAATTGTAGCCATCTCTGTGAATCCCCAGCTCAAGGCCAGAGGCCTTGTTCACTTATTTTGTGAAAAACTCGTAAGGGGGTGTCTAGCTTAGGAGTGCTGATTTTTCCAGCCACTGGCCAAGTAGAACAGGGCGACATGAAAACACGGAGTTTATCTACATTGAATTCTTTTATAGGGACTCTTTTGCTGAAAGTTCTAAAGTCAGCAATGGTGAAGACTTCTGGAGAAGGTCATATAAGACTTTTCTGTGGGCCTGGTGAAGAGGGGCAAGACGTGGAAAGCAAGGCTGAGAGCAGCTCCGTTTATCTGAGAATTAGGAAGGAGAGATGTAAAAGAATATTGGGAAAGGGGTTTGTGATTTTCCTGGCAACAAAAACTTGAGCAGTAGAACAGGTAGAGCAGAGGGGACGACAGGAGTGAGTATCCCCAAAAGCCTGTGAGGGACTTTAAATTCTTAGTCACCTGTTTTCAGTGATGACAAGGCAACTTTAAAGGTCACTTTCATTACATCTTGGATAGTGGTCTGAGGGATCTCCTCAGCTGGTTTGAGCTTTGGGTTAGCTGGTAAGAGGACCTGATGGGACCTGCTCTGGTCACTTACTGGAGAAAAGAGGACTGAGTGGGTGGAGGGGTACCTCAGTACCTGATACCTCAGCAAGGGCGCAATGGTCTGAGAACCGGCCGAGGTTTGGTTTTTTGATCTAGTAAATGGAGGGGAGAAATCAGGTTGCTGAGGTGGGAGTGAAAGCAGAGAGTCTGGAGCAGAAGGCTGAGGGTTAGGATCTATTGGAGAAGCATAGTTCAGTACGTGAGTGAAGGAGGGAAAAGGTCTTCATATAGGGGAATCTCCTTCCACTCTTTTGATCACTTGTAGAAGTTAAAAATGTCATGCATAATTTGAGGATCTAGAGAGCCTTCTGGGGTCCATCGGTTTTGGTTGTCTAATTGGTAATATGGCCAATGCTGTGTACTGAATTTGATGGGGAGTTTGGGTTCCACCAGGCAGTCCCTGTATGCTAACATCCCCATGACTTACAGAAGAAGTTGGCTTTTTCCCCTCACAGCCGTGGCTCTTTGTGGCTTTGATAGTCTGCCATGCAAACATAGTAATCTGGGCTAGCCAACCTGCATCTTGCTCGCGTGTCCCTACATCCATAATGTTTGTTTCCATTATCGATGATACAGAAGGTATTTAATAGAATTTTAGTGGGATCCACTTTATCAGATATATCCCAATAGGAAAAACCTATAGCCAGCTGACAAATGTCTGGGTGGAGAGATGGCCACCAGGTCCCTATGGGGGCTGTAAGCGAGATAGACCATACTTCTTCTCTAGTAGGATTTGTAATCAGCCATCGCTGATGAACCACCTGATGAGGTTTAGGACTACTGGTGGCCAAGGGGAGAGTCTATAGCCTTATTCATATGGTGAATACACAATTTGAAAGGGTTACTAGTCATTTCCAGTTTCCATCAAGAGTCTGGACAGAGCGCAGGCTTGAGATGAGAGGCATGGATCCAGGAATTGATTCCGTATACATTTACTGATGTAGGTGTTATAAGTAGTACCTGGTATGTTCCTTTCCATCGGGGTTCCAGGAATGAAACCTGATGTCTTCTTATGTAGATGAAGTCTCTTACATTATATTGAAGTGGAGTCCCCTTGTCCCCAGTTTGGTAGGCCGTGGCCAGCTGTTTGAACAGATATCAATGAGTTCTTTCAAGAGCTTTAAGTCTGTCAAGCTAGGGGGTGTGGAAGGGATCCTTAGGTCTTAGAGTTGGGGTTAGGTCCCTTACTGGAGGAAGGGCACCATAGAGAATTTCACAGGTGGTGAGGTTACACAAAGAAACAGAGGGAGTATTTCTTGCATGAAACAGTGCATAAGGCAGGAGCATAGTCCAATCTTTTATGCAGGTCTCTAAGATTAATTTCGTAAAGGTCTATTTAATGGTTCTATTTATTTTTTCAACCTGTCCTGAGTTCTGGGGTCTATAAGCATAATGTAACTACCAATTAATAACCAGGGTACTGGTTAACCTATTCTCAGAACATGAGACAAAAAAAGAATCCCACACCCACACCCACAAAGGCACCTGCTTCCCCCAAGTACATCTGTGACTATCTGGAGTATTCTCTGACTGGTGGGTCATACTATGTTCCCCAAAAATAGCCTGTCTTGTCTCAGATCTGGTCTTCGTGGCCAACTCTGTGAAGATTTCAGGAGCCAGCATGAGCCACTACCTGCTTTCTCAGGAAAGGTCCCTCTTCAGAGCTCTTCTGGCATTTGGCCATCCCCACATCAGTAGGTACCATGAAAGACTGACTCTGTTCCTGGTAAATCCAAAGAAGTGAGCCCACTAGGAGTAGGACTGGGACTGGCAATGGGTGCCTGGCTTCCTGGATCCCAAGTTCAGAGAGTTCCAACACCAAGGAAGTGACGTGAGGTCACTTCCTTCAGAAACTGAAAGAGGTCACTCCCTTGGCAACCACTTTGTCCTAACAGTTGCTTCCTATGGTCTCTTGAGATGGAGGATGCCCCTACTTCCTGTGACACTTTCACAAGTTAGAATGGTATATAAACCATAGGCACTCAGGAATAGCTCTCCACACAGGCCTGGTTTGATCCATCTTCTCTACATTAATAAGAGAGAGGCTGATTCAGATACAATCCTTTATCCTGACCAGGTTTTTTGCCATGGAAGATGACTTTTGCTCTCTCAAGTCCTTCATAGCTGCCTACATCTTCTCCAGGAATGATTTCTGCATGGACCTTTGAGTTTCTAAGCAGGTGGAAGATCCCCTACATTTCTGTATTGTAAGACCAACACTGTCCCCGCTCTTCTGTAAAGTTAGATTGAGGGAACAGTGTATGTTAGGGTTAATAACATGTTCAATTTGGGTTAGGAATCATTCTTCGGGATGAATAATAGTATTGGGAAACTCTCTCAGATCTGGTCTCCTTGGCCAACTCAGTGAAGTTTTCAGGACCCAGGGGTGAGACACTGCCTGCTTTCTCATGAACTGGCCCTCTTCAGAGCTCTCCTGGCATTTGGCCATCCTCACATCAGTAGGTACCAAGAAAGTCTGACTCTGTCCTTGGTAAATACAAACATGTGAGCCCACTGGGACTGGGACTGGGACTGACTCTGGGTGCCTGGCTTCTTGGATCCCCAGTTCAGAGAGTTCCATCACCAAAGAAGTGAGGTAGGTCACTTCATTCAGAAACTGAATGAGGTCACTGCCTTGGCAAACACTTTGTCCTAAAAGTTGCTTCCTAGGTTCCCATGAGATGGAGCCTGCCCCTACTTACTGTGACACTTCAAGCTAAGAATTGTATATCAAAAATAGGCACCCGGGAACAGCTCTCCACACATGCCTGATTTGGTCCAACTACTCTACATTAAGAAGAGAGAGGCTGATTCAGACACATCCCTTCATTTTGACCTGGTTGTTTTCCATGGAAAATGAATTTTTCTCTCTCAGGTCCTCCATAGCTGTCAACATCTTCTCCAGGGATCATTTCTGTAAGGACCTTTGAGGTTCTCAGCAGGTGGAAGATCCCCTACATTCCTGTATTGTAAGACAAACTGTGTCCCTACTCTTTTGTAAAGTTAGATTGATGGAAGAGTGTATGGTTAGGATTAATAACATATTCGATTTGAGTTAGGAATCATTCTGCAGGATGAATAATGGTATTGGGAATCTGCGATATTTACAAGAATAAATAGGTGAAATGTAAGTATGAAAACAGAAATCTAGGTAAGATTTGAACCCCAGAAGGGAATTGGGCCTTTGATTGTGACACTTAGCTTTGAATTATGTTCTGCACAGATGTCTCAGATAAATCGATATAAAATGGCATAGGACCTTGTACCTTGGATGATTGAATGTCGAAGAGAATATCCAGTCAAAAGGGGACAGTAGGTGGATTAGGAAGATAGTAACTAAGTTTAGAAAAAAGAGTGAGTATAGTAATTGGACCAAAAGTTCTTTAGCAACAGGGTTTCGGTTAGTGAGTGAATGTCAATGTCAGCACATGTGAAGAATGAGTCACAATGATGAACTGGGGAAAATATGTAGGAAAGCAGATATCTATAGAGACATTATGAAATCAGACAAAGTATAAAGTGAGTGATAGTATTAGATATTTTCAACAGGGTTGAATTTGAATATATAATCTTAGGAAGAAACAAATATGTAATCATTAATAGGATTGACATTTGAGAGCATTAGCCAAATTGGACATGGATTTTTTTAGTAATCCATGTTTACATTCCATTTAGTCTTTGGTACAATCATAAGTGTGAACTTTGCATTTTGTGTCCAGAATATTACTGTGATAAAATGTTTATGTACATCAGTTGACAGAGTATTTCTTCCACCATTTCTGGGAGCAATATTTTGAAGACATATAAATTAATATTGGGGGTACAAAGAGGTGTACCCTGTGTCTATGTATGTAGAGATAATGCATGAAGAGACCATACTGTGAATAAATAATATAACTGATTACACTTTAAATAATCGATTGAATTTATATCTGAAAATATGCAGAAAATCTTATATTGATATACAATCATTAATTCCAACCAATTATACATATAATGGTAATATTACTTTAATGGTTTATCAAGACGGGTGTGTGAGATTTGCTTCAAAGCGATAATGGAAATTGAAAATAATGTGTTTGGAAAGAAGTCTCATGAAACGAGCAGTCAAGAAACATTAAGGAATACATGTGTTCTGAATCAGGAAGTGATTGAAAGTGAAACAAATGCCTATCAATTTGATAAATTGTGGATGAAATATTTATCCTATGATGTGCATTAACTGAAGAAATAGTAATGTACCAGAGTTGAATAAAAATGAACGTCAAAATACACTTCATGTCCCATAGGAATCTATACGCATTGATGTTAAACTGGGTGAGTTACTGTAGAAATATTAGGATTTGTGTGCACCATTCACTGAAGTTTGTTTTCAGTACTAGGAAACAAATATGTATTTCAGGTGGATGAATATTTCTGATAATAATCTTGTGAGAAGTTGATCATAAATCCACATATATGAATATGAATGAATTTAGGGAGTGTATAATAAGACACATATATTTCATATTTTGAAAAATCTGGAGAGTATATATATATATATATATATATATATATATATATATATATATAACACACACACACACAGACATTAAAAAGTAGCAATATATATGGCAATCTAAATTAATCATGAAATATATATCATCCACAGATCCAAAAATATTCATTTTACTGAACATGGGTTTATGTATAATGTTGTTCAACTAGGAAGCTCACCCATAGGTTGAATTTTCAGTTCCAACAGCGTTTAGAATGTGTGATCTATTCTCACAAATTGTATCTGCCAATTCATCCACCTCACAAGAATGTACGTGTGGTACCAGGTAGGATTTGATATGTGCATATAAAAATACATGTGCTGAATAGGCTACAGAGAAAGGGAGACAGGAATTCAAATATTTGTTAACTTTCAAAACACATGGAGAACTATTTAAATTGAAAATTTGCTAGATTTATAACTCCTACACTACATAATGCAAAAGGCAAGTCCAACTATGCACCATGCCTCCTCTGAACTGCTTGTATTTCTATTTTGTTGGGGTAATTTATCTCCATCATATTTGCATTAGTAGTCAGAGTCCAGTAGGGTAGGTTTTAGTGTCAGGGATTAAGTATTTCGAATGAAAAATTAGATAATGAATCCAGTGTGTATGCAAAAAATCTTCCCATTCTCATCCAGAACAATGCCTTGACATTACATTCGCCCCAAGTAATACACAATTAGAGGAGAAGAGTTAGAAAATCTGTGAATACATATCTGGAATGGAAAATGCTCAGGAGTGCACAAGCTTGGATGTGGAAGGGGAGTTTCCAAAAGTAAGGGACAGGGTTGATAGACCCAACCGGATCATTTATTAAAATTGGGAGCCCACTTGCCAGAAAGCCATGAAACGATAATTTTGGCTTTATTATAAATTACTGCAAATTCTGAACCTGCTTGGAATGTTTGCCCATGCCTTAAACTCACCCATGCCTGGCTCTCTGACCAGATTGCAGCCCTCTCTGAAACTTTAGTGACACCTCATAAATATTTTCTTTCCCTGTCCAGACAACGAGTCTCTGAGGCTCTAATGGTCCTCATAATTTCTGATGTTGGGGTGAGCTTAAAAAAAATGTAAACTACCGTTAGTGTGATGCTTGTTAAAGTTCTGTTATCTGTAACCCCCTTTTTGTGCATCTTTCTGGGCTATATAGCTGGGCTATAGGAAAGGTGGGTTTGCTGTCTTGCTCCCGCCATTTTGGGAGGGAAAGGTAGCCTTTCCCTTTGAAATAATTAGCTTGCCTTAATTTGATTTTACTAGGAGTCAGTGGTCTTTACATGCGTTCCTGGTCTAATATTTTGGAGTTCCCCAGTGAGATGACCCTGCCGGACAAGATCACAAGACCAGACTGCTGTAAATTCTGTAGTTGGCCTTCCTTCCAGGGCTCCAAGCTTGAGAGCAACTCTAGGGTTTGTGCAACTTGAGATGGTCCAAGGCCTTGGAGTTAGCCTTCAGTTCAGGGAGCACTGCAGTGAACCACCGCATTAAAACTATTAGCAAGCACCTGGTGGAGGAGGCATCCATAGGTAATTGGTGCCTTTATAAAATCTGATATCCGGTTAAGGGAGATCTCTTCTGATGACAGAGAGGTGGACTGAGGAGGCTCACATATACTCCTGTCTGGGACAGTAACAAGAATCATTCTGTCATCTGTTCTGTTCTCTAGGGAATTCATCTGGAAGGGTAGAGAGGTGCCAACGGGCACGCATGCGCTCCTACCGGGAGCTTTAGGAAGACATTGCATTGCTCCTCTGTTTTCCTGTTTCGGCGCCGGATTTCTGTTTTTTTTTTTTTTTTTTTTTTTTTGTTGTTGTTTTGTTCTGTGTTCTATATGTTTTTTGTTTGTTTGTTTTTGTGCATTTTGTTGTGTGATTTCTGTGGTGAAAACTTAAGGATATCGGACATGAAAATAAAGCAAGTAAGCATGACACCCTTTGGACTGAGTTTAAAGGAACTGCAATGAACTTTACACCCGTTTGTTAAGCAGTATGAGAGAAGCCCCTAGCTGGCTGCCAGGAGCACACTCACTGCATAGGGCAGTGCCTGCGGGGGACCTAAGAACTGAGTATCTCCCAGGTTAATAAGTGAAACTCCTTTAAAATCCCTTTTCCCTCCAGATAAAGAGAGTCACAACCTTTTGGCAGAGTCCCTGTGTTTATCTTTGTTAGCAAAGCAATAAACCTTCGTTTTTCTTTTTCTCAAAACCCTGTCCTCATTTTTAAATTGGCATTAATTGGCTTCAAGTTCAGGAACCCAACTTTAAGTTACAAATTTTGATAACCCACCTGCACCCTAGAACTTTTTGAGAGCTGACTACAGAAATGTTAGGAGATGGAGCATGCTTGTGGTGGAACTGAACCAGAGGAGCAAATCCTGTAAGTAAAAGGAGGGACTGAGGGACTCCCAGCAGCGGCTGAAGCCTTATTTTTTCAGAGAATTCCCTAGGTCTTTCCCTGCAATTTAACGATAATGCCACCTCTGTCATCTTAAAAAAGAGGGAAAAAAAGGGGACACTAATGCAGGAAAGTCACTATGGAGACCCTTGATTTTACATTTCAGGATGCTCCTCTGTGAAAACATCTGGTCCCCTTGTGGGGACATCTGTGGTGCAACTGGTGTAGGAGATTTTTCTCTTATCTGCTCTGTTTTAAAGGCTTCTGTCTGTCAGTCATAGTCTGGAGCTCCTTTCTGTCTGTCGTGTGTCTTTGTTTCTGGCACTTTAAGACATGTGCAATAATGTGTTGATATTATATATTGTTTCTTGGGAATGATTTTACCTGAATGTGTGTCTAAATGATGATGTTTTATTGTAACAATCTGGTAGCTTATTGGGTTTTTGAAGCATTGCAGAATCTTGCCGTTAAAAGTCAGATTGAGATAATTGTTTAGTTTATGATTTCAGATAATTCATGCCAGAGAACTTAAATACTTAGGATGGAAAACTAAAGAACTCTACTTCCAAGTTGGCAAGAAATTTTCCAATCATTCAGTCTTTTTTTTTTCACCAATTTTTAATTGGGTACCCTGGGAAAATGTCACTGTGTGTACCAGTGCATTAATTTGGACAAGGATAGTAAATCATAGTATGGTATCTGTTGACAACAAAAGATGTAAAGATATAAAATTTTGCAAATTTTGTCTTAAACTTGTATCAAAATTTTCAACATCCTATCTGGAAAATTATGGTTAAAATGCGTTAGGCCTGAGGTGTCTGCTCAGAATAGCAGTTTTTTCCTGCTCCTTCCAGACCTCAGCCAGGACTTAGATTGAAATGCAAATGAAAGAAGCCTGCAAGATCAGTAGGAGACTGATATGAGGCTTAAGGAAAAAAAAAGTAAATAGTATGGTATTTACTAATTACTGGTCAGTTATTTTTTTTAGGACTCTTATTTTTTTCCTTAGATCCTTTAATTTTTCTAACTCATTATTTTGATCCTACAGACCTAGGTTAATGTTTTTCTGATCAGTTCTATCTTTGACCAACTGTGGAGTTTTTAAAACATGGCAATGGAGATTTCACCTGCTAAAAGCTACAAGGCCTTTACTATTATTATGTGTGCACACTTTTGTTATTTGTTGTATGTCTATATATATATATATTCTTAATCATATATATGATACAGAAATTAACATATATAAGGAGCGCTCATAATAAAAAAAGCACTCATAAAAACAAATTTTAAGGGATGCCCTCTCTCACCACTTCGGTTCAACATAGTTCTCGAATCACTGGCCAGAGCAATTAGACAGACGAAAGAAATTAAAGGCATAAAAATAGGAAAAGAACTCAAATTATCACTATTTGCAGATGACATGATTCTATACCTAGCAGACCCAAAAGGGTCTACAAAGAAACTACTAGAGCTAATAAATGAATTCAGCAAAGTGGCAGGATATAATATCAACACACATAAATCAAAGACATTCCTGTATATCAGCCACAAATCCTCTGAAATGGAAATGAGGACAACCACCCCATTCACAATATCCTCAAATAAAATAAAATACTTGGGAATCAACCTAACAAAAGAGGTGAAAGACTTATACAATGAAAACTACAGAAACCTAAAGAGAGAAATAGAAGAAGATCTTAGAAGATGGAAAAATATACCCTGTTCATGGATAGGTAGAACTAACATCATCAAAATGGCGATATTACCAAAAGTTCTCTATAGGTTTAATGCAATGCCAATCAAAATCCCAACGGCATTTCTTGTAGAAATAGAGAAAGCAATCATGAAATTCACATGGAAAAATAAAAGACCCAGAATAGCAAAAACAATGCTAAGCAGGAAGTGTGAATCAGGCGGGATAGCTATACCAGACTTCAAACTATACTATAGAGCAATAGTAACAAAAACAGCAGGGTACTGGTACCAAAACAGGTGGGTGGACCAATGGTACAGAATAGAGGACACAGAAACCAATCCACAAAACTACAACTATCTTATATTCGATAAAGGGGCTAAAAGCATGCAATTGAAGAAGGATAGCATCTTCAACAAATGGTGTTGGGAAAACTGGAAATCCATATGCAACAAAATGAAACTGAATCCCTTTCTCTTGCCATGCACAAAAGTTAACTCAAAGTGGATCAAGGAACTTGATATCAAATCAGAGACATGGCGTCTGATAGAAGAAAAAGTTGGCTATGATCTACATACTGTGGGGTTGGGCTCCAAATTCCTCAATAGGACACCCATAGCACAAGTGTTAATAACTAGAATCAACAAATGGGACTTACTCAAACTAAAAAGTTTTTTCTCAGCAAAAGAAATAATAAGAGAGGTAAATAGGGATCCTACGTCCTGGGAACAAATCTTTACTCCTCACACTTCACACAGAGCCCTAATATCCAGAATATACAAAGAACTCAAAAAATTAGACAATAAGATAACAAATAACCCAATCAACAAATGGGCCAAGGGCCTGAATAGAAATTTCTCAGAGGAGGACATACAATCAATCAACAAGTATATGAAAAAATGCTCACCATCTCTAGCAGTCAGAGAAATGCAAATCAAAACCACCCTAAGATACCATCTCACTCAGTAAGATTAGCAGCCATTAGGAAGTCAAACAACAACAAGTGCTGGCGAGGATGTGGGGAAAAGGGTACTCTTGTACATTGCTGGTGGGACTGCAAATTGGTGCGGCCAATTTGGAAAGCAGTATGGAGATTTCTTGGAAAGCTGGGAATAAAACCACCATTTGATCCAGCTATTCCCCTACTCGGTCTATTCCCTAAAGCCTAAAAAGAGAACACTATAGGGACACTGCTACATCCATGTTCATAGCAGCACAATTCACAATAGCAAGACTGTGGAAGCAAAACCTAGATGCCATTCAATAGAGGAATGGATAAAAAATATGTGGCATTTTTACACAATGGAGTATTACTCTGCATTAAGAAATGACAAAATCATAGAATTTGGAGAGAAATGGATGGCATTAGAGCAGATTATGCTAAGTGAAGCTAGCCAATCCCTCAAAAACAAATGGCAAATGTCTTCTTTGATATAAGGAGAGTAACTAAGAACAGAGTAGGGACGAAGAGCATGAGAAGAAGATTAACATTAAACAGGGATGAGAGGTGGGTGGGAAAGGGAGAGAGAAGGGAAATTTCCTGTAAATGGAAGGAGACCCTCAGGGGTATACAAAATTACATACAAGAGGAAGTGAGGGGAAAGGAGGAAAAATATGAGGGGGGAGAAATGAATTACAGTAGAGGGGGTAGAGAGAGAAGAGGGGAGGGGATGGGGGAGTGGGGATAGTAGAGGATAGGAAAGGCAGCAGAATACAACAGACACCAGAATGGCAATATGTAAATCAATGGTTGTGCAACTGATGTGATTCTGCAATCTGTATATGGGGTAAAAACGGGAGTTCATATCCCACTTGAATCAAGTGTGAAATATAATATATCAAGAACTATGTAATGTTTTGAACAACCTACAATAAAAATTAATTTAAAAAAAGTGGATCCAAAGATCTTTAATTCACGTGATTAAAATTGTTCAATTTAAATTGGATAAACAGATAAAAATAAATGTTTTTAAATTTAAGCTTACAAGTATTTATAGGTGTTCAAAAATCTAATAAAATATTAATATCTACAAAATGTCTAAAATTCCTTGATTCTAGGACTTTTCCTTCAACGAAAAAATGGTTTACACTGTTCAATACATTTGTCTAATATTTTAATAAATAAGTAAAGTAAATTTGATGTGGAATTTCTCATTCTTGAGTACATTTGTTAGATACCCGATTGATTTACTAAGGTCTGTATCAGATTGTAAAAATCAGTCATGTGTTAAAGAGACAAAAATTTCTGAAAACATAAATTTACCCATAACATTGTGTTTATTAAGTTTTATTTTTTCTAGAGCAAGCAACCATAAAAATTAAACAACTGATTGAATAAGAACTGTTATTTTAGAGCACTCTACTGCCATTTCTTTAAAAGCTAAACTTGGTTAATCTAGAAATATCAATGTAATTTTGATGTTATTAATGTGCTCATATCTTCCAGGTATACAAGTCTGTAAGTTAGAAACATTTAAAGAGCATTATATCAAGCTGGTATTCTGAAGTTGTATGGTAAAAAAAATGTACTGGGGATTTATTTACCTGTTATCAATAAGATATGTAAAGTTTTATGTTACTTTTTTCATTGGGGAACAATTTAAATGTATTTTTAAGTTAATCAGAGCCTAATATATGTAAAGGTTAAAATCTTTCAGCCTTTCTTTAATCCACGTTTTAAATGTGATGTCATATGATGTTAGATAATGTTCATGTGACCTCAAACAATTTATGTAAACTTTGTAAAATGATATTTAAAAAACAATGATCAGCTTTAGAACTAAAACACTTAATATTTATAAAGAGGCCTGCCTTACCTGAGATAAGGCTCTGTGTCCCATCTTACTACATGTGAGAATGACTACAAAAGGAGTAGGTCAGATTTTATTTCATTTAAAGTTATGTTCAAAAGTTCTTTTGTTTTTCTGTGAAGATTACTAGGATCTCAAACAGGGCATATAATGTATAACTCAGCCAAAAAATTCAGGGTAGCTATTACAGAAACTAAGTATTTTTACTCTTGTTAAAAAATTTTATTTTTAATTTGCTTATAAGTGATCTAAAGATTCCCTGTTAGTCTTTTACAGAAGTGTTGCTTTAATAACACAACATGGGTTAATTTAAGATAATAAGTCATCACCTACAAGAAAGACAGAATAATACATATCCCAATTAATGAAAAGATAAATAATAATTAAGTTATAGATATTAAAGCCCAGTACTCTCAATATAAGGCTGTTAAAATTTATTTGCTGGATGTTTAAAATTAGGATTTAAAATTAAAGTTAAATGAATCGGCCAAGAAAACAAATATTAATATTTTAAGGTATACACTTTATGTTAGCCTCCCAAAATAAGTAAGACTGGAGGTTACAAAGACGGATTCTCAGACAGGAATGCCTGATAACTATAAAAAGAGACTATTAAGAGGAGCTGCCAGAGGCAGAAAATTTAGTTTAGGGCCTACAGATATTCCTAACCTACAGAGGTAGGCTTGGTGTTTGCTAGTACGATTATCCAGCCCTGAGTAACAGAATTAAAGGTTTCTCTATTAGACACAGAGGTCATACTAGAAAAAGGATTTTTCAAGATCAGATGACATTAAATTAATAAACTGTATCTTATGGGGAGGGACAACTGTAAAACAAAAAATTAAATATTAAGTTGACAGTCCTGATAACTGAGGATATTAAAGAATGGTGAGGGAACTTCTATACGGTGACATGTTCCAGCTGCTGCAACATTTATTCATTACTCATGGTTTTTGTTACTCTCATAGAAGAACCCATTCCCAGATGACTTTACAACCTGTTCTTCCCCAACCAGACTTCATACCAAGCTGAAATCTAAAAGGCAACTCATGTCCCTCAACTAAATTCTAAAAGGCAACTCATGTCCCTCATGCCATGACCCTTACGTCACCCTCTCTCAGTGCAGAAGAATCCAAAATGCGTGAGGCCTCCCTTCTTACAACAATGGAGCCAAAAATAAATAGACTATCAAGATACGTAATTAATTAAGTCAGGTAAAATCAGGGAGACCCGTTTTGGGTGAGTTCTAAAAATTTGGAGACTGTTACCTGAGGGATTTAAATTTCCTCAGTGCACTTCCCTTAATCTATCAAAGATTTGAAAGGAACACATAAGAAAAGGGGGGAATGATAGGCCCAACCTGATCTTTTATTAAAATTGGGAGCCATCTTGCCACAAAGCCATGATAAGATAATTTTGGCTTTACTATAAATTACTGCAAATTCTGAACCTGCTTGGAATGCCTGCCCATGCCTTGAACTCACCCATGTCTGGCTCTCTGACCAGATAGCAGCACTCTGTGAAACATTAGCGACACATCATAAATATTGGCCTTCCCTGGACAGACAATGACCATCTCTGAGGGTCTAATGGTCCTCACAAATTCTGATGTTGGGGCCAGCAAAAAAAAAAAAAAAAAAAAAAAAAAAAAATATATATATATATATATATATATATATATATATATATATATATATATATATATTATATATAAATATATATATATATAAAATATATATATATAAATATATATATATATAAATATTATATATATATATATAAATATATATATATATATATAAAAATATTATATATATATATATATATATATATATATATATATATATATATATAACTACCATTAGTGTGATGCTTGTCCGAGTTCTGTTATCTCTAACCCCCCTTTTGTGTACTTTCTGGGCTTTAAAGCTGGGCTGTAGGTAAGTTGGGGTTGCTGTCTTGTTCCGGCCGTTTTGGGAGGGAGAGTTAGGCTGGCTGGTGAAAATAATAAGCTTAGTTTAATTTGATTTTAATTGGAGTCAGTGGTCTTTTCTTGCATCCTTGTCTAACAGGTTAACACTCCACAAACATGGAGCTCTGCTGGCCTAACGACTTTTTGAGAAACTGCCTCTGAGGTTGGGCACTTGAAATATATGTTGTTTTCAGGAGCTTTAGCTTCCTTTGTTGTGAGACTATCAAAGTTGGCTCTGCATCTATGTGACCTGAAGAAATTGGTTTCTTATTTTCCAATGAAAATGAGGGAAAGTGCTGAATTCTCTCTTTGTAGGTAAACTGTGGCCACTGAAGGCTAAGTGTCTCCCTGTGTGGACTGTGTACCCATTTAGTCATCCTCCACTATTCATGGTGTTTCTTGCTGCTGCACTGGGAGTTTGGTATTTGCTCTACGAAATACAAGAAGTTCAACTGGGACACAGCGCTGAAGGTAGTTCTGTCAAGTGTGGTCGGTCAGAGTCTGCAGGAGAATGCACCAACCAGGATTCTATCCCACATAGCTTGCCCACTTGAAGATAGCAACCTGATTCGGAACATTGCCCTGAAACCTCTCCATATAACAAGATGCCTTTACATATAAGGGTCTGCTGGCTGCACCATGTCAGTCACAAGCCATTTGGAAGTCAATGGTAGATCCAAATGGCCCCAACACAAATGTTTTATCCCACACCTGCACACCACAGTTCTGGGCCCAATACTCAGCAGGCTCCAACATACTGGCATTTCAGTTCTACACCATTTTCATGAAACCCAGTCAATCAAACCACTGTCTGGAACACTCCTGATCAGCAACAGGACATCCAAATGTTCTCCTCTGACACCTGGTTATGGGAATTTCAAAAATTTCTTGGTATTTATCTAGCATTTTTCACGGATGAAGTTGGAGGCACTGTAGGTTTCAATTCTTTCAAGAACCATTAAATGGTATGGAAGCTCATTTCAATGAAAGCTCTGGAGAATTCTCACAGTCAAGGCTTCCCAAAGAGTGGCCAAAAGATCACATGAACCCAGGCCCATTGAGGTCTAGAGTGTGAGGTCCATGTTTGTTTTGAATCTCATCTATGGCTGCCAAGTCTTTCATAATAAAATCATGTGATATCCTGGCTGAGATTCCCGATGCTCTGTGGAAAGCCACCCTGGGACTTGATCTCAGTTTCCAAGGGCGACTCTAATGCGTGGCCTCCTAAAATCCCAAGAGAACTCATGGCAATATTTCTCTGAGGTCAGTTTCAGAACTCAGTCTGTAAGGGGAATCACACCAGACTTCAAGCCCAGGTGGACCCAGTCATCTATTTCAACCACCACACAAATGACCACAATTAAAACCAAAACACTCCCACATGGCCCTCATCTTCTTCCATATAGACACTCATCATAACCTCTGGCTGGGGTTTTCCATGAGGGGCAAAGCTCACGACAGTGTCCAAAATAAGCTCCCTTACCCCTCATTTGCCTAAAATCAGGGTGGCCTGGACACCCTTCCTGTGAACCAGTAGTGATCAAATATGCCTGCCATTTGTACTGCCCAGCTTCTCCAATATGAGGCCTACTGACTGTTTGGTATAGATTTTTTAAGTGAATTGGAGTCATGAGAAAACCCAAGCAATTACGGGCTAGCCTCTGCAGGGTTTTGAAGAACTCATTTGACCCAATGGATCCCTCTTCTCACTTGATGTAGGTCAGAAACCTTACAGAGGAAGGCGAGGGACTTCAACCACAATGACTGCCCTTTTGGCCATTTTGGTTTTGGAAGCACAAAAGGAATCTTTCTTTAGATCCATCAGGTGCTGAGAATCTAAGCCACAGCCTCACACAGGGCCAAGAGGCTGATTCAGACACATCCCTTTTGGAAGAAATTAAGCAAAGAGCCACAGGTGATGCCCATTCATTTCCATTTGAAAACTGTTTTCTTCAGGCTTCACAAAGGGTTGTCCTGAGGCAAAGACCTTCCTGACATTCAGGGCAACAGAACATTTTGTAAGAAAAGGCCCAAAGCAGGGTTTCTCCACTGAGATTTTACTGGTCACACTGTTATCTGAGTTTTCTGAGATGCTCGCCATTCCCTTCAGCTATCCAGTACATGGCCATGTCACAGAGCTTGGAGGTGGTACATATCTTGGACTCAAAACCATGAGCCTGTTGTGGAGAGTGGCCAGAATTCAGGAAGTGTACAGGAACTTAGGAATATTGTAGGTGTTGCCCATCCATAAGGCAAGCCACAGTCCTTTCATAAATTGGGCAGGATGAATGCTGTTAAACTTTCTCCTGGAGAGGACAAATCCATTGATGCATTATCTTTTCTAATGTCTACAACCAGAGATACAGTGGGATACACAGATATAAAAACACTTGCCTTGTCAAACAACTTACTAGAAACAGTCCACTCAATACCAAACAAATAGCCTTTCCTACCTATCACGCCTTTCCTACTGTATCAACATACACTAGTTATTCATCACCCCCTGCCCCAGTTATTTTGCTGCAGTGGGACTGCTGCAGATGGTGGCCCATACAGGGAGCCCTGGGACACTTGGGGTTAAGTGACGAATAAAAGCTGCCCATCCATAGATAGGATGGGAGCAAATCTGCTCATCCCTAGGCAGATAGGGGGAGAGGAAAAACGGTCATTTCAAAAAATGGAGAAGATTGATACAGTATGATTGTGTCTTGTTTTATCTCAGTGTATTGTATTGTCTTTGTGATGAAAATAAGGAAGGGGTGAGAAGTAAATTGATAATGGAAAGAGGCACCCCAGTGGAAACAAGAGCAATTAGGGCATGTGTTGATGGAAGCCCAGGAAGTCTAATCAGAAAGAAAAAGAAAGTTAAGAAGAAGAAGGATTATCAGGAAAAAAGTTTCAGCAAAAGGCTGTTAATGAATACTTTTCGTTTCCGGAGTGTGTGTGAATAGGCGCCTCGGCTGCCACATGCTCAAGCCAGTCACTGTGCAGCAAGGGCTTTTCAAGCAGTGGCAGCCGGCAATTTCCCGCCCCCAGCCTCGGGAGCGGGGCCCCGTGGCAGTTTGAGTCCTGGACACTCCCCAGGGCCATCTGTGGCTGCCCAGGATGCTACAGCCAGCCATAGATGCTACTGGCTCCCTGATGTTTGGTCATTTTCAATGCCAATAACTAAGCTACAATGGTTCTCCCACACCCGGAAGATAATAAATAATAAGCACTATTAAGGCTTTTTTCAAATGTAAAAAACCTTGAGATAATGTACTAAATTTTTCAGAAGGTTGTTTTCTTAGCACCTGGTGGAATACTATAGGATTTTCTTTAGCCAGTGGTAGGAGTTCCTGCCTTCATCCCAGTGCCGGTGAGGACAAGGTTGGAAGAATTTCCAGTGTTGCTGAAAACCGGAGGAGACTTCGGCTGAGAAACGGAGGAGACTTTGGATCAAGCTAGCTGCCTTCAGAACTTTCCTGGGCTGTGATTTAAGCTAGCTGCCTGCAGAATTTACATGGACTGTGATTTAAGCTAGCTGCCTGCAGAACTTACCAGGACTGTGATTTAAGCTAGCTGCCTGCAGAACATACCTGGACTGTGGTTTACCTGAACTGTGAGTTAATCTATTGAGACACTGCTTTACCTGGTCTGAGACAACAAACTGTAATCTATAACAAATTTTAACTCAGTGTCTTTGCTAACAGTGTCATTGCTGGTATTATTTCTCCAAGTGCTTCATCAATTGGCTTGTATTGTGACATTTTGGATCCTCCCTTTCTGTTTGTAGCAGCTTATTTATGGTGTTTCTGTAAAAACCACTGTGGTCTTTATTTAAATTAAATAAAAGGGGGAAATGTTAGAGTCTGTAAACATGTCAAAATAAGACCTGGCATTTTGCCAGGGGAATGTTACAGTGTGTAAACAAGTCTGGATGATGCCTGGCAAAATGCCAGAAGGAGTGGTTTGAGATGTAACAAAAGCGAGCCTTTAAGTGTGGAGATTCCTGATTGGTTGACTGCAGTATCTAGTTTATGTTAATTAGATAAGCTGGGTGGAATGTATAAATACCTCTATTGTCCTACAATAAATGGCTTCCACTCCTGCTATATCAACATACACATGTTATTCATAACCCCCACCCCCCGGTTATTTTGCTCCAACCGGACCGCGGCAGTATCTGCCAAGTCAGAAACCTCTCAAGTATGAACATGTGATACCAGGTAGGATTCTATATGTGCATATAAAAATACATGTGCTGAATAGGCTACAGAGAAAGGGAGAGAGGAATTCACATATTTGTTAACTTTAAAAACACATGGAGAACTATTTTAATTAAAAATTGACTAGATTTATAACTCCTACCCTATATAATGCAAAAGGCAAGTCCAACTATACAACATGACTCCTCTGAACTGCTTGTATTTCTATTCTGTTTGGGTTTTTAATCTCCATCATATTAGGATTAGTAGTCAGAGTCTAGTAGGGTATGGGTTAGTGTCCAAAATAAGCTCCCTTGCCCCTCATTTGTCTAAAGTCATGGTGGCCTGGACACCCTGCATGTGAACCAGGAGTGATAAAATAGGACTGCAGTTAATACGGCTCTGCTTCTCCAATTTGAGGCCTACTGACTGTCAGGTAACGATTCTTTATGTGATTTGGAGTCATGAGAAAACACAACCACTTCTTCAGGGCATTGAAGAATTCATTTGAACCAAAGGATTCCTATTCTCACTTGATGTAGGTCAGAAACCTAACAAAGGAACGCAAGAGACTTCATTCACCATAACAGATCTTTTTGCCATTTTGGTTATGGATGCACACATGGGATCTTTCTTTAGATCCATTAGGTGCTGAGAATCTAAGCCACAACCGCACACAGGGCCAAGAGGCTGATTCAGACACATCCCTTTCCAAAGAAATTAAGCAAAGAGCCACAGGTGATGCCCTTTCATTTCCATTTGAAAACTGTTTTCTTCAGGCTTAACAAAGGGGTGGGCTGAGGGAAAGAACTTCCTGACATTCAGGGCAACAGAAATATAGGTAAGAGAATGGCCAAAGCAGGATTTCTCCACTGAGACTTTCCTGGTCACACTGATATCTGAGTTTTCTGTGATTCTCCCATTTCATTCAGCTGTCCAGTACATGGCCATGGCACAGAGCTTGGAGGTGGTATATATCTTGGACACAAAACCATTAGCCTATTCTGGAGAGTGGCCAGAATTCAGGAAGAAAACAGGAACTTAGGAAGATAGTAGGTGTTCCCCATCCATAAGACACACCGCAGTCCATCCATCAGTTGAGCAGGATGAATGCTGGGAAGCTTTCTACTAGACAGGATACATCCATTGGTGCATTCTGTTTTTTAATGTCCAAAACCACGTACACAGTGGGATACACCGAACTAGAATCACTCACCTTGTCAAACGATTTACTAGAAACAGTCCATTCCAAACCAAACAAACCACCTTTCCTACCTATTTTCAGAACATGAGACAAAACCACAAACTCACACCCACACCCACAAAGGCATCTCCTTCCCACAAGTAAGTCTCTGACTCTCCAGTGTGTCCTCTGTCTGTTGAGCCAAACTATGTTCCCCGAAATGGCCAGTCCTGTCTCAGTTCTGGTTGCCTTGGCCAACTCTGTGAAGTTGTCAGGATCCAGTGGTGAGCCACTACCTGCTTTCTCAGGAAAGACCCTCTTCATATCTGTCCTCGCATTTGGCCATTCTCTCAGCAGTAGGTACCAAGAAAGACTGACTCTGTCCTTGGTAAATCCAAACAACTGAGCCCAGTGGGAGTGGGACTGGGACTGGCTCTGGGTGTCTGGCATCTTGGATCCCAATTTCAGAGAGTTCCAATACCAAGGAAGTGAGGTAGGACACTTCCTTCAAGAACTGAATGAGTTCACTCCCTTGGCAACCACTTTGTCCTAACAGTTGCTTCCAAGGGTCCCATGAGATAGAGGCTGCCCCTACTTCCTGTGACACTTTCGCAAGTTAGAATGGTATATCAACCATAGGCACCCGGGAACATCTCTCAACAAAGGCCTGGTTTGGTCCACCATCTCTACATTTAGAATAGAGAGACTGATTCAGACACGACCCTTCATCCTGACCAGGTGGTTTGCCATGCAAGGTGACTTTTGCTCTCTCAACTGCTTCATAGCTGCCTACATCTTCTCCAGGTATCATTTCTGCATGGACCTTTGAGGTTCTCAGCAGGTTTAAGATGACCTACATTCCTGTATTGTAAAAACAACTCTGTCCCTGCTCTTCTGTAAACTTAGATTGAGGGAAGAGTGTATGGTTAGGGTTAATAAAAGGTTCGATTTGGGTTAAGAATCATTCTGCAGGATGAATAATTGTATTGGGAACCTGTAATATTTACAAGAATGTAAAAGTGAAATATTAGAATGAAAACAGAAATCTAGGTAAGATTTGAAGCCCAGAAGGGTATTGGGCCCTTGATTGGGATACTTAGCTTTGAATTATGTTCTGCAGAGATGTCTCAGATAAATCCATGTACAATGGCATAGGACCTTGTACCTTGGATGATGGAATGTCGAAGAGAACTTCTAGTCAAAAAGGGATACTCGGTATTATTTGAAAGATAGTCAGTAGGTTTAGAAAGCAGAGAGAGTATAGGATTTAAACCAAAAGTTCTTTAGCAATAGGGTTTCGGGTAGAGATTGAATGAAAATGTGAGCACATGTGAAGAGTCAGTCACAATGATAAACTGTGGAAAATATGTAGGAAAGCAGATATTAATAGAGACATTAGTAAATCAGGCAAATGATAAAGTGATTGATAGGATTAGACATTTTCAACAGGCTTGAGGTAAAATATATAATCTTAGGAAGAAACAAATATGTAGTGACCAATAGGATTCACATTTGAGAGCGTTAGGCAACCTGGACATGGATGTTTTTAGTAATGCATACTCACTTTCCATTAAGGCTTTGGTAAAATCATAAGTGTGAACTTTGCTTTTTGTGTCCAGAAAATTACTGTGATAAAATGTATATGTAGATCAGATGACATAAGTATTTATTCCACCGTTTCTGGGAGCAATATTTTGAAGATATATAAATTAGTACTGGGGTTACAAATGGGTGTACCCTGTGTCTAGGAATATAGAGATAATGCATGAATAGACAAAACTTTGATTAAACAATGTAACAAGTTCTAAATTTAAATAATGGATTGATTTGATATCTGAAAATATACAGGAAATCTTATATTGATATGCAATCATTCAATCCAACCAGGTATCCATCTTATTTTAATATTAGGCTTATGGATTATCATAAAGAGTGTGTGAATTTTGTTTCAAAGGTGATTATGGATTTCAGAAATAATGAGTTTGGAAAGAAGTCTCATGAAGAGACCAGACAAGAAACCTGGATGAATACAAGAGTTTTGAATAAGGAAGTTATTGAAAGCGAAACAAATGCCTATAAATTTGTGAACTTGTTAATGAAATATATATCCTATGATGTGCATAAACTGAAGAAATAATAATGTACCAGTTTTGTTAAAAAATGAACGTCAAAATACACATCATGTCCCATAGGAATCTACAAGCATTGATGTTAAACTGAGACAGTTACTGTAGAAATATTTGGATTTGTATGCACCATTCACTGAAGTTTGTTTTTAGTACTAGGAAACAAATATGTATTTCAGGTGGATGAATATTTTTGAAAATAATCTTGTGAAAAGTTGATTATAAATCCACATACATGTACATGAATGAATTTAGGGAGTATATAATAAGACACATATGTTTCATATTTTCAAAAATCTGGAGAGTGTATATCTATCTATCTATCTATCTATCTATCTATCTATCTATACACACACACACACACACACACTCAAACAGACATTAAAATGTAGCAATATATATATATATATATATATATATATATATATATATATATATATATATATATATAATGAAATATATATAATCCACAGATCCAAAAATATTAATTTTACTAAACGTGGATTTATGTATAATGTTGTTCAACTAGGAAGTCACCCATAGTTTGAATTTTCACTTCCAACAGCATTCAGATTAGTGATCTCTTCTGACAATTTGTATCTGCTAAGTCAGCAACCTCTCAAGAATGTACATGTGATACCAGGTAGGATTCTAAATGTGCATATAAAAATACATGTTCTGAATAGGCTACAGAGAAAGGGAGAGAGGAATTCACATGGTTGTGAACTTTAAAAACACATGGAGAACAGTTTCAATTAAAAATTGACTAAATTTATAACTCCTACCCTATATAATGCAAAAGGCAAGTACAACTATACAACATGAATCCTCAAAACTTCTTGTATTTCTATTCTGTTGGGGTTATTATTCTCCATCATGTTAGGATTACTAGTCAGAGTCTAGTAGGGTATGGGTTAGTGTTCAAAATAAGCTCCCTTGCCGCTCATTTGCCTAAAGTCATGGTGGCCTGGACACCCTGCATATGAACCAGGAGTGATAAAATAAGACCGCAGTTAATACTGATCTGCTTCTCCAATTTGAGGCCTACTGACTGTCAGGTATAGATTCTTTATGTGAATTGGAGTCATAAGAAAACCCAAGCACTTCTTCAGGGCTTTCAAAAATTTATTTGAACCAAAGGATCCCTATTCTCACTTGATGTAGTTCAGGAACCTAACAAAGAAAGGCAAGAGACTTCATCCATCATAACTGATCTTTTTGAAATTTTGGTTTTGGATGCACACATCGGATCTTTCTTTAGATCCATCAGGGGCTGAGAATCTAAGCCACAACCGCACACAGGGCCAAAGGGTGATTCAGACACATCCCTTTGCAAAGAAATTAAGCAAAGAGCCACAGGTGATGCCCATTCATTTTCATTTGAAAACTCTTTTTTTCAGGCTTCACATGAGGGTGGCCTGAGGCAAAGAACTTCCTGACATTCAGGGAAACAGATACATAGTAAGAGAATGGCCCATAGCAGGGTTTCTCCACTGAGACTTTCCTGGTCACACTGATATCTGAGTTTTCTGAGATTCTCCCATTCCCTTCAGCTGTCCAGTACATGGCCATTTAACAGAGCTTGAGGTGGTACATATCTTAAACACAAAACTATGTGCCTATTCGGGAGAGTGGCCAGAATTCAGGAAGAAAACAGGAACTTAGGCAGATAGTAGGTGTTGCCCATCCATGAGGCAAGCCGCAGTCCATTCATCAATTGGGCAGGATGAATGCTGCGAAGCTTTCTACTAGACAGAACACATCAACTGATGCATTCTCTTTTCTAATGTCGACAACCACGGACACAGTGGGATACACAGACATAGAAAGACTCGCCTTGTCAAACGACTTACTAGAAACAGTTCACTACAATCCAATCAAACCGCCTTTCTTTCGTATTCTCAGAACATGAGACAAAACCACAAACCCACACCCACACCCGCAAAGGCACCTCCTTCCCCCAAGTAGGTCTCTCATATCCGGAGTGTCCTCTGACTGGTGGGCCATACTATGTTCTCCCAAAATGGCCTGTCCTGTCTCAGATCTGCTCTACTTTGCCAACTCTGTGAAGTAGTCAGGAGCCAGCGGTGATCCACTACCTGCTTTATCAGGATAGGACCCTCTTCAGAGGTTTCCTGGCATTTGGCCATCCTCAAATCAGTAGGTACCAAGAAATATTGACTCTGTCCTTTGTAAATCCAAACAAGTTAGACCACTGGGACTTGGACGGGTTATGCCTCTGGGTGCCTGGCTTCCTGGATCCCAAGTTCAGAGACTTCCATCACCAAGGAAGTGAGGTGAAGTCACTTCCTTGAGGAACTGAATGAGGTCACTGCCTTGGAAACCACGTTGTCCTAACATTTGCCTCCAAGGTTCCCATGAGATGGAGGATGCCCCTACATCCTGTGACACTTTCACAAGTTCGAATCGTATATCAAACATAGGGACCAGGGAACAGCTCTCCACACAGGCATGGTTTGGTCTATCTTCTCTGTATTAAGAAGAATGAGGCTGATTCAGACACATTCCTTAATTCTACCAGGTTGTTTGCCATTGAGATGACTTTTGCTCTCTCAGGTCCTTCATCGCTGCCTACATCTTCTCCAGGGATCATTTCTGCATGTACCTTTGAGGTTCTCAGCAGGTGGAAGATCCCATGCATTCCTGTATTGTAAGACCAACACTGTCACTGCTCTTCTGTAAAGTTAGATTGAGGGAACAGTGTATGGTTAGGGTTAATAACATTTTCATTTTCGGTTAGGAACCATTCTGCTGGATGTATAATGTTATTGGAACCTGTGATATTTATTAGAATACAGACGTGAAATATATGTACATAAACAGAAATCTAAGTAAGATTTGAAGCCCAGAAATCATTGGGCCCTTGATTGGGATACCTATCGTTGAATTACATTCTGCAAAAATGTCTCAGAGAAATCGATATACAATGGCATAAGACCTTGTAACTGGATGATTGAATGTAGAAGAGAACCTCCAGTCAAAAAGTGATAGTCGGTAGGATTAGGAAGATAGTAGGTAGGTTTTAAGAAGAATAGTGAATATAGGATTTGGACCAAAAGTTCTTTAGCAATAGGATTTCGATTAGAGTGTGAATGTAAGTTTCAGAACATGTGAAGATTTAGTCACAATGATGAACTGTGGAAAAGCAGATACCAATAGAGACATTACAAAAACAGGCAAAGTATAAAGTGAGTGAGAGGATTAGACATTTTCAACAGGGTTGAGTTTGAATATATAATCTTTGGAAGAAACTAATTTGTAGTTACCAATAGGATTTTCATTTGAGAGCATTAGGCAACCTGGACATGGATGTTTTTAGTAATCCATGTTCACTTTTCATTTAGCTTTGATACAATCATAAGTGTGACCTTTGCTTTTTGTGTCCAGAATATTTCAGTGATAAAATGCATATGTAGATCAGGTGACATGGGTATTTCTTCCAACATTTCTGGGAGCAATATTTTGAAGACTTATAAATTAGTGTTGGGGGTACAAAGAGGTGTACCCTGTGTCTATGAATATAGAGATAATGCATGAAAATACCACATTGTGAATAAATAATATAACTGGTTCCACTTTAAATAATGGATTGAATTGATATCTGAAACTAAGTAAGAAATCTTATATTGATATACAATCATTCATTCCAACCAGTTGTACATCTAATGGTAATATTAGGGTTATGGTTTATTATGAGGGGTGTGTGAGTTTTGCTTCAAATGTGATAATGGAAATAGAAAATAATGTGTTTGGAAAGAAGTTTCAAGAAAAGACCAGTCAGAAACGGAGGAATACATGTTTTCTGAAGCAGGAAGTGATTGAAAGTGAAATAAATGCCTATAAATTTGTGAACGTGTGGATGAAATATATATCCTATAATGTGCATAAACTCAAGAAATAGAAATGTACCAGTGTTGAATAAAAATAAACTTCAAAGTACATATCATGTCCCATAGGAATCTACTTGCATTGATGTTAAACTGGGTCAGTTACTGTAGAAATATTAGGATTTTTTTTTTTTGGTGTTATACTACAATTTATTTTAGCACTAGAATGCCACAGAATGTAGAGGAAAGAGCAATGGATTTTTAGTTATAGCACTAATAATCTAACATTTAATGACTTTTTTGGGGAGTCTAGAAATTACATAAGGCTATGTAACATATATTTTATTATTTAACATTCATAAATGCTTGGGATTTTAGTAATATTTCTAGTTTTTTTTTTATTTTTTAAGTTGTTGATGGATCTTCATTTTGTTTATTTGTATGTGGTGCTGAGAATAGAACCCAGTTCCTCACACATACTAGGCAAACATGTTAACACTGAATCACAAACCCAGCCGCTCCACTTTTGTCTTAACATCGAACACGCCTCTCCCTCTTCTTTACTCACTTTCTTCCTCATTTTTCCCCTTCTCTCTCTTCCTTTTTCGTTTTTCCTCCATATCTATTTTTCTCTCATGGCATTACAAACAGTTGTATGCTATGAAATTTAAATTTGAGACTGGTTTATAGTCACTATTTTTTTAAAAAAAAATTTAATAATTATAATCACCTGATAGATATATTACAATACATTTATTATACATATGTGTCTATATCCATGCATATGCATTACATATATTATGTATATATATATATATATATATATATATATATATATATATATATATATATATATATATATACATATATATTTAAAAGTACTTTGATTAGCCTGTCAGAAATAATATGCACCAAGACTTTCTTAATTCTGAAGTCTTCCAGAATTAACATCTTACAATGAAAATCAAATAAACATATTTAAGAAAAAAGGTATCATTCTTTATTATCAATATTGATAATTTAATGTTTTTTATCACGTTACGCTGTAATATGGCATATTATATCTTATGAATTAGAGAAATTTTTTGAACAACCTATTATTTAAGGACCATATGCACTGACATTTTAAATGGCTTTCTTATGATTTCAATTTCTATCAATTATGTATTAATTGCCAAATACTTATTTTAGTACTTTTCATATTCATAATTGATATAAAGTGAATTTTTTAATTTTTCTGGTAATTAGTTACTTATTACAGTAGGGACATAATTAATAGTTCTAAATTTTTATAAGTAAATGGTACAAAGATATTTTCATGCAAAATTAAGAATAATTGCATGCTCTAAATGTTTGATTGTTGATACATATAATACAGAGCTTTTGATGAGTCTCTTCCCAGTAAAACATAAAATGCAAAGATATCGTTGGGTATGTATGTCCAAATAAAGATAATGAAAAATACACATTATCAGCTAGAAACTATTAAATAAACGATGAAAAGAACAATCCAACACATTGTACCAACTTATCAGATGAGGCAGTATTCTGAAAGAATAGCCTAAGACTAGACCTGGTCCATGACAAAATATTTACCAAAAATTGAAATATGAAAAATATAGGAAATGCTATGAATTTTTCATGAAGGTAGGTGGATTATCCTTTAATCTCAATTAAGTGTATTTTCAAAAGCCAGTTTTCTGGTAAAATAAATTTGTGATAGATACAACTACACAAAACAAAGTTTCTGCTTAGCAAAATGAATGCATCTCAACACTTTTTTAGCTGATTTCTTGCCACTCAATTTTAAACCTTTATTTATTTATTTATTTTTATTGATTGTTCAAAACATTACAAAACTCATGATATATTATCTTTCATACATTTGACTCAATTGGGTTATGAACTCCCATTTTTCCCCAAATACGAATTGTAGAAGCACATTGGTTACACATTCACATTTGTACATAATGGCATAATAGTGATGTTGTATTCTGCTACCTTTTCTATCCCCTACTATCCCCCCTCCCCTCCCCTCCCATCTTTCCTCTCTACCTCATCTGCTGTTGTTCAATTCTCTCCATTGTTTTCCCCCCATTTCCCCTCACAACCTCTTATATGTAATTTTGTGTAACATTGAGGGTCTCCTACCATATCCATATGCTTTCCCTTCTCTCCCCCTTTCTATCCCCCCACTCGTCTTTGTTTAATGTTAATCTTTTTCTCATGCTCTTCCTCCCTGTTCTGTTCTTAGGTGCTCTCTTTATATCAAAGAAGACATTTGGCATTTTTTTAAGGATTGGTTAGCTTAGCTTAGCATAATCTGCTCTAATGCCATCCATTTCCTTGCAAAGTCTATGATTTTGCCATTTTTTAGTGCTGAGTAATACTCCATTGTGTATAGATGCCACAGTTTTTTAACCATTCATCTATTGAAGGACATCTAGGTTGGTTCCACAGTCTAGCTATTGTGAATTGTGGCGCTATGATCATTGATGTGGCAGTATCCCTATAGTACGCTCTGTTAAGACCCTCTAGTCCGAGAAGGGTGATAGCTGGGTCAAATGGTGCATTCATTCCCAGCTTTCCAAGAAATCTCCATACTGCTTTACAAATTGGCCTTATCAATTTTCAGTACCACCAGTAGTGTACAAGTGTACCCTTTTCTCCATATCCTCGTCAACACTTATTGTTGTTTGACTTCATAATGGCTGCTAATCTTACTGGAGTGAGATGGTATCTTAGGGTGGTTTTGATTTGCATTTCTCTGACTGCTAGAGATGGTGAGCATTTTTTTATGTACTTGTTGATTGATTGTATGTCCTCCTCTCTGAAGTGTCTGTTCAGGTCCTTGGCCCATTTGTTGATTGGGTTATTTGTTATCTTATTGTTTAATTTTTTGAGTTCTTTGTATATTCTGGATATTAGAGCTCTATCTGAAGTGTGAGGGGTAAAAAATTGTTCCCAGGATGTAGACTCTCTATTTACCTCTCTTATTGTTTCTCTTGCAGAGAAAAAACTTTTTAGTTTAAGTAAGTCCCATTTGTTTATTGTTGTTATTAACTCTTGGGCTATGGGTGTCCTATTAATGAATTTGGAGCCCGACCCCACAGTATGTAGATCATTGCCATCTTTTTCTTCTATCACATGCAGTGTCTCTGATTTCATCACTAGCTCCTTGATCCATTTTGAGTTAACTTTTGTGCATGGCGAGAGAAAGGGATTCAGTTTCATTTTGGTGCATATGGATTTCCAATTTTCCCAGCACCATTTGTTGAAGATGCTATCCATCTCCCAATATGGTTTTAGCCTCTTTATCATATATAAGAATGTTGTAATTTTATGGATTTATTTCTGTGTCCTCTATTCTCTACCACTGATCCACCTGCCTGTTTTGGTACCAGTACCACGCTGCTTTTATAACTATTGCTTTGTAGTACAGTTTGAACTCTGGTATCGCTATACCTCCAGATTCAAATTCCTGCTTAGAATTGCTTTTGCTATTCTGGGTCTTTTGTTTTTCCATATGAATTTCATGATTGCTTTATCATTTCTACAAGAAATGCCGTTGGGATTTTGATTGGCATCCATTTTAACCTGTAGAGAACTTTGGGTAATATCACCATTTTGATGATGTTAGTTCTGCCTATCCATGAACAGGGTACATTTTTCCATCTTCTAAGATCTTCTTCTATCTCTCTCTTTAGGATTCTGTAGTTTTCATTATATAAATCTTTCACCTCTTTTGTTAGGTTGATTTCCAAGTATCTTATTTTCTTTGAGGATATTGTGAATGGAGTGGTTTTCCTCCTTTCCATTTCAGAAGTTTTGCTCCTGATATACATAAATGCCTTTGATTTATGCGTGTTGATTTTATATCCTGCCACTTTGCTTAATTCATTTATTATCTCTAGCAGTTTCTTTGTAGACCCTTTTGGGTCTGTTATATATATTATCATGTCATCCACAAATAGAGATAATTTAAGTTCTTGTTTTCCTATTTTTATGCCTTTAATTTCTATTGTCTAATTGCTCTGGCTAGAATTTCAAGAACTAAATTGAATAGAAGTGGTGATAGAGGGCATCCCTGTCTTGTTCCAGATTTTAGAGGCAATCCCTTCAGTTTTTCTCCATTTAGGATGATGCTAGCCTGAGTTTTAGCATATGTAGCTTTTACAATGTTGAGGTAAGTTCCTGTTATCCCTAGTTTTTCTAGTGTTTTGAACATAAAGGGATGCTGTACTTTGTCAAATGTTTTTTTCTGCATCTATCGAGATGATCATATGGTTCTTGTCTTTAAGTCTATTGATGTGGTGAATAGTATTTATTGATTTCCGTATATTGAACCAGCCTTGCATCCCAGGGGTGAATCCTACTTGATCATGGTGCACAATTTTTTTTGATATGCTTTTGTATTCGATTCATCAGGATTTTATTGAGAATTTTTGTATCCAAGTTCATTAGAGATATTGGTCTGTAGTTTTGTTTCTTTGAAGTGTCTTAGTCTGATTTCAAGATCAGGGTGATTTTGGCCTCATAGAATGAATTTGAAAGAGCTCCTTCTTTTTCTATTTCTTGAAAGAGCTTGAAAAGAATCAGTATTAATTCTTCTTTGAAGGTTTTGTAGAACTCCGCTGTTTACCCATCCGGTCCAGGGCTTTTTTTCGTTGGTTATCTTTTGATGGCTTCTTCTATTTCTTCCTTTGTCATTGGTCTGTTTAAATTGTGTGTGTCTTCCTGACTCAATCTGGGCAGATCGTATGACTTAAGAAATTTATTGATATCTTCACTATCTTCTATTTTATTGGAATATAGGGTTTCAAAATACTTTCTAATTATCTTCTATATTTCTGTAGTGTCTGTTGTGGTATTGCATTTTTCACCCCCTATGTTAGTAATTTGAGTTCTCTCTCTTCTTCTCTTCGTTATCATGGCTAAGGGCCTGTCAATCTTATTTATTTTTTCAAAGAACCAACTTTTAGTTTATCAATTTTTTCAATGATTTTTTTGTTTCAATTTCGTTGATTTCTGCTCTTATTTTAATGTCGTCTACTACATTTGCTGTTGTTTTGCTCTTCCTTTTCTAGGTTTTTGAGGTGTAGTGTGAGTTCATTTATTTGTTGTTGTTTTTTTCTTTTTTTGAGGAAAGAACTCCAAGAAATGAATTTTCCTCTTAAAACTGCTTTCATTGTGTCCCATAGATTACAGTAGGTTGTGTCTGTATGGTCATTTGTCTCTAAGAATTTTTTTGTCTCCTCCTTAATGTCTTCTGTAACCCATTGATCATTCAGTAGAATATTGTTCATTTTCCATGTGATGTAGGATTTTTCCTTCCTTCTTTTATCATTGATTTCCAGTTTCATTTCATTATGATCTGATATGGTGCATGGTATTATCTCCACGCCTTTATATTTACTAAGAGTTGCCCTATGACCTAATATATGGTCTATCTTTGAGTAGGATCCATCTGCTGCTGATAAGAAGGTGTATCCACTTGATGATGGTTGATATATTCTATATATGTCGGTTAAGTCTAGGTTATTGATTGTGCTGTTGAGTTCTATAGTTTCTTTATTCAGTTTTTGTCTAGAGGATGTGTCTAATGGTGAGAGCAGTCTGTTGACGTCACCTATAATTATTATGTTGTAGTCTATTTGACTCTTGAACTTGAGAAGAGTTTGTTTTATGAGTGTGGCAGCTCATTTGTTTGCTGCATACAAATTGGTAATTGTTATGTTATGTTGGTGGATGGTTCCTTTTAACGTTATATAGTGTCCTTCTTTATCCCTTTTGATTAACGTAGGTTTGAAGTTGATTGTATTTGATATGAGTTTGGCCACTCCTGCTTGCTTCCGTGTGCCCTGTGAGTGGTATGATTTTTCCCAACCTTTTACTTTCAGCCTGTGTATGTCTTTACCTATCATATGAGTCTCCTGAAAGCAGCATATTGTTGGATTTGTTTTTTTGATCCAGGTTACTACCCTATGTCTCTTGAATGGTGAGTTTAGGCCATTAACATTTAAGGTTACAATTGAAATATGATTTGTACATCCATTCATGTTAATTTATTTATTTATTTTAGTTTGGCTAGTTTTTACTTTTTGGTTATTTTCCTCCCCCTTTACTGAGATACCTCCCACTGTTAGTTTTGGGCACTATTTTTCAATTCTTCTTCTTGTAGTATTTTGCCCAAAATCCTTTGCAGTGCTGGTGTTATGGGTGTGAATTCTTTTAGTTTTTATTCATTGTGAAAGACTTTAATTTTATTGTCAAATCTGAAGCTTAATTTTGCTGGATACAGTATTCTTTGTTGGAATTCATTATTTTTCAGTGTTTGAAATACATTGTTCCAGGATCTTCTCACTTTCAAAGTTTGTGATGAAAAATCAGTCGTTAATCTAATTGGTTTACCCCTGAATGTAATCCGCCTCCTTTCTCTCGTAGCTTTTAATATTCTCTCCTTGTTCTGTATGTTGGCTATCTTCATAATTATATGTCTTGGAGTTGGTCTATTATGGTTTTGAATGTTTGGGGTCCTGTAGGCTTCAAGGATTTGGCAATCCATTCCATCTTTCATCTCTGGGAAGTTTTCTAGAATTATTTCATTTAATATGTTGTCCATTCTTTCGGTTTGAATCTCTATGGCTTCTTCTATCCCGATGACTGTGAAATTTGTTTTTTTTATGACATCCCATATCTTTTGAATAGACTGCTCTTGGGACTTAAGCATCTTTTCTGTGTTGACTATATTCTTTTCAAGTTGATAAACGTTGTCATCATTATCTGATGTTCTGACTTCTATTTGATCTAGTCTATTTGTAATATTCTCGTTTGAGTTTTAATTAATAGTTTCCTGCATTTCTAGGATTACTGTTTGATTTTTTTTAAGATCTCTATCTCCTGGTAAAGCTTGTTCTTTGCCATTTGAATTTGTTTAATTCATTTTCAAAATATACTTTTATTGCTAGGACTTGCTGATTCATGTATTCTCTAATATCCCTTTCCATCTGAGTTAGGTAAGCCTTGAGTTTTTTTCCCTATCCCTGTTTCTGATGATTCTAGGTCCTCCTGTAGAATTAAGTTGTCCTGCATTGTTTGTACACATTTTTTTCCTTTGTTTTTTCATGATGTTCACGTTGTTTTCCATCTCTATTTGATTGCTGTTTTTCTGCTCTATTCTATAGATTTGTTTTGGTTTAATATATCTGTTGTCTCTCCTTTGTGTTGGTAGACTATGCCTGCTAAAGTGAATTCTGCTTGGAAGGAATTGCGATGGCCGAGCTCCAGTGATGTCACCTGTCTGCTATGGCGGGCCCCAGGCTCCTTGCCAGGGTGTTCAAATGCGAGTGGGCTGGGACTGATCTGTCTCTGTTTGTTTTCAACTCCCGGTCGCCGGCGGGCGGGCGGTCTCCAGCTGTCCAGTCACACAGTCAGCGGGTGGGCTGTCACTGGTGGGCGGGAGATCTCTAGCCACCCAGTTGCACGTGCAGCCAGCGGGCGATTGGTCGCTGGTAGTCAGGCGGGCACCAGCCACCCAGTCGCACCAGCAGCGGGCTGTTTGTGACCAGTGGGCGGGCATTCTCCAGCCGCCCAGTCACGCGGGCCTGGCCTCTAGTCCCCTGTTATCTCCTGCTAGTCCTGGTTTCTCGTGCTAGACCAGATTTCCCCTGAGTGATGCCTCTCAGCAGCTCATACTGTCCTCTGGGCCTGCCGTTTCTTGGGTGTGGATGGTGTCTATGGGGAACCCCGGCACTCTATTGTTTTGATTTTTTCCTCTTGCCCCTCTCCCAGCTCTGGCTAGACAGGTTTCGTTTTCGCCGCTGATGGGAGGGGAAGTTGAAGGTCAGGTGCCTCTAGTTTTCCCGACGTCTTTATGCAGGCTCTCTCTGATAATCTCTCCAATGGAAAGCCTAAGAGAGATTTTATGTGAATTCCCTGCTGTATGGGAGATGAGCTGAGTAACACAAACCTGTTTTATTGTTGCAATCTGTTGGAGAGTGGCGGTGGTTACTTCTGCTCTCCAAGATGGTGGCCGTTGGTTTCCTTGGTGGAGTTTTTATTGTGGGGGGATAGAACTGTAGCACTTCCTTCCCCGTTTGAAATCCCAAACTCAGCCCGGGGCTCAGTTGGAGGTCAGCCAGCAGGATTCCACAGAATCTGCAGCAACGTTTCTCCCTGCCGGCTGGTCGCTTCTAGGTGGTGCCCTGCTGTCTCTAGCCACGGGGCAGGCCACACAGATTTGTCAGCCCGGATCACCGGTCGCACATTTGGCTCGTGTTTGAGACTCAATTACCGGACCTCATTGGTGGAAATCATTCTTCTAGGTTTCGGTGCACACCCATTTTTCTGTAAGATCCTAACAAGATAATTTTTTCTCGTTCTAACTCGTTATTCACCTGTGAAGTGGCGCAGTTCACAGGGTGTGAGTGGCAGATTCAGAGACATCCCTTCATCCTGACCAGGTTGTTTGCCATGGAAGATGACTTTTGCTCTCTCAGGTCCTTCATAGCTGCCTACATCTTCTCCATGGCTTATTTCTCCATGGACCTTTGAGGTTCTCAGCAGGTGAAAGATCCCCTACATTCCTGTATTATAAGACCAACTCTGTCCGTGCTCTTCTTTAAAGTTAGATTGAGGGAACACTTTAGGGTTAGGGTTAATAACATGTTTGATTTGGGTTAGGAATCATTCTGTTTATGAATAATTCTTTTGAGAAGCTGCGATATGTATAAGAATATATAGTTGAAATATATGTAGGAAAACAGAAATCTAAGTAAGATTTGAATCCCAGAATGGCATTGGGCCCTTAATTGGGATACTTAGCGTTGAATTACGTTCTGCACAGATGTCTCAGGTAAATTGATATACAATGTCATAGGACCCTGTACCTTAGAAGATTGAATGTAGATGAGAACATCCATTTAAAAAGGTATAGTTGTTATTGAATGGTTAATTAAATAGGTACTTGTCACTTCCTGTTTTTCTCTATGCTTAACAAAACACTGTTGAAATCTTGAGAACTGTTTGCTAATCTTGTTCCCAGAATGTGCTGTCCCCAGTTTTCAAACTGCAGAATTTACTCTCTCACCTGGTTGCATGCAAACTGCCCACTCCCACTGACCCATCAATAAACTTCCCTCCTTGCCCTCGGCAAGGAAAGTATATAAGCTCTGCTCAAGCTCTTCTCAGGGCTCTCTGCTGTATTCAAGTGAGCTCTGAGCCCCAGCATGCTGGAACTCCAATAAACCCTTTGCTGTTTCATGAGTCAGTTTCTTGGTGGTCTCTTCCTCCAATGCACGCCCGACCTTTACACATGAAGTTTCCACTGATATCTGGCAGCGGCGGATGAGAGACCCCAACGGGCTACTCTTGGGGTAAGTAAGTCTCCTATTCCTGGTTTCAGGTTTCAGGTTAGGACTTGGAAAAATGGCTATTGATGAAGAGTGTGAGCTCTCTCCGACAGTGGCTGACAGACGTGTCACAGAGCCACAGGCCACGTTCCTGGAGGACGCCCCAGAGGACTTGGGAAATTTAGTTATAATAGATTCCTCGACTCAGTGATATTTTGTTTTGGATTCGGTATTGCCAGCCCATTGGTTATTGCCGGCTACTCAGTCCTGATCTCAGTGTTGGACGTCCATTGCCTGTCTTTATTGTCTTGTCTTGTCTGTTTCATGTGTCGTTGCTTTCACTGTTTGTGGATCTTTCATTATGGGACAGAGCACTTCAATGCTAGATCTCAGTTTAAAGGGCGACTCTTATGCGTGGTCTCATAAAATCCCAACACAATTAATGGCAATACTTCTCTGAGCTCAGTTCCAGAACTCAGTCTCTAAGGGGAATCACACCAGAGTTCAAGCCCAGGTGGACCCAGTCATCTCTTCCAAATGCCACACAAATGACCACAGTTAAAACCAAAACACTCCCCAATGGCCCTCATCTTCTTCCATATAGACACTCATCATAACCTCTGGCTGGACGTTTCCATGAGGGGCATAGCCCAAGACAGTGTCCAAAACATGCTCCCTTGCCGCTAATTTGCCTAAAGTCAGGGTGGCCTGGAAACCCTTCCAGTGAACCAGGATTGATCAAATACAACTGCCATTAATACTGATCTTCTTCTGCAATTTGAGGCCTACTGACTGTCAGGTGTAGATTCTTTATGTGAATTTCAGTCATAAGAAAACCCAACCACATCTGCAGTGCTTTGAAAAACTCATTTGACCCAAAGGATCCCAATTCTCACTTGATGGACGTCAAGAACCTAACAGAGGACGGAGAGAAACTTCACCCACAATGACTGCTCTTTTGGCCATTTTGGTTTTGGATGCACACATGGGATCTTTCTTTAGATCTATCAGTTGCAGAGAATCTAAGACACAGCCTCACACAGGGCATAGAGTTGGATTCAGACACATCCATTTCCAAAGCAATTAAGCAAAGAGCCACAGGTTATGCCCATTCATTTCCATCTGAAAACTGTTTTCTTCAGGCTTCACAAAGGGGTGGTCCGAAACAAAGAACTTCTTGACATTCAAGGCAACAGAATATTATGTAAGCAAAAGGCTCAAAGAAGGGTTTCTCCACTGAGAGTTTACTGGTCACACTGATATCTGTGTTTTCTGAGATGCTCGCCATTCCCTTCATCTATCCAGTACATGGCCATGTCACAGAGCTTGGAGGTGGTACATATCTTGGACACAAAACCATGAGCCTATTCTGGAGATTGGCCAGAATTCAGAAAGAAAATTGGAAATTACTAAGATCGTTGGTGTTGCCCATACTTAAGGAAAGCTGCAATCCATTCATTAATTGGGCAGGATGAATGCTGGGAAGCTTTCTACAAGACAGGACAAATCCATTGATGCATTCTCTTTTCTAATGTCTACAACCACGGACAGAGTGGGATACACAGACATAGAAACACTCGCCTTGTCAAACGTCTTACTAGAAACATTTCAACCCCAAAAAACAAACCACCTTTCCTACCTATTCTCAGAACATGAGACAAAATCATAAACCCAAAACCACACCCATATTGGCACCTCCTTCCCCCAAGTAGGTCTGTGACTCTAGGGAGTGTCCTCTGACTGGTGGGCCATACAATTTTCCCCTGAAAAGTCCTGTCCTGTCTCAGGTCTGTTCTCCTTGACCAACTCTGTTAAGTTGTCAGAAGCTAGTGTTTAGCCACTACCTGCTTTCTCAGGAAAGGCCCTTCTTCAGAGCTCTCCTTGCTTTTGCCATCCTAACATCAGTAGGTACAAAGAAAGACTGACTCTGTCCTTCGTAAATCCAAACAAGTGAGCCCATTGGGACTGGGACTGGGACTGGCTCTATGTGCCTGGTTTCCAGTATCCCAAGTTCAGAGAGATCCATCACCAAGAAAGTGAGGTGAGGTCACTCCCTTCAGGAACTGAATAAATTCACTGCCTTGTAAACCATTTTGTCCTAATAGTTGCTTCCAAATGTCCCATTAGATGGAGGCTTCCCCTACTTCCTTTGAAACTTTCACAAGTTAGAATGGTATGTCAACCTTAGGAACCCGGGAATAGCTATCCACACAGGCCTGGTTTGGTCAATCTCCTCTACATTAAGAAGAGAGAGGCTGATTCAGACACATCCCTTCATCCTGACCAGGGTGATTGCCATGGAAGATGACTTTTGCTCTCGCAGATCCTTCATTGCTGACTATATCTTCTCCAGGATTCATTTCTGCATGGACTTTGGAGGTTCTCAGCAGGTGGAAGATCCCCTACATTCCTGTATTGTAAGACCAACTCTGTCCCTGCTTTTCTTTAAATTTAGGTTGATAGAACAGTGTATTCTTAGGGCTAATAAAATGTTTGATTTGAGTTAGGAATAATCCTGCGGGATGAATAATGGTATTGGGAACCTGAGATATTTATAAAAATATAGAGGTTAAATATATGAATGAAAACCGAAATCTAGGTAATTTTGAAGCCCAGAAGGGCATTGGGCCCTTGATTGGGATACTTAACTTTGATTTACATTGTGTACAGGTGTCTCAGATAAATAGATATACAATGGCATCGGACCTTGTAGCTTGGATGATTGAATGTTGAAGAGAACATCCAGTCAAAAACGGATAGTAGGTAGAATTAGGTACAGAGTTGGTTTAGGAAGAAGAGTGAGTATAGGATTTGGAACAAAAGTTCTGGAGCATTACGGTTGTGGTTAGAAAGTGAAAGTGAACATAAGTTCATGTGAAGGGTCAGTCACAATGGTGAACTGGTGAAAATATGCAGGAAACCACATATCTTTAGAGACATTATGAAATCAGGCAAAGTATAAAGTGAGTGATATGATTATGCATTTTCAACAGGGTTGAGTTTGAATATATAATCTTAGGAAGAAACAAATTTCCCCTTCCTCTCCTGTTTTCTCTTTTCTTTCCACTATACAAAGTCTAATCTGGGACAGAAAAGATCTGTCCTTTATAGGGCATATCAGGACATATACAGGATTGCCTGGAGCCCTTAGTTTGGGTAATGATTTAGCAGATAAAACTACGCATGACATACATATTTTCTCTACAGTAGAAGAAGCTACAAATTTTCATAAAAAATTCCATGTCAATGCTAATACTATACATAAGCGCTTTAAAATAACTAAGGAACAAGCTAGACAAATAATAAAACAATGTCAAAATTGTGTGACCATTTTACCACAAGTTAATCTTGGAGTCAATCCTAGAGGATTGATACCTAACCATATTTGGCAGATGGACGTCACAAACTTGCCAGAATTTGGAAAATTAAAATATTTGCATGTTACAGTTGATACTTCTTCTGAATTTTTGATGGACTCCCTTCATGCCGGAGAAAAAAAACTAAAGATGTTATAGCTCATTGCTTACAAAATTTTGCCACTGTGGGCATTCCAAAACAGTTAAAAACAGATGTTGCCCCTGGTTATACTTTTACCTCTTTTAAAGAATTTTGCTCATCATTTTGCATTACTCATATAACAGGAATCCCATACAATCCGCAGGGACAAGGCATAGTTAAATGAGCTCATCAAACTATTAAAACGTACTAATTAAACAAAAAAAAAAAAAAAGGAATTGGGAAGGGGTATATATTCCCCAAAGATAAACTTAAAATAACCCTTTTTACTCTAAACTTTGGAAATTTGGATTCATCAGGGCTTAGTCCTGTGGAAAGGCATATGTGTCCAAAAAATGTACATAAGCCCAAGGTACTTTGGAAGGATATTCTAACAGGACAATGGAAATGTCCTGACCCAGTAATTGTCTGGAGTTGGAGGTCTGTTTGTGTGTTTCCACAGGGAGAACAGCAGCCGATTTGGATTCCAGAGAGACTAACTAAAGCGATTTCTACAGATGAAAAGAATATGATTTGGCTCAAATCCATAACAGCTGATATCCAGAACTCCAGTTTGGCTATTCTTACATCTGTGACAAATCCAGGATGCTTTTTTCAATATCTATTTTATTATTACCCTTTCCCATGTCATGAAGTTCTATTTTGTTTTTTGAGCTCATACAAACCTAGGTTAATGTTTTGCTGATTAGTTCTATTTTTGGACTATAGAGTTTTTAGACATTGCAATGGAGATTTCACCTGCAAAATGTTATAAGGCCTTTACTCTTATGTTATGTGTTGTATGTATTATATTACGTGTGCACACTTGTGTTTTTTGTTATATGTTTGAATGTACGTATGTCCATATATCATATATGATGAGCGCTCATGAAAAAATGGATCCAAATATATTTTTATACACTTGATGTAAATGTTTTAATTTAAATTGGGTAAACACCTGTTGAGGATTGTTTTAAAATGTGTACAAAAAAGGAGGTTAACAGATCTGTTTGTTTACTTTCACCTTTTCTTTTCATTATATTTAATAATTCTCTTCAAGACAATGTAAATTGTTAAGAAAATTGTTTTCTTTTAGTACCTTCTGGAATGTTACATAATTTTTCTTTGGCCATTATTGCCAAAATTCCTATCTTCATCCCAGTGCCTGTAAAGACAAAGATAAAATCAATCTACAGCTTCTGCAATAGCCATCACTGAACTGCTTGCAGAACTTGCCTGGACTATGTATCACCTGTATGCATTGTGAACTCACCTGCATGCATTGTGAACAATATGTTGGTGAATTGACTTGTGGTAGTGTTGGGGTATTTTTGCTGATGATGTCATCGGTGGTACAATTTTTCCAAAAGGAGCCGTCAATTGGCTTGGTGTATCTTCCTCCCTTCTGCTGTCATGGTCGTTCAGCTAAAATTTGGGGGCCAACAGAGGTGAGACAAAGAACCTCACCCCCCGCTGGTACAAAGACCTCTCCACAGGTGTGACTGTATACTGGACCTGTAGCTAGTGACGGGTAAGATCCAATTGCAATGGTACCAATCTAAGACTGGAGGATGATACCTTGAGGTCAGCTCATTCGATAATGGGTAAGCACCATATGTACTATTGGACAACCTAAGGCAGGCATGGTCCCTAAGCCACATGCTTATTGTTTAAACAGAGAGGGGGAGGTGTTGAGAGGCACAGCCCAAGGGGCCAAACAAACTTTCAGACTGCCAGCTGATGATTGGCTAACAGCGGCCCCAGCAACATCAAGCTAATTGGCTCCTCTGCGGTGATGCTCATTGGAGATGCTCATTGAGCAGTTTCCCCACCCTTTCAGACTGCAAGCTGATGATTGGCTCACAGCAGCCCCAGCAATATCTAACTGATTGGCTCCTCTGTGGTAATGCCATTGGGCTGTTTCCCCACCCTTTCAGACAACGGAGCTGCTCATTGTGGGACTTTTTGGGCTCTGCCCACACGACCCAGCCAATCGACCTCAAGAGAAGGAGTGTGGAGGTTGAGAGCTTGTGGGAAGCCAGTAGTGGCAGTTGGGCTCTGAGGGTTTTTCCCGAGGAGCTAATTTTTAGTCATGTGTGGTTCTAAAAGTAAGGTTAGTTTCTTTTGACAAGTGGCTCCTGAATTGTGCCCAGCCAGATTGCAGCAATCCTAAAGTGATGGAGAAAAAGAACCCAAACAGAATAGAAATACAAGCAGTTTAGAAAGGCATGGTGTATAGTTGGATTTACCTTTTGCATGATAAAGGGTAGGTGTTATAAATCTAGTCAATTTTAAATTGAAAAGTTCTCCATGTGTTTTATAGTTAACAAATATGTGAATTCCTATCTCCCTTTATCTGTAGCCTATTCAGCACATGTATTTTTGTATGTACATATAGAATCCTACCTGGTATCACATGTACATTTTTGTTAGATGGCTGACTTGGCAGATACAAATTTTTAGAAGAGGTCACTCCTCCTAAACATTGTTGGAATTGAAAATTAAAACTATGGGTGAGCTTCCTAGTTGAACAATATAATACATAAATCCATGTTCAGTAAAATGAATAGTTTTGGATCTGTGGATGTTATATATTTCATGATGAATTTCGATTGGCATATATATTGCTACCTTTTAATGCCTCTATCTCTCTCTCTCTCTCTCTCTCTCTCTCTCTATATATATATATATATATATATATATATATATATATATATATACACACATACACACACACACTCTCCAGATTTTTCAGAATGTAAAATATATGTGTCTTATTATACAATCCCTAAATGCATTCATATTCATGAATGTGGATTTATAACCAAATGTTCACAAAGTTATTTTCAGAAATATTCATCCACCTTAAATACATATTGTATCCTAGTACTGAAATCAAAATTCAGTGAATGGTGCATAGAAGTCCTAATTTTTCTACAGTAACTGACCCACTTTAACATCAATGCAAGTAGATTCCTATGGGACATGATGTGTATTTTGACCTTCATTTTTATTCAACACTGTTACATGACTATTTCTTCAGTTTATGCACATCATAGGATATATATTTCATTCACAATTTTGCAAATTGATAGGCTTTTGTTTCACTTTTAATCACTTCTTGCTTCAGTACACAAGTATTCCTCTATGTTTTTTGACTGGTCTTTTCATGATACTTCATTTTATTTTAGATTTCAATAATCACTTTTAAAGCAAAACTCACACACTCTTCATGATAAACCATAAACCTAATATTACCATTAGATGTATAAATGGTTGTAATGAATGTATGTATCTCAATATAAGATTTCCTGTAAATTTGTAAATATCAATTCAATCCAATATTTAAAGTTGGAACCAGTAATATTATTTATTCACAGTATGGTCTATTCATTCATTTTATCTATATTCCTAGACACAGGGAACACCTATTTGTACACCCTATACTAATTTATACACCTTCAAAATATTGCCCACAGAAATGGTGGAAGAAATACTCATGTCACCTGATCTACATATGCACTTTATCACAGTAATATTCTGGAAACAAAATGCAAAGTTCACACTTATGACTGTGCCAAAGCCTAAATGGAAAGTGTGCATGGATTACTAACAATATCCATGTCCAGATTGCCTAATTCTCTCAAATGTCAATCCTATTGGTGACTAAATATTTGATTCTTTCTAAGATTTTATACTCAACCTCTACCCTGTTGAAAATGTCTAATCCTATCACTCAATTTATACTTTGCCTGATTTCTTAATATCTCCATTGATATCTGCTTCCCCATATATTTTCCCCAGTTCATCATTGTGTCTGACTCTTCACATGTGGTGACATTTACATTCACTCTCTACCGCAAACCCTATTGCTAAAGAACTTTTTGTCCAAATCCTATACTCACTTTTCTTCCTAAACCTACTGACTATCTTCCTAATCCTACCAACTATGCCTATATGAGTGGATGTTTTCTTCTACATTCAATCATCCAATTTTCAAGGTCCTATGCCATTGTATATCGATTTATCTGAGACATCTGTTTAGAAGATATTTAAAAGCTAAGTATCCCAATCAAGGGCCCAATGCTCTTCTGGGCTTCAAATCTTACCTAGATTTCTGTTTTTATACTTATATTTCACCTATATATTCTTGTAAATATTACAGGTTCCCAATACCATTATTCATCCAGCAGAATGATTCCTATCCCAAATAAAACCTGTTATTACCCTAACCATACACTGTTCCCTCAATGTAACTTTACAGAATACCAGGGAAAAAGTTGGTCTTACACTACAGGAATGTAGGGGATCTTCAACCTGCTGAGATCCTCAAAGGACCATGCAGAAATGATTTCTGGAGAAGTTGTAGGCAGCTATGAAGGACCTGAGGGAGGAAAACTCAACTTCCATGGTAAACAACCTGGTCAGAATGAAGGGATGTGTCTTTATCAGCCTCTTTCATCTTAATGTAGAGAAGATTGACCAAATCAGGCCTGTGTGGAGAGCTGTTCTCGGGTGCCTATGGTTGATATACCATTCCAACGTGTGAAAATGTCACAGGAAGTAGGGGCACCCTCCATCTCATGGGACCCTTGGAAGCAACTCTTAGGACAAAGTGGTTGCCAAGGCAGTGACTTCATTCACTTCCTGATTGAGGTTACCTCACATAACGTCCTGGGTGATGGAACTCTCTAAACGTGGGATTCAGAAAGCCAGGCAAGCACACCCAGTCCCAGTCCCAGTCCAGTGGTCTCACTTTTTTTGGATTTACCAAGGACAGAGTCTGTCTTTCTTGGTACCTACTGATGTGAGGATGGCCAAAAGACAGGAAAGCTAAGAAGAGGGGCCTTTCCTGATAAAGCAGGTAGTAGCTCACCACTGGCTTCTGACAACTTCACACAACATTCTTCCCTCAATGCAGCACAAAGGTCCCTTTCACTCATGAAGAGGAGGTCCAACCCTCAACTGTTCTGTAAAAGAACTTCAGAGAGAGAGGTTAAAGATTCCTGCAAAGCTGTTATGGAGGTTTCTAATATATTTAAGTTTTGGTCTATTTCTGCTTCTAACTGGGTCATTTGTTGTGTCCCATGGACCAGGGCAGTGGTTCCTGTGCCCACCCTTGTGGCAACTCCTATTCTTTATAGGATGGCTAAAGTGAGGGACATATGTTCTCAGTGAAACCGGGTTGTATGTCCCACCTATTCGATCTTCAAATGAACCTGCGTCATGATAGAGCATTCTGGGTAACATATGCACCATTACACAATTAATCACATCCGTTTTTCATTTCATGAAAACATCAACAATGTTTTAGTATATAGAATTATACTGTTGTAGGGACGGACAAGGCAAGGCACCTAAGATAGCACCAAAGACAGTGAAACAGTCATATTTGGTTGCACCCAGATTCAGAGGGCATTGCTTCGGTTGTAATCAATTAATCTTCTGAATTCCAAGTTTAGGTAGTTTCAGAATTTTGTACCCAACATGTAAGAGAAGTGGCTCAGAAGATCACACTCTGCAGAAGTTCACAAAAAGATGTTTTTGTTTCTGTTTTTTTTTTTCTCTGTTCTGGGCAAGTTAACTTTTCAAGGACAACTGGGTGGGGGAGAGCTTTTACTTCCCTTTCTTTTTTTCCCCCTGCCAGCTGTTACCATGGAGCCCAGATGGTAACTTCTTTATCTTAGAAATGTTGCCATCTCTGTGAAGCCCCAGTTCAAGGCCAGAGGAATTGTTCACATATTTTGTGAAAAACTAGTAAGGGGGTGTCTAGCTTAGGAATGCTGATTATTTTTAGCCAGTGGCCAAGTGGAACAGGGCAACATTAAAAGAGGAAGGTTATCTACACTGAAATCGTTTATAGGGACTTTTTTGCTGAAAGTCCTAAAGTCAGCCATGGTGAAGACTCCTGGAGAAGGTCAGTGAAAACTTTTCTGTGGGCCTGGTACAGAGGGGGGAGACAGAGAAGTCGGGGCTTAGAGCAGCTTCATGGATCTGAGAATGAGAAAGGAGAGATGTAAAAGAATAATGGGAAAGGGGTTTGGGATATTCCTAGCAACAAAACTTGAGCAGTAGAACAGGTAGAGCAGAGGGGAAGAAGGGAGTGAGTATCCACAAAGCCTGTGAGGGACTTTAAATTTTTAGTAACCTGTTTTCAGTGATGAAAGAGCAACTTTAAAGGCCATTTTCATTACATTTGGATAAGGGTCTGAGGGCTCTCCTCAGCTGGTTTGAGCTATGGGTTAGCTGGAAAGAGGACCTGGTGGGACCCAGTGCGGGCAGTGACAAGAGAAGAGAGGAGTGAGTCAGTGGAGGGGTACCTCAGTACCTGCTTCTCAGCCAGGGGGCAATGGTCTGAGAACCGGTGTTGGTTTGGGTTTTTGATCTAGTAATTGAAGGGAAGAAATCAGGTTGCTGAGTTTGGAGTGACAGCAGATAGTCTGGAGAAGAAGGCTGAGGGTGAGGATCTATTGGAGAAGCATAGTTCAGGATGTGAGCGAAGGAGGGAAAAGGCCTCCACATAGGGGAATCTCCTTTTACCCTTTTGAGCACTTGCAGAAGTTAAAAAGGTCACACAGTATTTGAGGATCTAGAGACCCCTCTGGGGGCCATGGGTTTTGGTTATCTAATTGGTCATATGGCCAATGCTGTGTACAGAATTTGATGAGGAGTTCGGGTTCCATCAGGAAGCCCCTGTATGCTCACATCCCCATGACTTACAGAAGAAATTGGCTTTTCCTCCACACAGCTGTTGCTGTTTGTGGCTTTGATTGTCTGCCGGGCAAACATAGTAATCTAGGCTAGCCAACCTGCACCTGGCTTACCTGTCCCGACATCCATAATGTTTGTTTCCATTATTTATGGTACAAAAGGTATTTAATGGAATTTTAGTGGGATCCTCTTCATCAGGGATATCCTAATAGGAAAGACCTATAGCCAGCTAACAAATGTCTGGGTGGAGAAATGGCCACCAGGTCCCAAAGTGGGCTATATGTGAGATAGATTATACTTCTTCTCCAGTAGGATTTGTGATCAGCCATCGCTGCTGAAAGGGCTGATGAGGGTTAGAACTACTGGTGGTCAAGGAGAGACTCTATAGCTTCATCCACCTGGCGAATACACAATTTGAAAGGGTTACCAGTCTCTTCCAGTTTCCAGGCAGAGTCTGGACAGGGTGCAGGCTTGAGATGAGAGGCCAGGATCCAGGAAGTGATTCTGTCTACCTTTACCACTGTAGGTGTTAATAAGTAGAACCTGGTATGGTCCTTTCCAGTGGGGTTCCAGGGATGACACCTGATGTTGTCTTACATAGACAAAGTCTCCTACTTGATATTGATGTGGAGTCCCCTCATCTCCAGGTTGGTAGGCAGTGGCCAGCTGTTTTCACAGGTATCGCTGAGTTCTTTCAACAGCTGTAAGTCTGTCAAGCATGGTGGTGTGGAAGGGATCGTTAGGTCTTAGAGTTGGGGTTAGGTCCCTTACTGGAATAGGGGCCCCATAGGGAATTTCATAGTGGGTGAGGTTACACAAAGAAACAGAGAGAGAATTTCTTGCATGAAACATTGCATAAGGCAGAAGCTTTGTCCAATCTTTTATGTCGGTCTCTAAGCTTAATTTCATTAAGGTCTCTTTAATGGTTCTATTCATTCATGCTACCTGTCCTGCACTCTGTGGTCTATAAGCACAATGTAATCCCCAGGGTACTGGCTAACCCCTTACTTACCTGGGTCATGAATGCAGGTCCATTATCAGACTCTGTTACCTTAGGCAGGTCGCATCTTGGAAAAAAATCTTCCAGGATCTTCTTGACAACCATTTGTGCTGTTTCTTTCTTTCTTTCTTTCTTTCTTTCTTTCTTTCTTTCTTTCTTTCTTTCTTTCTTTCTTTCTTTCTTTCTTTCTTTCTTTCTTTTTGGTGGGGAAGGCTTTAATCCATCCTGAAAATGTATCTACAAAGACTAGGAGATATTTAAGTCCATACCTTGCATGCTTAATTTCAGTAAAGTTCACTTCCCAGAATTGTCCTGGTCTTTTTCCTCCTAGGTGCTTTCCTCCAGGAAGCTTGGAAGGGTAAGCATAAACCAATTGATGGACCCGACAGGCTTTTGTTACCCATTCAGTCCTTTTGCTGTGATTTGGTTAGTGGAAAACTCTGTTCTTGATCCTTCAGGAATGCCTGCAGTTTCTTTGAATAAAGTTGAGTGAGTTGATGTACATTTTCTACTGACATAGTTAGAGCCATGACTATAGGAGTTTTTACTGAAGGATTTAGAAATCCCACTTGGTTGCCTTCAGGGTTAAAAGTTATTTTGGCCCAGAGCTTGGTGAGCAGATCTCTGCCCATCAATGGGGCCAGGCATTCTGTGATTACTAGGAAGGATTGATGGATTTTCCTTTTCCCAGGTCCATGGTCCTCTTAGTTGTCCAAGCCCGATACTTACTGCCATTTGCCCCTTGAACTAGAGACCTTTTATTTGATAGATAGCCCAATGGGACCTTAAGGGCTGAGTATATTGCCCCTGTATCCACTTCAAAGTTTACTGGGGTCCCCTACACTTCAAAAGTTACCCTGAGCTCCGGGAGGGGATGTTAGCCCCGACTTTTGGAGTCATCCTCAAGAGTCAGAATGGCTGGCAGGAGTGGCTGTCTCTTTCTATGGAAATCTTTGGCCCAGTGTCCTTTTTTTTACAGTAGGCACAGTGATCTGAGGCAAGGAGTGGCCTCTGGCGTGGGCCCAGGTATCCCTTCCTGTCTCCCTGTTTCTTAATTTCTGGCCTATTTGTTGTTCTGACCAGGACCTTAGTCAGCGCCTTAGTCTGTCTTTTGTTTCTTTTATCCTCCCTTTGTTCCCTTCTCTTCCTCAGTTTCTCTCTTAAAGTATACCTTTTCGGCTTCTCTGACTAAATCTCTCAAAGTCATATCTTGTAATCCATCTAAGCATTTTAACTTTCTTTTAATATCCGGGGCAGCTTGCCCAATAAAGGCCATTGTGACAGATGACTTTTGATCCTCTGCCTGAGGATTGAAAGGAGTATATCTTCTATATGCCTCCATAATTCTCTCTAGAAACATAGAGAGAGGTTCTTCAGGCCCTTGAATAATCTCTCTTACCTTGGCCTAATTAGTTGGTCGCCTAGCGGCCGCACGGAAACCCACTATTAGAGCCCGGTGATAAGTTAACAGATGCTCCCTACCTTCAAAGATTTGGGGGCCACAGTTGGGTTGGTTCAAAGGAAAGCTGGCTTTGATTATCTTGGGAAGTTGTGTCAGTCACGCATCTGGTCAGAGGATATTTTTTTCCAGCTTCCAGGAGTATTCTATTTTGATCCCCTGTCATGAAGACAGTCCCTATGAGTTGTTGGCAGTCATCTCAAGTAGGCTAGTGTGAAAACATCAATGACTCAACCAGACCTGTGTGCCAGGTGGGGTGCTCAGAAAAAGGGGGATTGTTATATTTCCAATTATGTACGTCTGAAGAGGAGAATGGCCAAAACTGGTAGGCTTGCATTTTTTCCCCCATGGCCATCGTCAATCTTTGGCCCATAGGGATGGAGGGGGAGCATCATGGGAGTTCCAGTGTTTTCAACTATTCACTGCTGGCGAGTTCCTATAGCCGGGCCAGCTTCCTCAAGGGAAGGAAGGGCTGTGTGTGCCACTGGGGAGCTATCTGGAGGGTGCTGTGCTCCTCCAATTGCAGAGAGGCTGAGTCAGCAGCAGGGGAATCACTTAGAGGGTGTTGGGGATTGGGGGAAGAGGGCAGGGGATAAGGAGGGGGAGGAGAATCCAGTAGAGTCAAATCTTGTGACTCAGGGAGAACAGAGGGTGGAGAAGGAAGAAGAGCAGAGGGTTTGAGAGATCATGGGGGAAGGAGTAGGAGCAGGGGCAGCGGTAAGGAAAGGCTTCACCCATGGAGGAGGAGATTTGCAGAGGTCCTGCAAAGTTAAGATATATGGCGGAATGATCCAGATGGCTATGTGGCCCTGGCTAAAAGACAATGTCTCTAACTTTTTAAATTAGTGGGAAGTAGAAAGATCATTCTAGAGGCCATCCGACTCGAAAGGTGGGTCATTCTGAGGCACAGAGCGTCTTCCAGGTCCAGTGTTTTACTAAATAAAAAAGATTCTGAGCCCTTATGTGGACTTTGGGCCAGTGATCAATGGTCAGGGACAGAGGCATTGAAGTGCTCTGTCCCATAATGAAAGATACACAAATAGTGAAAGCCACGACACATGGGGTCTCACATTCACCGCTGCTGGATTTCAGTGGAACCTCCATATGAAAAGGTCGGGCAAGCCTTGGAGGAAGAGACCACAAAGAGATTGTCACATGCAACAGCAAAGGGTTTATTGGGGGTCCAGCATGCTGGGGCTCAGAGCTCAATTGAAAAGAGATGAGAGCCCTGAGAACACCTTAAGCAGAGTTTATATAATTTTCTTGGAGAGGGCAGGGAGGAAAGTTTATTGATGGGTCCGGGTGAGTGGGCAGTGTGCGTGCACACGGGTGAGGGAGTACATTCTGCAGTTTGGCAGTTGGGGAGAGCACATTCTGGGAACAAGATTAGCAAAGAGTTCTCAAGATTTCAAAAGTGTTTTGTTAAGCATACAGAGAAACAGGAAGTGACAAGTACCTATTTTATTAACCTTTCACTACCGACTATCCCTTTTTGACTGGATGTTCTCTTCTACATTCAATCATCCAAGGTACAAGGTCCTAGGCCATTGAATATTGATTAATCTGACACATCTGTGCAGAACCTAATTCAAAGCTAAGTATCTCAATCAAGGGCCCAATTCTCTTCTGGGCTTCAAAACTTACCTAGATTTCTGTTTTCATACATGTATTTCACCTATATATTCTCATACATATCACAGGTTCCCAATACCATTATTTATCCAGCAGAATGATTCCTATCCCAAATCGAAAATGTTATTAACACTAACGGTACACTTTCCCCTCAATCTAACATTACAGAGAGGAGGGACAGAGTTAGTCTTACAATACAGGAATGTAGTGGATCTTCCGCCTGCTGAGAACCTCAAAGGTCCATGCAGAAATGTCCTCTGGAGAAGACGTAGGCAGCTATGAAGGACCTGGGAGAGTAAAAGTCATCTTACATGACAAACAACCTGGCCAGGATGAAGGGTTGTGTCCAAATCAGCCTCTCTCGTCCTAATGTAGAGAAGATGACCAAACCAGGCCTCTGTGGAGAGCTGTTCCCAGGTTCCTATGGTTGATATACCAATCTAACTTGTGAAAGTGTCACAGGAAGTTGGGGCAGCCACCATCTCATGTGACCCTTGGAAGCAACTGTTAGGACAAAGTGGTTGCCAAGCCAGTGAACTCATTCAGTTCCTGAAGGAAGTGACCTCACCTCACTTCAGTGGTGATGGAACTCTCTGAACATGGGATCCAGGAAGCCAGGCATCCAAGCCAGTCTCAGTCCCAGTCCCTGTGGGCTCACTTGTTTGGATTTACCAAGGACAGAGTCAATCTTTCTTGGTACCTACTGATGTGAGAATGGCCAAATACCAGAAAAGCTCTGAAGAGGGGCCATTCCTGAGAAAGCAGGTAGTGGCTCACCACTAGCTCCTGACAACTTCACAGAGTTGACCAAGGAGACCAGATCTGATAAAGGACAGGCCATTTTGGGAGAACATAGTATGGTCCAGAAGTCAGAGGACACTCTGGATAGTCACAGACCTACTTGAGGGAAGCAGGTGCCTTTTTGGGTGTTGGTGTGGGTTTGTGGTTTTGTCTCATGTTCTGAGAATAGGTAGGAAAGACGGTTTTGTGGTTTGGAGTGAAATGTTTCTACTAAGTCGTTTCACAGGGCGTGTGTTTCTATGTCTGTGTATCTCACTGTGTCCGTGGTTGTAGACATTAGAAAAAAAGAATGCATCAGTGGATGTGTCCTGTCTATTAGAAAGCTTCCGAGCATTCATCCTGCCCAATTAATGAATGGACCAGGGCTTGCATAATCAATGGGTAACACCTGCTATCTTCCTAAGTTCCAGTTTTCTTCCTGAATTCTGGCCACTCTCCAGAATAGGCTCATGGTTTTGTGTCCAAGATATGTACCACCACCAAGCTCTGTCACATGGCCATATACTGGATAGCTGAAGGGAATGGCGAGCATCTCAGAAAACTCAGATATCAGTGTGACTACTAACATCTCAGTGGAGAAACCGTGGTTGGGCCTTTTGCTTAACAATTGTTCTTTTCCCCTGAGTCAGGAAGGACTTTGCCTTAGGCCAACCCGTTTGTGAAGCCTGAAGAAAACCGTTTTCAAATGGAAATGAATGGGCATCACCTGTGTCTCTTTGCTTAATTGCTTTGGAAAGGGATGTGTCTGAATCAGGCTCTTGGCCCAGTGTGAGGCTGTGGCTTAGATTGTCAGCACCTGATGGATGTAAAGAAAGATCCCATGTATGCATCCAACACCAAAATGGCCAAAAGAGCAGTCATTGTGGGTGAATTCTCTTGTCTTTCTCTGTAAGTTTCCTGACCTCCATCAAGTGAGAATAAGGATCCTTTGGGTCTAATGAGTTCTTTAAAGCCCTGCAGAGGCTAGCCCATTGGTGCTTGGGTTTTATCATGACTCCAATACACATAAATAATCTAAATCCCACAGTCAGTAGGCCTGAAATTGGAGAAGTGGAGCAGTATTAAATGCAGGCCTATTGGATCACTCCTGTTTCACAGGAAGGGTGTCCAGGCCACTCAAACTTTAGGCAAACGAGGGGCAAGGGAGCTTATTTTGGATACTGTCTTGTACTGTGCTCCTCATGGAAACCTCTAGCAATAGGTTATGTTCAGTGTCTATATGAAATAAAATGAGGGCCATGTGGGATTTTTTTTGGTTTCAATTGTTTTCATTTGTGTGGCGGTTGGAAGAGGTGACTGGGTCCACCTGGGCTTGAACAGTGGCGTGATTCCCCTTAGAGAGTGAGTTCTGAAACTGACCTCAGAGAAGTATTGCCATGACTTGTGTTGGGATTTTAGGAGGACACGCATGAGAGTCGCCCATGGAAACTGAGATATAGGCCCAGGGTACCTTTCCACAGAGCACTGGGAATCTCAGCCAGGATATCACATGATTTCATTCTTAAAGGCATGTCAGCCATAGTTGAGAATCAAAACAAACATGGACCTCACATTGTAGACCTCAATGAGCCTGGCTTCATGTGACGTTTTTGGCCACTCTTTGGAAAGTCTTGCCTGTGAGAGTTCTCGATAGCGTTCATTGAAATGAGCATCCTCACCATTTAATGGTTCCCGAATGAATTAAAACCCACAGTGCCTCCAACTTCATCCTTGAAAAATGCCTAGATAAATACCATGAAATTTTTGAATTTCCCATGACCTGGTCGCACTGGGAACATTTGGATGTCCTATATCATTCATGAATCTATCAGGCAGTGCCTTGATTGACTGGGATTCATAAAAATGGTGTAGAACAGAGATACCAGTAAGTTGGAGCCTACTGAGTGGTGGGCCTAGAGCAGAGGTGGGAAGGTGTATGATAAAACATCTTTGTGAGGCCATGTCAATCTGCCATTAGCTTCCAAATTGCTTGTGACTGACATGGTGCAGCCAGCAGAATGTTCAATGAAATGGCATATTGTTATATGGAGAGGTTTCAGGGCAATGTTCAGAACCAGGTTTCTATGGACAAGGGGGCAAGCTATGAGGGATAGAAGCCTGCTTGGTGCATTCTCCTGAGAACCCTGACCCACCACACAAGACAGAACTCCCTCCACCACTGTGTCCCATTTGAACTCCTTGTATATCATGAAGCAAATACCAAAGTCCCAGTGCAGCAGCAAGAAACACCATGAAAATTGGAGGATGACCAAATGGCTTCACAGTCCCCACAGGGAGACACTTAGCCCACAATGGCCACAGTTTACCTACAAAGAGAGAATTCAGCACTGCTACCTCATGTACATTGGAAAATAAGAATCCATGTCCTCCAGGTCACATAGATGCAGACCCAGCTTTGATGGTCTCACTAGAAAGAAATCAAAAGCTCCTGAAAACAATATATATTTCAAGTGCCCAACCACATAGGCAGTTTCCCAAGAAGTCTTCAGGGCACCAGAGCTCCACATTTGAGAAATGTTTACCGTGTCCCTTACTTTGGGAAACTCCTCTAACAGCTCCAAGGTTGTGAACTCCTGAGCATATTCCATTCCAGATATGTATTCACAGATTTTCTAACTCTTCTTCTCTAATTCTGTATTACTTGGGGCGGAGTTAAATACAATAAATTTTTCTGGAAGAGAATGGGAAGATTTTTGTGTAGCACATATTTGCATACACATTGTGTTCATTTTCCAATTTTCCATTCGAAATACTGATTCCCTGACACTAACCCATAGATTGCTAGACTCTGACTACTAATCCTAATGTGATGGAGAAAAATAACTCAAACAGAATAGAAATACAAGCAGTTCAGAGGAGGGGTGGTGTATAGTTGGGCTTGCCTTTTGCAATATATAGGTTTGGATTTATAAATCTAGTCAATTTTTAATTGAAGTAGTTCTCCGTGTGTTTTTAAAGTTAACAAATATGTGAATTCCTGTCTCCCTTTCTCTGTAGCCTATTAAGCACATGTATTTGTATATGCACATATTGAATCCTACCTGGTATCACACGTACGTACTTGTGAGGTGGCCAACTTGACAGATACAAATTGTGGAACAGAAAATTCAACCTATGGGGGAGCTTCCTAGTTGAAGAACATTATATATAAATCCATGTTCATGTTCAGTAAAATAAATATTTTTGGATATGTGGATCATATAAATTTCATGATGAATTTTGATTGGCATATATATTGCTACTTTTTAATTGCTCTGTGTGGGTTTTGTGTATATATATATATATATATATATATATATATATATATATATATATTCTCCAGATTTTTCAAAATGTAAAATATATGTGTCTTATTATACACTCCTAAATTCATTAATGTTCATATATTTGGATTTCTAATCAACTTTTCACAAGATTATTCTCAGAAATATTCATCCACCTGAACTACATATCTGTTTCCTATTACTGAAAACTAAATTCAGTGAATGGTATATACAAATGCTAATATTTCTACAGTAACTTACCCAGTTTAACATCGGTGCAAGTAGATTCCTATGTTCCATGATGTCTATTTTGATGTTCATTTTTATTCAACACTGGTATATTAGTTTTCTTCATTTTATGCACATCATACGATATATATTTCTTCCACAATTTATCAAATTTATAGGCATTTGTTTCACTTTCAATCACTTCCTGCTTCAGAACACATGTATTCCTCCAGCTTTCTTGACTGGTTTTTTCATGAGACTTCTTTCTGAACACATTGTTTTCGATTTCCATAATCACTTTTGGGGCAAACTCACACACCCATCATGATAAACCATAACTCTATTATTACCATTAGATGTATAACTGTTTGGAACGAATGATTGTATATCAACATAAAATTTCTTATGTATTTTCAGATATCAATTCAATCCAATATTAAAAGTGGAACCTGTTATATTATTTATTCACAGTATGGTCTATTAAGGCATCATCTCTATATTCATAGACCCAGGGTCTATGTATTTGTATCCCCAATACTAATTTATAAGCCTTTAAAATATTGTTTTCAGAAATGGTGGAAAAAATACTCTAGTCACCTGATATACATATACATTTCATCACAGTAATATTCCTGACACAAAATGCAAGGGTCACACTTATGACTGTACCAAAGCCTAAATTGAATGTGAGCATGTATTACTAACAACATCCATGTCCTGGTTCCCTAATGCTCTCAAATATTATTCCTATTGGTGACTACATATCTGTTTCTTCCTAAGATTATATATTCAAACTCAACCCTGTTAATAATGTCTTATCCTACCACTCACTTTGTACTTTGCCTGATTTCCTAATGTCTCCATTGATATCTGCTTTCAAATACCTTTTCTCCAGTTCATCATTGGGAATGACCCTTCAAATGTGCTGACATTTACATTTACTCTCTCACCAAAACCTTATTGCTAAAGAACTTTTGGTCCAACTCCTAGACTCACTCAAATGGGTTCTTCAAAGCCCTGCAGAGGGAAGCCCAGAGATTCTTGGGTTTTCTCATGACTCCAATTCACATAAAGTATCTAAACCCCACAGTCAGTAGGCCTCAAATTCGAGAAGCAGAGCAGCATTAATGGCAGGCCTATTTGATCACTCCTGGTTCACAGGAAGGGTGCCCAGGCCACCCTGACTTTAGGCAAATGAGGGGGAAGGGAGCTTATTTTGGACACTGTCTTGGACTGTGTCCCTCATGGAAACCTCTAGCAAGGGATTATGATGAGTGTCTACATGGAAGAAAATGAGGGCCATGTGGGAGTGTTTTGTTTTTAATTGTGGTCACTTGTGTGGCGGTTGGAAGAGATGAATGGGTCCACCTGGGCTTGAACTCTGGTGTGATTCCCCTTAGAAACGGAGTTTTGGAAATGACATTAGAGATGCATTGCTATGAATTGTGTTGGGATTTTTGGAGGCCAGGCATGAGAGTCGCCCATGCATGACAATACGCCTCAAATTGGAGAAGCAGAACTTAATGTCCAAATCCTTTACTCACCCTTCTTTTTAATCCTACCGTCTATCTTCCTAATCCCAGAAAATTTCCATGATATATTTGAAATTCCTATGACCAGGTGGCACTGGAGAATCTTTGGATGTCCTGTTTCTGATCATGAGTGTACCAGACAGTGGCTTAATTGACTTGGTTTTATGAAAATGGTGTAGAACAGAGATGCCAGTAAGTTGGAGCCTGCTGAGTAGTGGGCCTAGAGCAGTGGTGTGCAGATGTGTGATAAAATATCTGTGGTGGGGTCATGTGGATCTTCCATTGGCTTCCAAATGCCTTGTGACTGAAATAGTGTAGCCAGCAGACCCTTATATGTAAAGGCATCTCGTTATATGGAGAGGTTTAACGTCAATTTTAAGAAACAGGTTGCTATGGTCAAGGGGACAAGCTATGTTGGATAGAAGACTTGTTGGTGCATTCTCCTGGAGAACCTGACCCACCACACATGACAGAACTCACTCTAGCATTTTGTCCCAGTTGAACTCATTGTATTTCGTGAAGTAAATACCATACTCCCAGTGCAGCAGCAAGAAACACCACAAAAAGTGGAGGATGACCAAATGGCTTCACAGTCCACATGGGGAGACACTTAGACCCGAGTGGCCACAGTTTACCTACAAAGAGAGAATTCAGCACTGCTCCCTTATGTTCATTAAAAAAAAAGAAACCATGTTCTCCAGGTCACATAGATGCAGACCCATCTTTGATGGTCTCACTACAAATGAAGCTAAAGCTCCTGACAACAACATATATTTCAAGTGCCCGAACTCAGAGACAGTTTCTCAAGAAGTTTTTAGGCCAGCAGAGCTCCATGTTTGTGGAGTGTTTATCCTGACCCTAACTTTTGGAAACTCCTCTACCACCTCCAAGGTTGTGAACTCCTGATTATGTTCCATTCCATATATGTATTCACAGATTTTCTAACTCTTCTCCTCTAATTGTGTCTTATTTGGGGTGAAGGTAATGGCAATTCATTGTTCTGGATGAGAGTGGGAATATTTTTGTGTGGCACATATTTGCATACACATTGGATTCATTTTCTTATTTTCCAATCAAAATACTGAAACCATGACACTAACCCATACCCTACTAGACTCTGACTACTAATCCTAATATGATGGAGGAAAAATAACCAAAACAAAATAGAAATACATGCAGTTCAGTGGAGGCATTGTGTATATTTGGACTTGCCTTTTACATGATAAAGGGTAGGTGTTATAAATCTAGTCAATTTTTGGTTAAAATAATTCTCCATGTGTTTTTAAAATTAACTAATATGTGAATTCCTGTCTCCCTTTCTCTATAGACTATTCAGCACATGTATATTTATATGCACATATAGAATCCTACCTGGTATCACAGGTTAATTTTTTTGTGTTGTGTGACTTGGAAGATACAAATTGTGAGAAGAGATCCCTCCTCCTAAACGCTGTTGAAACTGAAAATTCAACTTATGGGTGAGCTTCCTAATAGAAAAACATTATACAAAAATCCATGTTCAGTAAAATAATTATTTTTGCATATGTGAATTATATATATTTAATCATGAATTTCGATTAGCATATGTATTGCTACTTTTTATAGTCTGTGTGTATGTTTTGTGTATATATATATATACACATGTATATATATACATACTCTCCAGATTTTTCAAAATATGAAATATATGTGTCTTATATATACTCCCTAAATTTATTCATGTTGATGTATTTAGATTTATAATCGATTTTTCACAAGATTATTCTCAGAATTATTCATCAACTTGAAATATATATTTGTTTCCTAGTACTGAAAACTGACTTCAGTGAAAGCTGCACACAAATCCTAATATTTCTAGAGTAACTGACCCAGTTTAATATCAACGCAAGTAGACTCCTATGGGACATGACATATAATTTGACGTTCATTTTTATTCAACAATGGTACATTACTATTTCTGCAGTTTATGCACATCGTAGGATATATATTTTATCCACAAGTTCACAAATTTTTAGACATTTGTTTCAATGTCAATCACTTCCTGCTTCAGAACACAAGTATTCCTCCATGTTTCTTGACTGGTCTTTTCATGAGACTTCTTTCCAAAAATATTATATTTGATTTCCATAATCAGTTTGAAGCAAAACTCACACACACTTCAGGATAAACCACAACCCTAATATTACCATTAGATGTATTACTGGTTGAAATGAATGTATGTATATCAATATAAGATTTCCTGAATATTTTTAGATATCAATTTAATCCATTATTTAAAGTTGGAACAAGTAATATTATTTATTCACACTACGCTCTATTCATGCATTATCTCTATATTCATAGACACAGGGTACATCTATTTTTACCCACAATACTAATTTATACATCTTCAAAATATGGCTCCAAGAAATGGTGGAAGAAATACTCATGTTACCTGATCCACATATACATTTTATCACAGTAATATTCTGGTCAGAAAATGCAAACATCACACTTATAATTGTACCAAAGTCTAAATGGAAAATGAACATGGATTACTAAAAACATCCATGTCCAGGCTGCCTAATGCTCCCACTTGTCAATCTTTTTGGGGACTACATATTTGTTTTTTCCTAAGATTATATATTGATACTCAATCATATTGAAAATGTCTAATCCAATCACTCCCTTTACACTTTGCATGATTTCCTAATGTCTCTATGGATATCTGCTTTCCTACATATTTTCCCCAGTTCATCATTGTGACTGATTCTTCACACGTTCTGACATTCGTATTCACTCTCTACCCGAAACCCTATTGCTAAAGAATTTTTGGTCCAAAACTTATACTCATTCTTCTTTATAAACTTACAAACTGTCTTCCTAATACTACCAACTATCCCTTTTATCCTGGATGTTCTCTTCGACATTCAATCATCCAAGGTACAAGGTCCTATAACATTGTATATCGATTTATCTGAGACATCTGTGCAGAACATAATTCAAAGCTACGTATCTCAATGAAGGTCCCAATGTCCTTCTGGGCTTCAAATCATACCTAGATTTCTGTTTCCATATTTATTTTACCTATATATTCTTGTAAATATCGCAGGTTCCCAATACCATTATTCATCCAACAGAATGACTCCTCACCAAAATCGAACCTGTTATTAACCCTAACCATACACTGTTCCCTCAATCTACCTTTACAGAAGAGCAGGGACAGAGTTTGTCTTACAATACAGGAATGTAGGGGATCTTCCACCTGCTTAGAAACTCAATGGTCCAAGCAGAAATGATCCCTGGAGAAGTATTAGGCAGCTATGTAGGACCTGAGAGAGTAAAAGTCATCTTCCATGGCAAACAACCTTGTCAGGATGAAGGGTTGTGTCTGAATCAGCCTCTCTATTCTTAATGGAGAGAATATGGACCAAACCAGGACAATGTGGAAAGCTGTTTCTGGTTACATATGGTTGATATACCATTCTAACTAGTGAAAGTGTCAGAGGAAGTAGGGTATCCTCCATCTCATGGGACCCTTGGAAGCAACTGTTATAACAAAGTGGTTGCCAAGGCAGTGAACTCATTAAATTCTTGAAATAAGTGACCTACCTCACTTCCTTGGTGATGGAACTCTCTGAATTTGGGATCCAGGAAGCCAGGCACACAGAGCCAGTCCCAGTCTCAGTCCCAGTGGGCTCACATGTTTGGATTTACCAAGGACAGAGTCTGTCTTTTTTGGTACCTACTGATGTGAGGATGGCCAAATGCGAGGAGAGTTCTGAAGACGGGCCTTCCCTGAGAAAGCATGTAGTGGTCAGAACAGGCTCCTGACAACTTCACAGTGTTTGACAAGGAGACCAGATCTAAGACAAGACAGGCCTTTTCGGGGGAACATAAAATGGCCCACCAGTCAAAGGACACTCTGGATAGTCACAGACTTACTTGGGGGAAGGAGGTGCCTTTTTGAGTGTGTGTGTGAGTTTGTGGTTTTGTCTCATGTTCTGAGAATAGGTAGGAAAGGCGGTGTGTTTGGTTTGGAGTGGACTATTTCTAGAAAGAACTTTGACAAGGCAAGTGTTTTTGTGTCTGTGTCTCCCACTGTGTCCATGGTTGTAGACATTAGAAAAGAGAATGCATCAATGGATGTGTCCTGTCTAGTAGAAAGCTTCCCAGCATTCATCCTGTCCATTTTAGTAATGGACTGCAGGTTGCCTTATCGATGGGCAACACCTACTATCTTACTAAGTTTCTGTTTTCTTCCTGAATTTTGGCCACTCTCCAGAATAGGCTCATGGTTTTGTGTCCAAAATATGTACCACCTCCAAACTCTGTGACATGGCTATGTTCTGGATAGCTGAAGGGAATTGGAGCATCTCAGAAAACTCAGATATCAGTGTGACCAGAAAAGCCTCAGTGGAGAAACCCTGTTTTGGGCCTTTTGCTAACCTATTGATCTTTTGCCCTGAATGTCAGGAAGGTCTTTGCCTCAGGCCACCACTTTGTGAAGCCTGAAGGAAACAGTTTTCAAATGGAAATGAATGGGCATCACCTGTGGCTCTTTGCTTAATTGCTTTGGAAAGCCATGTGTCTGAATCAGCCTCTTGGCCCTGTGAGAGGCTATGGCTTAGATTTTCAGTGCCTGATGGATCTAAAGAAACATCCAATGTGTGCATCCAAAACCAAAATGGCAAAAACATAAGTCATTGTGGATGATGTCTCTTGTCTTCCTCTGTTAGGTTCCTCACCTTCTTCAAGGGAGTATAGGGATTTTTTGGGTCAAATGATTTCTTCCAAGCTCTTCAGAGGTGCTTGGGTTTAATCATGAATCCAAATCACATAAGGAATTTATACCTGACAGTCAGTAGGCCTCTAATTGGAGAAGTAGAGCAGTATTAGCGGCAGACCTATGTGATCAATCCTAGTTCACAGGAAGGGTGTCCATACCACCCTGAGTTTAGGCAAATGAGGGGCAAGAAAGCTTATTTTGGACACTCTATTGAGCTGCGCCATTCAAGGAATCCTCCAGCCAGAGGTTATGATGAGTGACTCTATGGAAGAAGATGAGGGCCATGTGGGATTGTTTTGGTTTTAATTGTGGTCATTTATGTGGTGGTTGGAAAAGATGACTGGGTGCACCTAGCCTTGAACACTGGTGTGATTCTCCTCAGAGACTGAGTTCTGTAACTGACCTCAGAGTAGTAATTGCTTTGAAAATGGTTGTGTCTTAATTCGCCTCTTGGCCCTGTGTGAGGCTGTGACTTAGATTATCAGCACCAGATGGATCGAAAGAAAGATCCCATGTGTGCATCCAAAACCAAAATGGCCAAAAGAGCAGTCATTGTGGATTAAGTCTCTTGCCTTTCTCTGTAAGGTTCTGAAAGAATAAAAGAAATTGAAATTGAAATTGAAATGTAAAGAACCAGGTTTGTAAACTTTCCAAGTTGCACTTTCCTGTGGCAGTTTAGACAATTCCCGGATCTGCCCATTAGATGTGTGTTGAAATCTTCCCTGACTACCTAGTTACTTAACAACCCTTTCCCAGAATCCCTGCAGCTCAGCAAGTATACATCTCAGGTATTCAACCAATCAGTTTAAATGTATACCCCTTCTTAGGGCTGACCAATCACCCCCCCTGCCCGAATTGTTCCCGCAAATGAAAGTGCTAATCATGCTTTAGAGTTGTTATTTGATTTTCCCATGGTATATGATGAATTGCTAAAGGAGGCTATGATGTATGTAAAGTCCCTGCCCTCTCTAAAGAATGTATATAAACTCTGCTCAAGTTGTTCTCAGGGCTCTTTGTTCTTTGCTCCTCTAAAGTGAGCTCTGAGCCCCAGCATGCTGGACCCCCAATAAAACCTTTGCTGTTGCATGAGAAAGCCTCTTGGTGGTCTTTTTCTCTGACGTTCGCCCCACATATTCATCTGGAGGCCCCAGGTGAGATATCCGGCAGCCGCAGAAGAAAGACCCCAATGGACTCCTCTCGGGGTAAGTAAGGCACCTCTTTCTGGTTTTGGGTTTCAGGTTATGGATTGGCAAAGTGGCTGTCAGTGAAGAGCATTAGCTCTCTCTGATGGTGGCTGACAGATGTGTCACAGAGCTACAGGCCACGTTCCTGGGGGACACTCCAGAGGACTAGAGAAATCAAGGAATACTAATTTCCTCAACTCGTTTATATTTTGCTTCAGGATTCGGTTCGCCAGCCCATCAGGTTTTGCCGGCTACTCAGTTTTGGTCATTGTTCTGAACTCATGTTGAGTTTACGGGCTGTCTTTATTGTCTAACCCATCAGGTTTTGGCAGTTACTCAGTTCTAATCTTTGTCTTGGACTCATGTTAAACGTTTACTGTTTGTCTTTGTCTGTGTTGCGTTTGTGTCTTCACTGTCCCTGTTTGAGTAACTCTCATTATGGGACAAAGCACTTCCACTTCTCTGTCCCTGACACTTGATCATTGGACTGATGTCCGCTCAAGGGCCCAGAATCTTTCTTTTTCAGTAAATTGCCGTACCTGGCAGATTCTCTGTGCTTCAGAATGGCCCATTCTCGGAGTCAGGTGGCCCCCCAGAAGGATCCTTCTACTTCCCTCTAATCCGAAAAGTCAGAGATATTGTCTTTCAGCCGGGGCCACGTGGCCACCCAGATCAACAGCCATATACCCCTTCCCCCAGCATCCTATCATTCAAACCTTCCACTCCTCCCCCTCTTCCTTCCATTCTCCCTGAGTCACAAGACTGGACACTCCTCCCCCTCCTTATCTTCTACCCTCGCTCTCCAACCCCCAACACGTTCCAGATGATATTCTCGCCGCTGACTCAGCCTCTCCGCCGCTAGAGGCAATTGGGCCAGACCCAAGCACTCCAGGGGACTTCTCTGCAGCAGCAGCAACCCCTCCTCCCCTGGAGGAAGCTGGGCCACCTAAAGGAACCCGCCGGTGACGGATAATAGAAAACTCGGAAGCCCCTATGATGCTTCCTCTCCGTCCCTACGGGCCAATGAACTGATCCAACTGGCACCCAAACACCTTTAAATGTAGGTAGCATCTGTCCACTTATCGCCAGACTCTAATAGCGGGTCTCCGAGTGGCCGCCAGAGGGCCGACTAATTTGGCCAAGGTAAGAGAGATTATCCAAGGGCCTAATGAGTCTCCCTCTATGTTTCTGGAGAGAATTATGGAAGCATATAGGAAATATACTCCTTTTGATCCTCAGGCAGAGGATGAACAAGCATCTGTTGCAATGGCCTTTATCGAGCAGGCTGCCCTAGATATTAAGAGAAAGTTACAACGTCTAGATGTATTACAAGATAAGACCTTGAGAGATTTAGTAAGAGATGCTGAGAAAGTATATTATAAGAGAGAAACTGAGGAGGAAAGGGAACAGAGGAGAGAGACGGAAAGGGAACAAAAGGAGGATGAAAGGAGCAAAAGGCAGACTAAAGCATTGACTAAGGTTCTGGTCAGAGCAACAAATATGCCAGAAGTTAAAAAGCAGGGAGACAGAAAGGGATACCTGGGCCCCCGCCAATGGATGCCCCTGGCCTCAGATCAGTGTGCCTACTGTAAAGAAAACAGGACACCAGGCCAAAGAGTGCCCCCAAAAGAAGCAGAGATGCCAGTCCGCCGTGCTGACTCTAGAAGAGGTCTAGGAAAGTCGGGGCTCGGATCACCTCTCCGAGCTCAGGGTAACATTTAAAGTGGAGGGGACCCCAGTGAACTTTGAAGTGGATACAGGAGCAGTATAATCAACCTTTAAGACCCCACTGGGCCCCCTATCAAATAAATGGTCCCCTGTTAAAGGTACTAATGGCAGTAGATATTGGGCTTGGACAACTAAGAGGACTATGGACCTAGGAAATGGAAAAGTCCACCACGCTTTCCAAGTAATCCAAGAATGCCCAGCCCCATTGATGGGCTGGGATCTGCTTACCAAACTCTGGGCTAGAATAACCTTTAACCCTGATGGTCCCCAAGTGGAGTTTCTAAAGGCTTCAGTAAAAACTCCCATAGTCATGGCTTTGACAACATCCGTAGAAGATGAACATCAACACTTCGCGCCTCCTAGGACTGATCAAACAGGCAAACTACCCCAGAAATGGATAAAAGATTATCCTAATGCCTTGGCAGAAACTGCTGGGTTAGGTCTAGCCATATAACAACCTCCAATAGTAGTAGAATTAAAAGCCTCTATCTCTCCAATCAGTGTTAAACAATATCCTCTAATCAAAGAAGCTAAGGATGGGATAAGGGCCCATATTCAGAAATACCTGGCTTTTGGGGTCTTAAGGCCCTGTCATTTGTCCTAGAATATCCCCCTGCTACCAGTAAGAAAGCAAGGAACTGGGGACTACCGGACGCTTCAATACCTAAGAGAGATCAACAACAGAGTGCAGGACATTCACCCCACTGTACCGAATCCATATAATTTGCTTAGCGCTCTGAATCTGGAGCAGGAATGGTACACTGTGCTAGACTTAAAAGATGCTCACTTTTGCTTGCCCGTACATAAGGACAGTCAGTTGCTGTTTGCTTTTGAGTGGATAGACCCCGAAAAAGGAACATCTGTCCAACTAACCTGGACTAGACTCCCACAGGGGTTCAAAAACTCTCCCACTCTCTTTGATGAACCCCTCCACAAGGACTTCAATGACTTCAAAACTGCACACCCCGATGTCACCATACTCCAATATGTGGATGGTCTGCTACTGGCAGCCGACACCAAAGAGAACTATGAGTCTGGGACCCAAGCATTATTTTCCAAGCTTGCTCGGCTTGGATATAGGGCTTCTGCCAAAAAGGCCCAAATTTGTCAGCAAGAAGTAATCTTCCTGGGTTATTCTCTTAGGGGTGGCAAAGGATGGCTCACTGAGCCCACAAAATGAACCTTTGTGCAGATACTGCCCCCATCTAATAAGAGACAACTCAGGGAGTTTCTTGGGACTGCCGGCTTTTGCAGGTTATGGATTCCTGGGTTCGCATCTCTGGCTGCCCCTTTATACCCGCTGATAAAGGGGGATGCCCACTTCCAATGGACCCCTGAGCACCAGCAAGCTTTTGATAATGTCAGAAAAAAGGTGCTGCTATCTGCTCCGGCCTTAGCACTCCCAGATATAGAAAAACCCTTCAGTCTCTACATCGAGGAAAAGAAAGGAATAGCACGGGTTGTGCTCACTGAGACTTTGGGACCTTGGAAAAGGCCGGTAGAATACTTATCAAATAAACTGGACCCAGTGGCTAGTGGGTCGCCCCATTGCTTAAGAGCTATAGCAGCGGCAGCCCTTCTAATAAAAGATGCTGATAAATTAACGTTGGGGCAGAAGCTAACGATTATAATCCCCCATGCCCTGGAGTGCATCATCTGTCAGCCTCCAGAGATGTGGCTATCAAACTCTAGAATAACCCACTACCAGAACCTCTTGCTTGACAAAGACAGAATCACGCTGGGACCCGCTGCTCCACTCAACCCGGCTACACTGCTGCCAGAAGAATCATCAAGACCCGTCGCTCATGACTGTCAACACATACTGGCAGAGGAAACCAGTATACGACGAGACTTGAAGGATCAGCCACTGCCTTGCCCTGAAGTTGTATGGTTTATGGATGGCAGCAGCTTCCTCCAAGATGGTAAGCAGTGGGCTGGAGAAGCAGTAGTTAGCAAAATTAATGTCATGTGTTCCTCTGGTCTCCCATAACTGACATCAGCCCAAAAAGCAGAACTGATTGCCCTTACGAAAGTATTGGAACTAGCAACAGGCAAAAGGGCCACCATATACACTGATAGCCGCTATGCATTTGCCACTGCAAATGTGCACGGGGCTATTTACCAGCAAAGAGGGTTATTAACCTCCACCTGGAAAGAAATAAAGAACAAAGATGAGATCCTCCAACTTCTCTCAGCAGTGCAGGGCCCTAAGGAACTAGCTATAGTGCACTGCCCAGGGCACCAGAAGGGAAACGACCCCGTGGCAGTTGGAAAAAGAAGGGCAGATGAGGAAGCTTAATTGGCAGCCCTAAATGGAGTGACTGTGTTAATTTTTTCCACACCAGGGGGAACAACAATCAGGAGACTTGGCCGCACCAGAACATTCAGGCAACTTATCATCTGAGGAGACAGATACAGAACTCTGGGATCCTACAGAGCCAAGTTTACAATTTCAAAAAGCCCACCTTTATGTCAAAGATGTACACCAGCTCACCCACTTAGACTCAGAGAAGATATAGGCACTCTTAAAGGACCGGAGAAAGGACTTATTATTGACTGACTCACAGAGGAAAGAAATAGCTGAGCAGGTGACTAGAGCTTGTCAAGTCTGCCAAGTAGTTAATGCTTACCCATCCAAGCTTCCTGCAGGGAAGCGCTTACGAGGACCCAGACAAGGACAATTCTGGGAATTGAACTTTACTGAAATTAAGCCAGCAAGGTATGAACTTAAATATCTCCTAGTCTTTGTAGATACTTTTTCAGGATGGGTCGAAGCCTTCCCCATGAAGAAAGAAACAGCTCAGATGGTAGTCAAAAAGATCGTAGAAGACATTTTTCCAAGGTTCGGCCTGCCTAAGGTAATAGGGTCCGCTAACGGACCAGCATTCATGCCCCAGGAAAGTAAGGGATTTGCCAGGACCCTGGGGATTAATTGGAAGTTACATTGTGCTTATAGACCCTAGAGCTCAGGACAGGTAGAAAGGATGAATAGAACCATCAAAGAGTACTTAACAAAATTAAGCTTGGAGACTGGCATAAAAAATTGGACTATGCTCCAACCTTATGCACTGTTTTGTGAAAGAAATACCCCCTCCGCCTCTTTGTGTAACCTCACCTCTTATGAAATTCTCAATGGTGCCCTTCCTCCAGTAGGGGACCTAACCCCAACTATGAGACTTAATGATTCCTTTCACACCCCCTTGCTTGACAGATTTAAAGCCCTTTAACAAACCCAGCACCCAGCGATACCTGTGGAAACATTTGGCCTCTGCTTATCAGACTGGAGACGAGGGAACCCCACATTGATATCAAGTGGGAGGCTTCGTCTACGTGAGATGGCGTCAGGTGTCATCCCTGGAACTCCACTGGAAAGGACCATACCAGGTGCTGCTTATAACACCCACAGTGGTGAAAGTGGATGGGATCACTTCCTGGATCAATGCCTCCCATCTCATGCCTGAGCCCTGTACAGACTCTGGCTGGAAACTTCTACAGACTGGTATCCATCTCAAGTTGCGTGTCCGTCATGTGGGTAGGGCTATGGATTCTTCCCATGACCACCAGCAGCCCTAATACCCATCAGCGTGCTCAGCAACAAGGGCAAGTAATGAATCCTAATGGGCAAGTAGTGTGATCTATTTCACAAACAGCCACCTTATGGACTTGGTGGCCATCTCTCCACCCAGACATTTGTCAGCTTGCCATAGGCTTCCCTGACTGGGATCTCCCTGACATAGAGGACCCCACACAGATCCCACTCAAACCCTAACCAGGGCAACATAGACCACCTTAACCCATGAATTATGGATGTCATCTCCCCCAGCTCAGGTGTAAACTAGCCAGTCTTGACTATTATGTGTACCCACCTGATTTCCAAAGTCATAAAACAGGCCCAAACCTGTGGAGGACCCAGTGACTTTTATTGTAGATCTTGGGGTTGTGAACAAACGAAAGCTGCATGGTGGAACCCAAACTCCCCAGAAAGTATGATTCCGGTAGGATGAAATGACACCTGGATTGATCCCAAGAAATGTGCTGCTAGCCCAGTGGTGTCAAAAACTCGCTGTGGAAAGAATACTCTATGTTACCCCCTCAATATAACTTTCACTTCCAAAGGAAGGGGCTACCTCAGAAAAACCTGGCCTATGGGAAATACGTGGGGAATGCGATTCTATATTTATGGCCCAGGTGATGAATTTGGTCTCTGGTTCACCGTCTGGCTTAAAAAGAAAGAAAATCCCACAGCAATAGGACCCAATCCCCTCAAGCCAGTAATTAAGCCTCCTAAACCTTCCATGCCTAGATCTACCAGAACCCCTCTACCATCTAATACTTCCTGGATTCCGTCTTTGCCTACTTCCCCAGTCCAGAGTACATCTGACTCCTCCCCCTGGGAACTAATTAAAGGAACCTTTATGGTACTGAACTCCACACAGTCAGAACTCCTTGTATTTCAGCCCAGGTCTTTGACAGCCCTGTAAATTATTGTGTAATGGTGCAGATACTCTCCAGGGTACTCTATCATAATGCCTAATCATTTGAAGGTCTACTAGGGGGACAAACAACCCGATATCAAGGGGAACCATTGTCCCTTACTCTAGCCATCCTATTGGGGATAGGAGCTGCTGCAGGAGTGGGTATGGGAACAGCTTCTATGATGCGTGGTTAACAACAAATGGCCCAATTAGAAACAGCAATAAATCAAGACTTGAAGACGTTAGAGACCTCCATCACAGCTTTGCAGGAATCCTTAACCTCTCTCTCTGAAGTTGTTTTACAGAACAGGTGAGGATTACACCTCCTCTTGATGAGGGAGAGGGCCTCTGTGTTGCACTGAGAGAAGAATGTTGTTTTTATGCTGACCATATTGGAGTTGCAAAATAATTCATGAGTAAATTAAGAAAATACCTTGAAGAGCGCCAGAGAGAATGGGAGATTCAACAAGGGTGCTTTGAGTCATGGTTAACCCAGTACCCCTGGTAACTACACTAATATCAGACTTAGCTGGACCCCTGATCATCCTTATGGTGTTGCTAACTGTGGGACCTTGTTTGCTTAACCACATAGTTTCCTTTCTCCAGGCTCAGATTAGGCAGGTGAAACTCATGATAATCAGACAGAAATATGCTGCACTGGTAGGAATAGAATGTGAAACCCCACAATAATTTTGATTCATTACTTTTAAGATTAAAAGTAGTCAGAAAAAGGGGTGGGAAATGAAAGAATAAAAGAAATTGAAATTGAAACGTAAAGAACCAGGTTTTGTACATTTTCCAAGCTGCACTCAGAACCTGAAATTCCTGTGGCACTTAAGACAATTCCCGGATCTTCCCATTAGATGTGTGTTGAAGTCTTCCCTGACCACCTCGTTACTTAACCACCCCTTCCCAGAAACCATGCAGATCTGCACGTATACATCTCAGTGCTTCAACCAATCAGTTTAAATGTATACTCCTTCTCACGGCTGACCAATCACCCGCTGCCCAACCTGTTCCCGCCAATGAATGTGCTAATCATATTTTAGAGTTATTATTTGATTTTCCCGCGGTATATGATGATTTTCTAAAGGAGGCTATGATGTATGTAAAGTCCCTGCCCTCTCTAAAGAATGTATATAAACTCTGCTCAAGTTGTTTTCGGGGCTCTTTGTTCTTTGCTCCTCTGAAGTGAGCTCTGAGCCTCAGCATGCTGGACCCCCAATAAACCCTTTGCTGTGGCATGAGACAGTCTCTTGGTGGTCTTTTCCTCCGAAGTTCGCCCGACCTTTTCAGTTCCTGACTTCCGTCAAGTGAGAATAGGGATCATTTGGGTCAAATGAGTTCTTCAAAGCCCTACAGTGGATAGCCCATAGGTGCTTGGGTTTTCTCATGACTCCAAATCACATAGAAAATCTACACCTGACAGTCATTAGGCCTCAAATTGGAGAAACAGAGCAGTATTAAAGACAGGCTTATTTGATCACTACTGGTTCAAAGGAAGGGTGTTTAGGCCACCCTGACTTTTGGCAAATGAGGGGCAATGGAGCTTATTTTGGACACTGTCTTGGGCTGCACCCCTCATGGAAACATCCAGCCAGAGGTTATGATGCGTGTCTGTGTAGAAGAAGATGAGGCCCATGTGGGAGTGTTTTGATTTAAATTGTGGTCATATGTGTGGTAGCTGGAAGAGATTACTGGGTCCTCCTGGGCCTGAACTCTGGTGTGACTCCTTTTAGACACTCTGTCCTGGAACTGAGCTTAGTGAAGTATTGCCATGAGTTGTGTTGGGATTTGAGGAGGCCATGCATGAGAGTCGCCCTTGGAACCTGAGATGTAGGCCCAGGGTAGCTTTCCACAGAGCACTGGGAATCTCAGTCAGGATACCACAAGATTTTATTCTGAAAGACTTGGCAGCCATAGTTGAGATCAAAACACTCATGGATCTCAATTGTAGACCTCAATGAGCCTGGCTTCAGGTGACCTTTTGCACACTCTTTGGGAAGCCTTGCCTGTGAGAGTTCTCCAGAGTTTTCATTGAAATGATCATACTCACCATTTAATGGTTCCTGCATGAATTGAAATCCACTGTGCCTCCAACTTCATCCTTGATAAATGGCTAGATAAATAGTTTAAATTTTTGAAATTCCCATGAACAGGTGGCATACAGAACCTTTGGATGTCCTATTTCTGATCATGAGTGTACCAGACAGTGCCTTGATTGATTGGGTTTAATGAAAATGGTGTAGAACCGAGATGCCAGTAATTTGGAGCCTGATGAGTAGAGGGCCTAGAGCAGCGGTAGGCAGGTGTGTGATAAAACATCTGTGATGGGGCCATGTGGATCTGCCTTCAGATTCCAAATGTCATGAGACGGACATGGTGCAGCCAGGAGACGATTATAAGTAAACACATCTTGTTATATGGAGAGGTTTTAGGGTAATTTACAGAATCAGGTTGCTATGGTCAAGGGAGCAAGCTATGTGGTATAGAGGCCAGTTTCATGAATGCTCATGTGTGAGCCACCACATGTGATAGAACTCCCTCCAGCACTGTGTCCCAGTTGAACTCCTTGTATTTCATGAAGCAAATACAAAACTCGCAGTGCAGCAGCAAGAAACACCAGGAAAAGTGGAGGATTACTAAATGGCTTCACAGTCCACACGGGCAGACACTTAGACCACTGTGTCCCAGTTGAACTCCATGTATTTCGTGAAGCAAATACCAAAGTCGCAGTGCAGCAGCAAGAAACACAATGAAGAGTGGAAGAGGAACAAATGAATATACAGTCCACGCGGGGACACACTTAGCCCCAAGTGGCCATAGTATACCTACAAAAAGAGAATTCAGCACTGCTCCCTCATGTTCATTGGAATATTACAATTTATGTCCTCCAGGTCACATAGATGCTGACCCAGCTTTGATCGTCTCACTAGAAGGAAGCAAAAGCTCCTGAAAACAACATATATTTCAAGTGCCCAAACTCAGAGGCAGTTTCTCAAGAAGTCTTTAGGCCAGCAGAGCTCTGTGATTGTGGAGTGCTTACCCTGTCCCTTACTTTTGAAAACTCCTCTACCACCTCCATGGTTGTGAACTCCTGATCAAATTCCATTTCAGATATGTATTCACATATTTTCTATCACTTTTCCTCTAATTGTGTCTTACTTGGGGCGAAGGTAATGTCAAGGGATTGTTCTGGATGAGAGTGGGAAGATTTTTCTGAAGCACATATTTGCATACACATTGGATTCATTTTCCTATTTTCCATTCAAAATACTGAATCACTGACATTAACACATACCCTACTAGACTCTGACTACTAATCCTAATATGTTGGAGAAAAATACCCCCAAAAGAATAGAACTACAAGCAGTTCAGAGGAGGCATGGTGGATAGTTGGGCTTGCCTTTTGAATTATATAGTGTAGGAGTTTTAAATCTTGTCAATTTTTTTTGAAATAGTTCTCCATGTATTTTAAAAGTTAAGAAATATGTGAATTCCTGTCTCCATTACTCTGAAGCCTATTCAGCACCTGTATTTTTATATGCACATTTAGAATCCTACCTGTTACCACACGTACATTCTTGTGTGGTGGCTGAATTGGCAGATACAAATTGTGAAAAGGGATCACTCCTCCTAAACGCTGTTGGAACTGAAAATTCAACCTGTGGGTGAGCTTCCTAATTGAACAACATTATACATAAATCGATGTTCAGTAAAATGAATTTATTTGGATCTGTGGATGATATATATTTCATGGTGATTTTAAATTGGCATATAGTGCTACTTTTTAATGTCTGTGAATGTTTGTGTGTGTGTGTGTATATATATATATATATATATATATATATATATATATATATATATACTCTCCAGATTTTTCAAAATATGAAATATATGTGTATTATTTTACACATCCTAAATTTTTCATATTCATGAATGTGGATTTATAATCATCTTTTCACAAGATTATTCTCAGAAATATTCACATACCCTACTAGACTCTGACTACTAATCCTAATATGATGGAGAAAAGTAATGCAAACAGAATAGAAATACAAGCATTTCAGAGGAGGCATGTTGTATATTTGGACTTGCCTTTTGCATGATAAATGGTATGTGTTATAAATCTGGTCAATTTTCAATTGAAATAGTTCTCCATGTGTTTTTAAAATTAACAAATATATGAATTCCTGTCCCTTTCTCTGTAGCCTATTCATCACATGTATTTTTATATGCATTTATAGTATCCTACCTGGTATCACATGTACATTTTTGTGAGTTGGCTGACTTGGTAGATACAAATTGTGAGAAGAGATCACTCCTCCAAATCGTTGTTGGAACTGAAAATTCCACCTATAGGGGAGCTTCCTAGTAGAAAAACATTATACATAAACTCATGTTCAGTAAAATAAATATTTTTGCATCTTTGGATGATATATATTTATAGATGAATTTTGAGTGGCATATATATTGCTACTTTTTAATGTCTGTGTGTGTGTTTTGTGTAAATATATATATATATATATATATATGCACTCTCCAGATTTTTGAAAATATGAAATATATGTGTCTTATTTACACTCGCTAAATTTATTCATGTTCATGGACTTGGATTTATAATCAACTTTTCACAAGATTATTCTCAGAAATATTCATCCACCTGAAAAACAGATTTAACTAATATTTCTACAGTAACTGACCAAGTTTAACATCAATGCACCTCGATTCCGATATGACAAGCTGTGCATTTTGACGTTCATTTTTATTAAACCCTGGTACATTAATATTTATTCGTATTATGGACATCATAGGATATATATTTCATCCACAAATTCACAAATTTATGGGCATTTGTTTCACTTTCAATCAATTCCTGCTTCAGAACACATGTATTCCTCCAGGTGTCTTGACTGGTCTTTTCATGTGACTTCTACCCAAACACATTATTTTCGATTTCCATAATCAATTTTGAAGCAAAACTCACACCCTTTATGATAAACCATAACCCTAATATTACAAATAGATGTATAATTGGTTTGAATGAATGTATGTTTATCAATATAAAATTTTCTTTATATTTTCAGATATCACTTCAATCCATTTTTTAAAGTTGAAACCAATTATATTCTTTATTCACACTATTGTCTATTCATACATTTTTTCTATATTCAGAGACACAGGGTGCACGTATTTGTACCCCCAATACTAATTTATATGTCTTCAACATATTGCTTCCAGAAATGGTGGAAGAAATACTCATGTCACCTGATATAAATATACATTTTTTCAGTGTAATATTCTGGACACAAAACGCAAATGTCACACTTATGATTGTACCAAATCCTAAATAGGAAGTGAGCATGGATTACTAAAACCATCCATGTCCAGGTTGCCTAATGCTCTCAAATGTCTTTCCTGTCGGTGACTACATATTTGTTTCTTCCTAAGATTATATATTAAATCTCAACCTGTTGAAAATGTCTAATCCTATCACTCACTTTATACTTTGCCTGATTTCCTAATGTTTCTATTGATAAATGCTTTCCTACATATTTTTTCCAGTTCATCACTGTGACCAACTCTTCACATGTGCTGACATTTACATTCATTCTCTAACCAAAACTCTATTGCTAAAGTACTTTTGGTCCAAATCCTATTCTCACTCTTCTATCTAAACCTACACTATCTTCCTAATCCTACCGACTATCCCTTTTTGACTGGATGTTTTCTTACACATTCAATCAACCAAGGTACATGGTCCTTTGCCATTATATATCGATTTATCTGAGATATCTGTGCAGAACATTGTTCAAAGCTAAGTTTCCCACTCCAGTGCCCAGTGCACTTCTGGGCTTCAAATCTTATCTAGAATTCCATTGTCATACTTATATTTCACCTCTATATTCTTATAAATACCACAGGATCCCAATATTCTTATTCATCCAGCAGAATGATTCCTAACACAAATCGAACCCGTTATTAACCCTAACCATATACTGTTCCCTCAATCTATCTTTACAAAAGAGCAGGACTGAGTTGGTCTTACAATACAAAAATGTAGGAAGACTTTCACCTGATGAGAAGCTCAAAGGTCTATGCAGATATAATCCCTTGAGAAGATATAGGGAACTATGAAGTACCTGAGAGAGAAAAAGTCATCTTCTATTGCAAACAACCTGGTCATGACGAAGGGATGTGTCTGAATCAGCCTCTATCTTCTTAATGTAGAGAAGATGGACCAAACCAGGCCTATGTAGAGAGCTGTTCCCAGGTGCCTATGGTTGATATAACTTTCTATCTTGTGAAATTGTAACAGGAAATAGGGGCAGCCTCCATCTCATGAGACCCTTGGAAGCAACTGTTAGGACAAAGTGGTTGCAAAGGCAGCAAATTCAATCAGTTCGAGAAAGAAGTGACCTCATCTAATTTTCTTGGTGAAGGAACACTCTAAACTTGGAATCCAGGCACCCAGAGGCAGTCCCAGTTCCAGTCCCAGTGGGCTCACTTGTTTAGATTTACAGAGGACAGAGTCCGTCTTTCTTGGTAAATACTGATGTGAGTATGGCCAAATGCCAGGTGAGCTCTGAAGAGGGGCCTTTCCTGAGAAAGCAGGTAGTGTCTCACTGCTGCTCCCAGACAATTTCACAGAGTTAGCCAAAGAGACCTGATCTGAGACAGGACAGGCCGTTTCGGGGGAACATAAAATGGTCCACCAGTCAGAGGGCTCTCCAGATAGTCACATACCTACTTGGAGGAAGGAGGTGCCTTTGTGGTTGTGGGTGTGAGTTTGTGGTTTTGTCTTATGTTCTGAGAATAGGTAGGAAAGGCAGTTTGTTTGGTTTGGAATGGACTGTGTCTACTGAGTCCTTTGACAAGGCAAGTGTTTCTATGTCTGTGTATCCCACCGTGTCTGTGGTTGTAGACATTAGAAAAGAGAATGCATCAATGGATTTGTCATGTCTAGTAGAAAGCTTCTCAGCATTCATCCTGCCTAATTTATGAATGGACTGTGGATTGCCTTATGGATGTGCAACACCTACTATCTTCCAAAGTTCCTGTTTTCTTCGTAGAATTATGGCCACTCTTCAGAATAGGCTTATGATTTTATGTCCACCATATGAACCACCTCCAAGATCTGTGACCTGGCTATGTACTGGATACCTGAAGGGAATGAGAGCTTGTCAGAAAACACAGATATCATTGAGACCAGGAGAGTCTCAATGGAGAAACCTTGCTTTGGGTCTTTTGCTTACCTATTTGTCTGTTGCCCTGAATGTCAGGAAGTTCTTTGACTCAGGCCACCCCTTTTTGAAGCCTGAAGAAAACAGTTTTCAAATGAAAATGAATGGGCATCACCTTGGGCTCTTTGCTTAATTGCTTTAGAATGGGATGTGTCTGAATCAGCCTCTTGGCCCTGTGTGAGGCTGTGGCTTTGATTCTCAGCACCTGATGGGTCTAAAGAAGGATCCCATGTGTGCATCCAAAACCAAAATGGCCAAAAGAGCGGTCATTGTGGATGGAGTCTCTCGTCTTCCTCTGTAATGTTCCTGCCTCCATCAAGTGAGAATAGGGATCCTTTGGGTCAAATGAGTTCTTCAAAGCCCTGCAGAGTCTAGCCCATAGGTGCTTGGGTTTTCTCATGACTCCCATTTACAAAAAGAATCTAAACCCCACAGTCACTAGGCCACAAATTGCAGAAGTGGAGCAGTATTAACGGCAGGCCTATTTGATCACTCCTGGTTCACAGGAAGGGAGTCCGGGCCTTTAGGCATATGAGGGGTAATGAAGCTTCTTTTGGACATTGTCTTGGGCTGTGCCCCTCATAGAATCCTCCAGCCAGAGGTAATGATGAGTGTCTATATGGAAGAAGATGAGGTCCATGTGGGAGTGTTTTGGTTTTAATTGTGGTCACTTGTGTGGCGGTTGGAAGAGATGAATTGGTCCACGTGGGCTGGAACTCTGGCGTAATTACCCTTAGAGACTGCATTCTGGAACTGATCTTAGAGAAGTATTGCAATGAGTTGTGTTGGGATTTTAGGAGGCCACGCATGAGGGTAGTCCTTGGAAAATGAGTCTTGACTCAGGGTTGCTTTCCACAGAGCACTGGGAATCTCAGCCAGGATATCACATGATTTTATTCTGAAAGACTTGGCAGCAATAGTTGAGAGTCAAAACAAACATGGACCTCATATTGTAGACCTCAATGGGCCTGACTTCATGTGAACTTTTGGCCACTCTTTTGGAAGCGTTGCCTGTGAGAGTTCTCGAGAGCTTTCATTAAAATGAGTTTCCTCAACATTTAATGGTTCCTGAATGAATTGAAACCCACAGTGCCTCCAACTTCATCCTTTAAAAATGGTTAGATAAATACCATGAAATGTTTAAAATTCCCATGAGCAGGTGGCACTGGAAAACCTTTGGATGTCCTGTTTCTGATTATGAATATACCAGAAGGTGCCTTGATTGACTGGTTTTCATGAAAATGGTATAGAAAAGAGATGCAAGTAAGTTCGAGCCTGCTGAGTAGTGGACCTAGAGAAGTTGTGGGCAGGTGTGTAATAAAAAATCTGTGGTTTGGCCATGTGGATCTGCCTTTGGCTTCCAAATGGATTATGACTGATATGGTGCAGCCAGCAGACCCTTCTCTGAAAAGGCATCTTGTTATATGTAGGAGTTTCAGGGCAATGTTCAGAATCAGGTTGCTATGCTCAAGGAGGCAAGCTGGTGGAATAGAAGCATGGTTGGTGCATTTTCCTGCAGACCCTGACCCACCACACGTGACAGAACTCGCTCCAGCACTGTGTCCCAGTTGAACTCCTTGTTTCATGAAGCAAATGCCAAATTGCGAGTGCAGCAGCAAGAAACAGCACGAAAAGTGGAGGATGACCAAATGGGTTCACAGTGCACACGGGGAGACACTTAGCGCCCATTGGTCACAGTTTACCTACAAAGAGAGAATTTAGCAATGCTGCCTCATGTTCATTGGAAAACAAGAAACCATGTGCTCACAAAGGTCACAAAAATGCATACCCAGCTTGGATGGTCTCACTACAATGGAAGCTAAAGCTCCTGACAACAACATATATTTCATGTGCCCAACCTCAGAGGCAGTTTCTTAAGAACTCTTTAGGCCAGCAGAGCTCCATGTTTGTGGAGAGTTTACATTGTCCCTTAATTTTGGAAACTCCTCTACCTTCTCCAAATTTGTGAAAATTGAGCAGTTTCCATTGCAGATATGTATTCACAGATTTTCTAACTCTTCTCCTCTAATTGTGTCATACATGGGGCGAAGGTAATGTCAAGGCATTGCTCTGGATGAGAGTGGGAAGATATTTGTGTAGCACATATTTGCATACACATTGCATTCATTTTCAATTTTCTATTCGAAATACTGAATCCCTGACACTATCCCATACCCTACTATCCTCTGACTACTAATCCTAATATGATGGAGAAAAATACCCAAACAGAATAGAAATACAAGCAGTTCAGAGGAGGCATGCTGCATACTTGGACTTACCTTTTGCATGATAAATGGTAGGTGTTATAAATCTAGTCAATTTTTAATTGAAATAGTTCACCATGTGTTTTTAAATTAAACAAATATATGAATTCCTGTCTCCCTTTCTCTGTAGCCTATTCATCACATGTATTTTCATATGCACTTATAGAATCCTACCTGGTATCACATGTACATTTTTGTGAGGTGGCTGACTTGGCAGATACAAATTGTGAGAAGAGATCACTCCTCCAAATTGCTGTTGGAACTGAAAATTCCACCTATAGGGAAACTTCCTAGTAGAACATCATTATACATAAACTCATGTTCAGTAAAATAAATATTTTTGCATCTGTGGATGATATATATTTAAAGATGAATTTCGATTGGCATATATATTGCTACTTTTAAATGTCTGTGTGTGTGTGTTTTTTTTTTTTTGTGTGTGTATATATATGTATATATATATATATACACTCTCCAGATTTTTCAAAATATGAAATATATGTGTCTTATATACACTCTCTAAATTCATTCATGTTCATGCATGTGGATTTATAATAAACTTTCCAAAATATTAGTCTCAGAAATATTCATCCACCTTAAATACATATTTGTTTCCTAGTACTGAAAACTATCTTCAGTGAATGGTGCATACAAATGTTAATAATTCTACAGGAACTGATCCAGTCTATCACCAATGCAAGTAGATTCCAATGGGACATGATATATAATATGATGTTCATTTATATTCAACACTGGTACATTATTATTTCTTCAGTTTTTGCTCATCATAAGATATGTATTTCATCCACAAGTTCACAAATTTGTAGGCATTTCTTTAAACTTTAATCACTTCCTACTTCACAACACATGTATTCTCAGGGTTTCTTGACTGGTCTTTTCATGAGACTCTTTCCAAACACATTATTTTCGATTTCCATAATCACTTTTGAAGTAAAACTCACACACTCTTCATGATAAACCAAAACACTAATATTGACATTAGATGAATGACTGGTTGGAATGAATGATTGTATATGCATATAAGATTTCCAGTAATTTTTCAGATATCAGTTCATCCCATTATATTAAGTTGGAACAAGTTATATTACTTATTCACAGTATGGTCTATTCATGCTTTATCTCTATATTCATAGACATAGGGTACACCTCTTTGTACGCCCAATACTAATTTTATGTCTTCAGTATATTGCTACCAAAAATGGTGGAAGAAATACTTATGTCACCTGATCTACATATACATATTATCACAATAATATTCTGGACAAAAATGTAAATGTTACACTTATGATTAAACCAAGCAAAGCCTAAATGAAAAGTGAACATAGATTACTAAAAACATCCATGTCCAGGGTGCCTAATGCTCTCAAATGTCAATATTATTGGTGACTTCATATTTGTTTCTTTCTAAGATTCAACCTCAAGCCTGTTGAAAATGTCTAATCCTCTCACTCACTTTATACTTTCCCTGATTTCGTAATATCTTTATTGATATCTTCTTTTCTACATGTTTTCCCCACTTCATCATCGTGACTGGCTCTTCATATGTGCTGACATATACATTCACTCTCTAACTGAAATCCTATTGCTAAAGAACTTTTGTTCCAAATCATATACTCACTCTTCTTCCTAAAACGACCGACTATCTTCCTAATCCTACCGACTATCCCTTTTTGTAGGGATGTTCTCTTCTACATTCAATCTTCCAAGGTACAAGGTCCTATGCCATTGTATATCAAATTATCTGAGACATCTGTGCAGAACTTAATTCAAAGCTAAGTATCCCAATCAAGGGCCCAATGCCCTTATGGGTTTAAAATCATACCTGGATTTCTGTTTTCATACTTATGTTTCACCTCTACATTCTTGTAAATATACCAGGTTCCCAATACCATTATTCATCCAGAAGAATGATTCCTAACACAAATCGAAATCAAACCTGTTATTAACCCTAAACATACACTTTTCCCTCAATCTCATTTTACAGAAGAGCAGGGACAAAGTTGTTCTTACAATACAGAAAAGTAGGGGACCTTCCACCTGCTGAGATCCTCAAAGGTCCATGCAGAAATGATACCTGGAGAAGTTGTAGACAGGTATGAAGGACCTGAAAGAGCAAAAGTCATCTTCGATGACAAACCACCTGGTCAGGATGAAGGGATGTGTCTGAATCAGCCTCTCTCTTCTTATTGTGGAGAAGATGGACCAAACCAGGCCTGTGTGTGTGCCTATGGTTGATATACCATTGTAAATTGTGAAAGTGTCAGAGGAAGAAGGGGCACCCTCCATCTCATGGGGCCCTTGGAAGCAACTGTTAGGACCAAGTGGTTGCCAAGGCAGTGACCTCATTCAGTTCCAAAGAAAGTGTCATACCTCATTTCCTTGGTGATGGAACTCTCTGAACTTGGTATCCAAGAAGCCAGGCACCCAGATGCAGTTCCAGTCCCAGTCCCAGTGGGCTCACTTGTTTGGATTTACCAAGGACAGAGTCAGTCTTTCTTGGTACCTACTGATGTGAGGATGGCCAAATGCCAGGGAGCTCTGAAGAGGGACCTTTCCTGAGAAAGCAGGTAGTGGCTCACCACTTTTTCCTGACAACTTCACATTGTTGGCCAAGGAAACCAGATCTGAGGGAATACAGGCCATTTCGGGGGAACATAGTATTGCCCACCAGTCAGAGGACACTCCGGATAGTCACAGACCTACTTAGGGGAAGGAGGTGCCATTGTGAGTGTGGGTGTGTGGTTTTGTCTCTTGTTCTGAGAATAGGTAGGAAAGGCGGTTTGTTTGGTTTTCAGTGAACTATTTCTAGTAAGTCATTTGACAAGGTGAGTGTTTCTATGTCTGTGTATCCCACTGTGTCCGTGGTTGTAGACATGAGAAAAGACAATGCAACAATGGATGTGTCCTGTGTAGTAGAAAGATTCCCAGCATTCATCCTGCCCAATTTATGAATGGACTGCAGCTTGCCTTATGAATTGGCAAAACCTACTTCCTTCCTAAGTCCCTGTTTTCTTCCTGAATTCTGGCAACTCTCCAGAATAGTCTCATTGTTTTGTGTCCAAGATATGTACCAACTCCAAGGTCTTTGACATGTCCATGTACTGGATACCTGAAGGGAATGGCCAGTATCTCAGAAAACTCAGATATGAGTGTGACCAGAAAAGTCTCAGTGGAGATACCATGCTTTGGGCCTTTTGCTTACCTATTGTTCTGTTGCCCTGAATGTCAGGAAGATGTTGGGCTCAGGCTACCGCTTTGTGAAGCCTGAAGAAAACAGTTTTCAAATGGAAATGAATGGGCATCACCTGTGGCTCTTGCTAAATTGCTTCGGAAAGGGATGTGTCTGAATCAGGCTCTTGGCCCTGTGTGAGGCTGTGGCTTAGATTCTCAGCACCTGATGGATCTAAAGAAAGATCCCATGTGTGAAACCAAAACCAAATTCGCAAAAAATTTCAGTCATTGTGAATGAATTCTATTGCCTTTCTCTGTTAGGTTCCTGAAATCAATCAAGTGAGAATAGCGATCCTTTTGGTCAAATGAGTTCTTCAAATCTCTGCAGAGGTGCTTGTCTTTTCTCATGACTCCAGTTCACATAAAGAATCTAAACCCTACAGTCAGAAGGCCTCAAATTGGAAAATCAGAGCAGTATTAATGACAGGCCTATTTGATCACTCCTGGTTCACAGGAAGGGTGTCCTTCCCACCCTGACTTGAGCCACATGAGGGGCAAGGGAGCTTATTTTGGACACTCTTTTGGAATGTGCCCCTCATGGAAAGCTCCAACCAGAGGTTATGATGAGTGTCTATAAGGAAGAAGATGGGGCCATGTGATAGTGTTTTGTTTTTAATTGTGTTCATTTGATTGGCGGTGTGAAGAGATGACTGGGTCAACCTGGGCTTGAACTCTGGTTTGATTCCCCTTAGAGACTGCGTTCTGGAATTGACCTCAGAGAAGTATTGCCATGAAAAGTGTTGGGATTTTAGGAGGCCACGCATGAAAGTCACCCTTGGAAACTGAGATCTAGGCCCAGGGTGGTTTTCCAAAGAGTACTGGGAATCTCAGCCAGTATATCACATGATTTTATTCTGAAAGACTTGGCAGGGATAGTTTTGAGTCAAAACACACATGGACCTCACATTGGAGACCTCAATGCGCCTGGCTTCATGTGACCTTTTGGCCACTCTTTTGGAAGCCTTGCCTGTGAGAGTTCTCCAGAGCTTTCTTTGAAATGAACTTCCTCAACATTTAATGGTTCCTGAATGAATTGAAACCCACAGTGCCTCCAACTTCATCCTTGAAAAATGGCCAGATAAATACATGAAATTTTTAAAATTCCCATGACCAGGT